>NC_142206.1:16468607-16780065 GCF_049639895.1 Pseudopodoces humilis
CAGAGCAAACCGACTAAAAGTCAACATGAAAATCGGGTAGATATGACAGCTGTTGTCTGGATGGCTATCAAACGTCCTGTTTTGCACAGATCTAGTCATGAGAACTGTGGGATGAAAATAAGGAAGTAAATGTTCACACTTGCTATTTCAAGGCAGCTCTCAGCCAGCACTTAGTCACTTTTGGGACTGCAGTGTCTTTCTTCAGGGATTATGGGACATAACAGAGCCTTATGACAGACAGGGACAGCCCTCAGGTCCACGCTAACTTGTACCTTGGTTTTTATACTGAGCCCTGCGGAGTTTTACACACCTGCTAAATCCTCATATAAGATGTTTGTCTGCCCCAACTCCCGTGCTCTGATCTGCATGGGATCCCCTCCCATCAGTTTCTGAAAAGCTCTGTTGCTGCTGAGAAACATCTGTAAACAAAGCCACACTATACCTGGAGGCCAGGAGGAGCAGGGAATGCACTTTTTTGGATTCTTGTTATGCCAGCCAGGCCAGGAGATATGGGCAGCAGAACAAGGAGGAGAGAAGCAAGTGATCGCACTATTTCTTACTATGTGCCACAAGCCAAAAGCCCTACAGCCCAGATCCCACAAGCCCACGGGGCACACATTCTCCCAGACTGCCTGTCAATAATCTCACATTTTAAATCCTGTTAGACATGAGTAAGCTGTGGAACAGTAATCCAGGGAAGAGTCGATGCAAAACCCTGCAACGTCAAGCATTATAAACCCCCCAGATCCTCTGTGCTTCCCACCACATCTGTATGCCAAGGACCAGCGCTTGTTAAGCACCTTATATTCATGCCCTGAATATTTAGGGCCTGCCAGCCCTAAACAGGGAGCACCCTTTCTTTGCCCATGTGCAAAGGGCTTAACACAAAGGAGCCCCACAGCCTTCCAGGCTTGCTGTTGCCAAATAAATAATCACTGTGGTGCATTTTATAGAGGGCTTGGAAGGAGAGTTGCAGGACAACCACCAGACACTGCTCTGGGATTGGAGCATCCTTTGCTCGTCAGAAGTGCTCACAGAGGGGCCTGACTGAACTGGGATGAATGTGAAATGCTCGGTCTGCTGGAGGACTTGTGCGGTTTCCAGTGGCTGAAGGAAGAAGGAAAAAAAAAACAAACCAAAACAGTAATGTCAATAGAAGTGTAATGTCAAGGGAAAAAAAACAACAAAAGCATTATAAAATTATCACCTTAGGTGAGATATAGATAAAGGCCTTGTGCCCTTGGAAGGTATGATACAAAATATAAATGAAATAGATGTTCCTTGTCTGATTTTTTTTTTCACTAGTAATTCTCCTAGTGCCAGTTGCTGTATATTTTCCTTGATAAAATCAGAAGGAAAACAGCTAATCTGACACGACAAACTCATTGTATCAGAAGTCATCTCTGCTTTAAAACATGTGTCATATGACTAAACACCCTACTCCTGGTACAATGCATCTCACAGTAAATTTGGATGGAGCTCATCCTCAAATGCCCTGCTAAAAATACCCATAACAAAGGGCAACAAGAAAACATAATTCAAATCAGGGACATCTGTTCTCAAATGTTTGCAGATAATGACTGGATCGAGTGTCTGCATAAAGGATAATTATTTTCTGCAGATGGTTTGATCTGGTATTTTAAACACTGTAAAAAATCCTTGCCCCAATCACTCAGGAAAGTATGGGGGGGGGGGGGGGTGTTGCTATAAGACCTTTTTCCCGTCCTCTGCTACATTTCCTAAATGCAAGGATAAGTAAAACTAAAAACAAAAGTTTAAATGTATTAAAGAAAAATACTTAATTGAAACACAGACAAGATATATTTTCAAGTTCTGGCCTTCCATTTCTTATGTTACACTGCCTATACCCAGATAATTCTCAGGCCAAAGATTTTTATAGGAGAATTTCAAAATAAAGCAGTTGTGTGTTGTGCAAAGGGATGCCCAGCAGATTTCAAAGGGAAGGTCCATTCCCAAAAGCACAATATGCTTTTTAATACAAAATAACTCTACCACCTTTCCTTAAGACAGAGTGATACAAAACAACCATGCCCGAGAAACATTCTTATTAAATCACCCCCTGACATCTCCTTGCAATGCAGAATTAGCCCCAGGATAACGCTGCTTTGTTGGAACTATCTTTGGAGTCCGCGTGGTGGCTGGGACTGACTGCTCCACCCAGAACAAGGGGGAGCACAGGTGGGTGCCTGTGGGATGAGACAGCCCTTGGAGCCCCTGGCACAGCAGGGTGGAGGAAGCAGGGTAGGGAAAGAGGGTGATGGCTCAAGCAGCCTCTGAAAGAAGGTCCTTCCCTTGGAAAACTGGCCAGGAGTCCCATGAAATACCCATCATTCTCCCATAGCACAGGTTTTAATTAATACACGTGTCAAAAGCATGGGATCACCTCCAGCAGCTCTGCCTCTGTAAACATCCTCACCTGAGCAGGTGCTGATCAGGAAAATCGTTCAAGAGGACATCAGTGTCACAGAGCCTCTGGAAATGCTGTGCATCAGTGATCTGCATGGAAATGATTTACCTTTAAAAGTTAGGGTTGTTCAGATCTCAATGAGTGCAGTGTTGGGCTGTCTAGGAGTAGGTGTCATCCCCTCAGCAGCTGTTTGGTCATTTTTGCAATTACAGGAACAAAGAATCATAGGATTTTGGGTGAAAAGTAACCAGCAAAAACACCAGAGGACATGGTCTTAAACTGTGCCAGGACAGTACAGGTTGGACATTAGCAGGAATTTCTCCAGAGAAAGGATGATTAGATACTGGACAGCGCTGCCCAGGCAGGTGGTGGAGTCATCACGCCTGGAGGTGTTTCAGTAAAGACTGGATGTGGTACTCAGTGCCATGTCTAGTTGGCACGGTACTGTCCGGACACAGCTCGGACTGGGTCATTATCAGGACTCTTTTCCAACCCAATTGACTCCATGGTTCTGTGACCCTGTAGCAGAAAAGACAAGGCACAAGTGTGGGGCAGCCAGCCCGCATCCCACGTGCGAGGCTCCGGGACAATCTCAGGATGCCGAAGGGGCGACAAGAACAGCAGTCGCCATGCAGGATGGTCTTGGGTCAGTGCCTGGCGACCCCGTGGGAACTGCAGGTTCTCATCATCGTCTCTAATTGACACATTAATTTGCCTTGGGATGTGACCTCACGGCGCTCCTCAGCAAGAACTAGAGCACTGAGGTCCGGGCAGCGAAAAGGGACCGAGTGATGCCGGGGGGAGAGCTCCACCACCGCGCCCGGACTACAGCTCCCGGCGTGCCCCGCGCGGCGGGGCGGCGGGGCGGCGCGGGGCCGCTTCCGGGTTGGCCAGCGCGGTGTGTTTACTTCCGGCCGCGCCAGTGCGCGAGTGTCAGCCCGGGGGGGGCACCCGGCGGCCGCCCCGCCCGCGGCCGGGGAGGGACCGACCGACCGACCGGGGCAGGGACCGACGGACACAGTGGCCGAGGGAGGAGCCCCGAGCGCGCAGCGGCCCCGGCCCCCATGAGCGGGCGGTGAGCGGCGAGTCGGCGGCCGCGGGAGCTTCCCGGCGCGGCGGGACCCAGCCATGGACTGGCTCATGGGGTGAGTGGGGCCCCCTCTGTGTCCCTCCCTCCGGAGCTCTCCCGGCCCGGCCGAGGCGGCCCCGCCGCCGGGCAGCCCGAGCCCCGCGTGCGGCGCTAATGACTAATCAGTTCCTGCCGGCGGCAGCGGGAGGGCGGCTGCAGCTCAGCCCCGGGCGTCCCTGGGCGCAGCCGCCTGCGCCCGCGGGGACCGCGGGGTGCACAGCAGCCCTGGGTTTGTCCCGAGCGCTGGCTCTCTGGAAAAGTAACTTTTTCTTCTCTTTTCGCGGTATAGGCAGGCCAGGTGTGGCAGCTGTCTGTGCTTCCCACCCTTGCAGTGTGGGGCTAATCCCCCTGCGACAGAACATCACTCTAAACCGAAAGGCGTGCCAAGGTTTAAATGGCTTTCTGTAGGGAAGAAGAAGAGACCTCGGCAGAGATTAACGCCAAATCAGAGCCACGCCAGGGGGCTTGGATAGCCTGGGATTAATAGTGCTAATTACACAGAGACAGAAGGTACCGAGCTGTTTGCTGCAGGGTTTAGGTCTGGAAACCTCAGTGCAGGAGAAGGAGGTGCAGTCGATGAGAGTGACCCGATATGCCACCAGTATCTTGAACGAGATATTCTCGGTTACTTCTTGCGTGAATTGTGCTGGCGACCTGCACTCGGGTGAACCGTGAATAATTATGCTTCAAAATCGCAAGAGCACTTGGTTTATGCTCCAGCAAAACTAGCGCTGCAGTGATAACCTGCTGCCCTTAGTTTGTTCTTCACAGCAGTTTGGTCCAGTTCCTGAATGTGGTCTTTGCCATCTAGGTTGCCTCCTTTTCTAACACTGATGTGCCTAGAACAGAAGGTAGAGTATTTTGTCGCAGTTGCTGGCTGTGGTGTGTTTAGAAGGGTCATTGGCGTGTGTGTTGCCTTTTGTCTGCAGCTGATCTGTTTGGTGGGGAGAGTGCACTTGTTACTTGCCTTCACACGGGTCACATCCAACTCTCGAACCAGCTGTCAATACAAAGTTTTACTGTGAGTCTGACCCCTCGCTCACTCTGGTGGAGGGAATGCTGAATATCTGTGGGGTAGACACTGATGGCTGGCTTTTCCCCTAGCAGGCTGAGCAGCGGAAGGGCAATATATTTGTGGCATGTGAAGGGGTCTGGGTGCCATGTACTGCAAGCCTTGTGTCTTGTAAGTCATAGGGCTGCACTCTGTTGTTACATGGTGTCAGTGACAATAGAAATGACGAACTTGTTTTGATGTGTTTTGTAACAACCGCTAAGCACTGGTGGTCTGCTACATTGACTTTGTAAAAGTAAAAGCTGGAGTGTCAAAGAGTGTTACTGTAATTACAAAAAAAGGTCAAACCCGGGACTTACGCAAGTTGTATGACTCAAAATAATGCATGCCCCACTTCAACATCTGCACTTATTCTGTGCAAATTACATTGTAAAGCAGAGAAGACTCAAGGTTTATTTTAGCCAAGCTCTGAATATATTAGAATGATGGTTTTCTTATGAAAAATATTTTGGGCTTCTTGAAGTCACTACAAAAAAATTGGCATTTGTTCTGTACTTTTTTACCCAGGGTGGGTGGATCCGTCCATGTGTGGAAAAGACTTGCCTGTTTTCCCCGTTGTAATGGGAATGGATCCTGAGTCATTTGTGTGTTACTCGCTTGTTCTCAGCTATTTCCTGATATGTTTCTCTCCTGACCAAACCCAGTATTGTCCCACTGATGCTCTTAATGTTTTCTCCCCCCTTAAAACGCTGCTCGTTCTATTTGTGCACATTTGGGGGGGGATGGTTGTATGTGATTATGGCAGGAAGGGGGAGCGTTGATACTTTTAAGTGGGAAAGGCTGGAAGCCCTGGGGGACCCATGCTGTTAGCAACTGTGTTTGTGAATGGAAACATCCGTCTTGCTGCTTGACAAAGAAACTGAGGACATTTGTATGTCCAGGCAGAAGTTTGGGTAATGCCACTTGCTCAGCCTTTCTTTCAGTGGGAGCTTCGGGTGTTTGGGTCTCTGACGTGAGGAGGACAGGGCTGAAGAAAAACGGGTCTCTCCCAGTAACACATTAGTTGGTATCGATGCCTCTGGCAAGCAAAATGTATCGGTCGGCTTCTTGGTAGTGTGTCTTTTTCCTAAGTGTCCTCACTAATAAAACCATTGTGATCTTTCTTATTCCTTACTGCTTTGGAAAGGTGGTGGTTTCCAGTTTCAGCTTTCCATACTTACCCTACCCCAGCAGAAGGTCTTCTTATTGGCTGTGCTTTCATAACTTCTTGGTGTGAGAAACACCCTCCGTGTTTTTTTATTACTGAGAAATGATCCTTCTAGTGCAAGTGTGTTAAATTAGGCAGCAGTAACAGTTGCTCCTGTTCTAGGTCCTTGACCCTTCGAGCTGGTGTCACATTTATCTGATAGATGTTTAGAGTGAGATCTGCTTTATTCCTTCCTGGTCCTCCCCTTTCCTTGTGGTCCCTTGGAAAAGGGAGAAGGGTAAGTTCTAATCATACCACAAAGAGCGGCAGCCCAAGTGTCTCTGATTGCCTCAAAGTACGTAATATACCAAAAAACCCCAAAATACAAACAGAAGCTGAGGCTTACAAACAATAGTGAATTTATTACGGATTAACAGCTACAGGCTTAAGTGGTCACACACCAAAACTCCTATGGGTGCTGCCTTCTGTTCAGTCAAGTGCTTCAAAATCCAGTCAAGTCCTAAGGAAGAAAGCTGAAAAGAATGAGCTGCTGGCATGGTATGATGCTTAGTTCAGCACCAAAGTAAAACTAGAGACTTTTCTGTGGTTGATTAGTATATTTGACCCTTCCACTGAATACAATATTAACACTGATGTTGGTGAAACTCTGTGGTTTCTTCTGTGCATTCTCTGCATAAAAAAAAAAAAAAAAAAAAAGCTATTTTGAGCTTACTTGTTTTACATAGGATATATTTTAAGTGCAATTTTGACTAGAGATCAGTGTTGCTTAATTGCTTTGCTCAACAACGTTTGCCAGAGATCCATATTTCTCACTTTGGAAGAGATTCCAAACTTTTGTGTTACAAATAGCATTGATCTGCTCTTGAAGTTCAAATTAGCAACAAAGGCAGGCATTGTTCCTTCACTTATGAAACTTGCTTTTTAAACTTGTTTTAAAATATCATAATTGGATAGGAGTAAAACATATTAATGGTGCTACTAAACCTGACATGGTTTCATCTTCAGCAGTGCTGTCTGATGCTATAATGTCGGTTTTTCATAGGAGAGGAGTATTGAGTACTGTAGTGGTTTTGGTGAACCCTAATGTAATAAGGGAAGAGAGAAACAAAGTATTTTACAAACAATTACCCGTTAAACACAATTGTAACTTGAGCTTCATCTGTACTATTATCTTTGTAGTTTAGTAGGTTTATAGACTATACTGCTTGAATCTGAGAGAGATGCTTAGACTGATTTGACAAAGATTCACAGCTCCTTCTCCCAGCATTTATTAGAGTATAAGTGTAATAAAGAGAGAGAGGCTGTCTGCAAGAGGGATTTCTTCTCTATTTAAGTTTTAGGTCTTGTTATCCATACAGTCATACTATGCCCTGCTCAGTGATTTGTTCTTTCATATGCTGACCTAGTGACTTGAACAGAAGGGCCTAAAAATGATTGAAAGCTATCCATTTCTCATATTCCACACCTTCAGCTTTGGGGACAGTTAGAGAAAAGCAATGGCCTGGAAAGATAAAGAAAATACAGATGGCAGACAAAGCAAACTTCTGGCCAGGACATTTGTGCTTAAAGACAGCACAGACTATTTCTGTCTACTCAGGTGATCTGTGGTCTGCAAGACAGAGCAAGTGGCTACAGCTGAAAATTAGTAATGTCTAACAGAATCTAATAGCCCTCACACCTTGCAGATTTTCCTTTGTAATGTCAGTTAATCCATTATAAACACCACATATATATGCTGCCTTGCACAGTCTTCATCTCATCAGGATAGGTCATTGGAAAATATGTTGTAGTGAAATAACACAGTAATATAAAATTTCAGTCTTTTTGAGTATATGCTTTACTGGTGATTTTTAATAAACCATGTAAGAGAACTTCTCAAGGTCAGCACACTGCTAGATTTGTTTTGTAGAGGAGACTTGCATGTCGTGCATTTATTTTATTCAGCTGTAACTGTCAAGGACTTAAATTTAAGCTAGCAAGTTTTTTCACTTGTTTTGGATATAGGATTTTGCTACACTACTCCTATGGTAATTTTAAAGGCTAGAAGAAAGCACATAGTGCTGTTTTGTTGTCTTCCATTCTGCAGTTGTGGAAGGGTCTTTAAGAAATGTCCTCGTAAGGCCTTAAGACACTTAAGTCCAGTTCAAGATGAACTATGGTGAAATAGGAATAATATTGTCATGCAGAGAAGTCCTAACCTTGAGCCATAACAGCTGAGGACTACTTTTTTTTTTGTGAAAAAAGCACACCAGTGTTCTAGTTCTGAGTCAGTCAAAACCCAATATGCTGTTTGTCACCTGTTAGACTAAACTTTTGCTGCTTTTGAATGGGGTGCACTGTCGCAGGATATCTCAAGTTGGAAGGGAGCCATAAGGATTATCAAGTCCATTAATTGTAAGGCGTACATCTTGTAGTGGGAGCAATGAGAAATCATCCAGCAAGCTTAGCTGTCGGTTTGGCTGGTGCATCATACAGCTGAACCTACCTTTATTTAGCAGACCTTTATATAAAAAGTAGGTAGTGATTTTTATTCTGGGTACTGTTCAAAACTTCCTAATTATAGAAAATATTTCTGTTAAAAGGAAGAAAGGAATAACACAGTTCTTCAGCTGCTGTAGCTGTAGCCCTTTCTTCCCTTTAGTCATCTCCAGTGAAGAAAGTCTTGTGCCTTTAAAAGGCAGTCTTCGCTCTAGAAACTGCTGCAACCTCTCACCTTTCACAGCTTGCATGGTGTGTATCTTTGTTCTGTTTTTTAACTGACCTCACAACAGGTGTTTCCCTTGCATTCCATTCCCTGCAGATTCTTGGCTTTGCATGTCTTGGCTTTGCATGTCATTTTCCTTACTTTGAGGGAGCTGAAAATAACTCAGAATGGGTAAACCAGACATGTATGGTCCCATTGGGCAGGAAATATTCACATGCTCCTTATTTGTTTCTATTTATAGGTGTAACATTACCTGTTGGGTCCCAGGTTGCTCTCCCCAGATAAATCTAGGTCTGTCTGTGAGCCACTGGCACTCCGTTCACTGCTCGCTGATAAGACTTCAATATTACTTCAAAACCTTAGCAGACATGAGCAGTGCCTCTGCTAAACCAGAACTTAACTGTGAAACAAGTACATAACACTGTTTGCAGGTAAAATTAGATCTCCATTAAATATTAACTTGTAATATTCATTAGTATAGTAATGGAAATGTGCTGTTACTTTGAAATGTGAATTTCAAGGGCTATTAGAGTTGTAGAAAAGGAGTCATGACTGTAAGAGAGTAATTTAAATTTTCCAGGTGTGTCATTCCCTTATGTCTCCCTGGTTCTGAAAGTGCTCTGTTATATTACTGAGATGGTCACTGCCAAGGTTCTTTGTAGTGCAGAACAGGTTGAAAATAACTGCAGAGCCTTGCTCCCTCAAGTGTCCTGGTATGGTTAATTATTGATTTATTGGAGAAATTGCCAAATAAATCCTGCATTTTAAAACCTTTCTTACTTTAGCAAACCACAGAATTTATCAGTAAGTTACTTTGGCGAGTACAGTACACGTGAATACTGGTTTTATCTTATTAGAGTGCTCTTTTTCCAATGTGCTGAGGGACAAGAGTAGATAATTTTCAAAGTCCCTAAAGTAAAAGGAGCACTTTACTTAGAAAAAGAGTTGAATATTCTTAAAGTGTAGCAGTACTCCTTCCTTGCGTGTCTCTGCATGTTACCCTCTTCTCCTTTGCAGTAGCATCAGGATTCAGGAAGACAGAAAGGTAGGTTAAGATGCTCATCTGAATGAAAACAAATCTTTTTTTTTTTTTTTTTTCTGCCTTGTTTCCTCTCCTCAGGTTAGTTTTCAGCTAAATGAGTTCCTGCAGCCTGTTTGTGTGGCTACATGAATAATGTTGTTAGCACGATGGTGTTTGTGAGAACAGAAAGCTTAGGGAACATTTACTTTGGTGGCAGCAAGGACTTAAATCAACTGAATGGAATCATGTAATAATGTGATTATTAGCAGTAATTACTCTGAAAGTAATTAGTGATCTATCTTCTGGTGATGTATCCTTCTGCTTGACTGTTGGGAAGAACTGCAGAATGTTTGAAAATAGGAGATGCCATGACTAGGCTGGTGTCCTGGAGCAGTGAATGGCATCAGAGCACTGTCACAGTTGCTGTCCCCACAGTGTTACATTCAGTTATGGCTAAACTATAAATGTACTCATTGTAAACTGGATATTTATGAATAACTCAGACTTTCCAATTGGCTGTAAGTCATGTTTCATCTACCTGAGAGAAGTGCTGGCTGTGTCATGGTGTGAATGTGAAGGTAGGTGGTATTCTGGGTGCCTGGCTGAATCCAGCAGTCTGATTCAAGAGAATGTTTAGGAAGCTTGGTTCACACATGATGGCCTACGTGACTTTGCCATATTTCACTGGCAGTTTCTGTCTGTTGCATCTGCTGGATGTGGGCCCAGGGAAAGCATACTTGAAAGAGTAAAATTAATAAGAGACTGCAATTTTTAGATAGCTGCATATACAAGTTTGAACTCAGTGTTGTCTGCTCTGCATATTCTACCATCACCGATGACCTATGAAACAACTTTAATATGTGTTTCTGCTAGTGGAACACTACTGAAGTCATCCTGTCCATTGTATTTTACCTCTGTTTAGCCTTTTATTGTTGGTGATAAGGTTGTGAAGCTTTCTTGCTAGGTTCTATTTTTCAAAGTCCTTCTTAGCAATTTTTCCATTCATCTTTCTCTGCAATTACAAAAAAAAAAAAAAAAATTACCTGTGTCCTTAACTGTACATGAAATGACTAAATCTAATTATTTAAATTTATTTTTGTAATTGTGTTGATTAGAGTAGTACTGGAAAGCGTTATATCAAGTGAGACTACTTGAGAAGGAACTGTTGCTTCATGGCCTTGTTCTGGCACTTCAAACAGTTGTAGTCTAGGAGCTTCCCTGTTCCTGAGACTGTGTGCAGTAATTTTAAATAATTTAATTTTGCAGCTAGAATGATGAGTGTAACTAAATACCTAAAGAGTGGTGCGATAATTTTAGCATTACAAGGGGAAAATATGGCAGTTTTCTCAGAATTTAGTTTCCTTTTATTCTGTCAGCCAAGAGAAACTGGTCAGGGTGCAAGTTTTTCACACAATCCTCAAACCTGTATCCCTGATTGTGGAAAAAGAGCACTGAACTCACATATGCGCGCACACAAAAAATAACCCCCAAACCAGAATTTAGGTACAGTTTTCTGAGGAATGGTACAAATTAAACTGGAATCAAGACAGGGATGACTGTCATAGATCAAATTCCTTCTGAGCCTGAACACTGGAAGAGTAAAGCCATCAAGCTAGAATGTAAGCCTGCAGAAAATTGTAACTTTAAATGATCCAGGTCTGATAACTTGAGCTCTTCAGAATATATCTGCATGCTTTATAATTTCTTTTCCCCCTTCTGCACTTCTTAGGTTATAAAGGTGGTCCCTGAATATTTTTATCATCAGTGTTCAGTGACTGGATCACTGTTTTTCTTCTACACTGAAATGTCTAAATTCTTTGGACTTCTACCTGAGAACTCTCCTAGAATTTACACACAATGAGCATTATGTGTTATTATGTTGTGTGAAACAGATTGTGTAGAGGTGATCTTGACTTTTTTTCTCGCTGTTCACAAACGTCAGTCTAGAATTTCCTCATTTAGAGAACTTTTCTTTTACATGGTTCTTCATAAACCAGCATGGAATTGCTGAGGAGAGCCTTTGTTCCTTTGTTCCTTCTTAACAAGTTATGCAAAACTGGATGGAGATGTTTTTTTATGAGGAGGTGTCTACTTTGCAGATGGGCTCAGGTTACAGGATTAACTCTGTGGTTTCAGGTTTGTGTCAGGTAAATGATAAATAACTTTTTTCTTTTTTTTTCAGTCAGTCTTCTGTCTGATGATAACCAGGTGTTGCTGGAAGCCCAATCTGTAAAACCTTCATGATTATCATGTCTACTAGTCTTAGTGTGTGGCTGGTTTTCATCAGATACAAAAGGAACCCAGTTTGTAGTGAGGGCTAATAACTTTTATTAGACCAATAAATGTACTTAGGAAAGAAATAAAAAGCTTCTGGGCATGCTTGTACCTCTTATTTATGTTAATAGACTGATTTGAACAAAACCATGTTAATAGTATGGTTCTATGTCAGCTGGAGAAATCTCACCTGCTGGTTTAGCCAGGGATTGGTACCTTTTTAAGGAGCTGACCAAACTACATTCAAAAAGCCATATTTTGGCACTGGTCTTGCTATTTAAGGTTATCTGAATGTTTCCTAGGAAGGGAAAGAGGTTAGAAATTATGTATTTGCAGGTTCTGGTCTAAGGTATACAAATCCTCAGATGGCCTTAATTTTTTCCAGTGTTGTCTTATTTTGTTCTGTGAGCCAATCTTTCTTGGTCCCCTTGTAATTTCTGATTGGGGTGCCTGGGCTAACCCACAGTTCTGATGTTCTTATGGTCTTGTCTCTGTTCCCTTTTTTGTTGTAGCTAGATAGTGCCTTTTTTTTTTTTTTTTTTTTATATTAGCTGAGTTTTGAGGTTTGGGAGAAATCTGACTTCTAAGAGGTGAACAAAAGAAACAATGAAAGGAGTACTTCAGCCTAATGACTATAGCTGATTTTTTATTCAATTCTAGCCTTACTCTTTCAAAGCAGAGGACACCCCTCTGCTGCTTGACTTGCTGGGCATTAAAGAGTATTGTTTCTTTTGCACAGTGGGCATCTAACAGTGGTTGTTCTTACTGTGTCCCTTCTTCACTTGATTATTCTGGTGCCATTGGTAATGAGCAATTTTTAAAGACTAACCTGAAATTTCAGGGGGGTTTTGATTTATTTATGAATGTTTCATATTAGGCATATGATAGGCCTATGATATGATACCATGTGGTCTGGTGTAGCACAGGTTTTAGCTTTGAGTTGTGGGTGCTGTTCAAAATGCTGAACTGGGTGATTTGCATTTTTATAATCCCAGAGTGTCTGTACTGAGGTTTTCTCCCTTGCCGCACCCTGATGAATATGAAGGTACTGGCCTGAGTCACTTGAGCTTGTTGAGGCTTGAGCAAGTGGAGTAAAGTGCTATGAAAACTCATCTGAGAAAGGGGAGATTGTGGCTTCATGTTTGTAATGTACAAGCATTTAGGTATTTAACTGCAAGTGTGTAGGTAATAGGTAATGTGGTTGGTTTGCCTTTTAAAGGGGACCTTTCTGTTGTCACACAGTACTGTAATAAGCTGGTAGTTTTTATTTTGTTGTTTTGTTGGTTTTTTTCTTCTGGTGTTTGTAAGTGTTTTTCCAGGCTTGTTTCAGACAGGATGTGCAGAGTCATCCACTAAAATGTAGGCAGCTGTTGCTATATGTGGTATAACTTTTTAAGTGGGCAGGGTATTATTTACATGTTCCCAGACTCGTATTTTCTCATTATTGTTAATATAATCAATGTTTCTGTTCAAATCAAGTTCCTCTTGGTTTTAGGTGGAGTGAAAACTTACCAACTCTCACTGTTTGACTCCTTGGGAATACTTGCAAGGAGGCATCTTGTTAATGAGGAAGCATTTTCTGCAGTTCATGAAACACATGCAATATAATCCACTATTTTGCAGGACAAAATTGCTTGCTGGGTTTTTTTGTTTGGTTGTTTTGCTTGTTTTTTTAGTTGTAATCCATTTTATAATTAAAGAACAAATAGTCTTACCTAGTAGATTTATGAATTCCCATGTTTAAACATTTTTTCTGAAACATGGTGGGAGGGCATTATTATAAAAAAGTCAGCAAGAATTTATTGAGAAGGAAGTAACTTTTATAAAGACAGACAAACTTAAACACATTGGTTCTACTTGTTTAGGTGTGTCATCTGTCCACAGTATTTCTGAGCCAAGCTGAAAATGTAAAATAAAAGGGTGTTAAATATTTATTTCAGTAGGGCATAATGATTTAAGCTGACATGGAGGTTGCTTAATTTCTGAAGGACAGCTTCCATGAAGGTCTTGATGTGCTTTAAAAGATGCAATTCAAATTCACTCCTTTGACTTTTTGAGTGCCAAAGCACTTCCAATGACAAACAGTAGGAAAAAAGAATTAAAATTTGGAAAACAAATCCGAGAGTACATGAGAGATATCACCAGGCTGATAGTCCCCAGTGCTAAAAACAGCCCTTGCTGTCTGAGTAAGCAGACAGCTTTTGAGCAAAGAGGAAGTGAATATAAGAATAAGGATGGTGTTTATACATGTAATAAAACTTCGTTAGCAGACATCATCATTTCCTGTCTGGGTTTAATAAAGGAATGATAATTATTTTCCATCATTACTAAGAGCTTGATTTTCTTTTTTTTTTTTTTTTTAATAGTCCGCACAATAGTATCTTATGTACAATCACTGTTGGTAATTGAACTGTAGCTGTCAAAACAAATGCCTGAAGAGCTTGGACCCAGGGAATTCCACTACATGCCTGACCTATAAGAGTGATTTACTGTTCATCCAGATAAATGTCTGTTGCCTGGTTTGTCTCGTGTTCCCATTTAGCAAGTAGAGGCCTGCAGCAGGCTACCAGGTATCACAGGTACACATGTGTTTCTGTCTCTGGGGAATTCTCACTTGATTGTGGCTGCAAAAATTATGGCCTGCCCTTCAATCCCTGGCAGATAGTTCTTGTCTTATTGATTGTATGTAATATTTTCTTGTACTTATGGATCTAGCTAGTTTCTACATACTAAGCTGTGTAGGAGGTTTGTTTGTGTCTGTGACTTTACAGACAAAGGGTCTAGTCCCAGTTATGCCAAAAATCAGTGTATGTACTTTAATGATATCACAAGTTAGGCCAGAAGATAGTACTGACCAGTCTCAAGGGCTAAGGCAGAGAAATACTGGTGATGATGTAAGGTTGGAACTTGAGAGCACCAACTACCAGGTCAGTGCATCGTTTATGGACCACACAGAACCTCAGTGGGAAATAATCTCTGCTTTCTGGAGGGCTCACTTTGATAGTGTGATGGAAAATGAAACGTGATTGGGCTGAAACGTGCAACTTTGTACAATATTTTGTCCTCTGCTGTTACCTTTGAAACTAGTGTTCAGTACTGTTTGATGTTTTCTGCTCTTCCTGTGTCTGTCAATGAGTGTAGAAGCCAAGCTGGACATAGTCAAGCTATGGAACAGTGGAGAAGGCTGTTGTGATGGGGGAGCCAGACTGCAAGTGCTAACCGAATCCACACAGAGCTTTTTGTTCCTAACAAAGTGAAGTAGGAAGATGTTCTTATTTTTCTCCCCTATTCCTCTTAATTCCCCAGTTTACTAACCTTTAACTTAAGCTTTTTTAAAATGGCACAAAGTTCTAGTAACTCTACAGAGAGAAAGCTGATTACAACTGTTTGGTACCGCTGACCAAACAATGGAATAGATTGGTCAGTATTCATTAAAATAAGAGGGATAATATATCCTAGCTTTGGTAAGGTTTTGAATTCAAAATAATGCATTATTACCAAGGGTGTTGCAAATAAGAAGTTTCTCAAAGACTGTAAGTGAAATCAACTGTCCCACTATCCTTTTGCTGGTATATGCAAAGTATATGGACTTGTTACATGTAAAAAAAAAAAGGCAGGACTCAACAGCTGTGGGAATAACTAATGCAAATTGGATCTATGTTCCCACTGAAAGTAATAATGTTCCTGCTTACAGGAACTCTCCCCATGACTTGTTTCCTTACGATCCCTGGAGACTAGTGGTGTGGGTGGAGTGCACAGGACATGAAGTAAAAATACTTTGTGATAAACCTGTCTAAAAAAAAGTCTAATCTCCAGGGGAGATAATGGTTATCATATAGCCATGGGCTACTCATTAACTCGTGGTTCCTAAAACAAATATTATTCCAGACTGACAGCCAGCTACTAACATGAAACTGTTACTTTTTAATCTCATTTTGGATTTGTTTGTTTTTTTTTTTTTTTTACGCCAGTTTTTTGGAGTTCAGTAGTAAAATGACAACGTGAGTTTCACAGCAGGCACTCAGACCTTCAGAGAAAGAATGAGTTCTCCAATGTGTTACAAAATCAAACCCAGAAGAGCTTCAGGTTTGCTGGGCTTCAGTAAATACGTTTTCTGCTTCATAATGTGGAAAAGCAACAGCAAGGTCAAATATGAGAGGGAGAATAAGGCAAAAGTGGGTTTAAAGACATTTGACTTGCCAGCATGCTTTGACAATAAAGAACAATTTTGGTGTATTGCATAATACTAAAAGGTTGGAATAATAATAAATAGGAAGAATTTTTGTATTCAACCTGCAGTTGAGCTGTGGATTTAAATTCTATGATTCATTTAGGTAAATAATACAGTTCTGTAAAGATAACGACATTAGCGAGAGTGCTAGCAAGGATAATGCTGGTTTTCAGTCCATGCATCAAAGTTGAGCAGTCAGTCAGGAAGGAATTTCTCTTGGGATATGGTGTTGGGCAATTAGCTGCATTTCCAGAGATTTATGGGGTCTTCTGAATTGTTATGGTGTTGACTATTATCAGAATGGAGTACTGCTCTTGGTAGGCTGTTGTTTTGCATTATGATAGTTCCGATATGCAGAGGTAGATACTCAGAACATACTTGCTTAACAGCACAGTAAAGCCTAATCTTTTGTTTGCAAATACCTCCCCTTTTCATGTACAGGAAGCTGAAATGCTTAACAAAAATCTGATTACTACAGAGGGACAAGAATGTACCTCCCTTCTAAAATACCTCTTGTAAAACTCATTTCCAATATATATTTCTTTTTACAAAAGTACTAAATGTACTGGTGTTTGAGTTTGGAAAAAAAGCTGGTGTTTGTGTTTGGAAAACTTAAAGTAATCATGGAATGCATTTCCTAATGATTTTTAAGTCATAGACTAGTATGTTTTCAACGCCAAGATGTCTGACAGAAAGTTTAAGAAATTGATACCTCTTTTTCATTGTTTTAAGTTAATACCTTTTTGACTACGGTCAATTTTTTTCAGATTTATTATCCATGAAGTCAGCTGTCTTGTTAGCATATTTCACTCTTGCATTTGTTTAGGGACCCTGAATTATGGTATGTTATTCTGAAGCGTAACATAAGTCACTCTTTTGCTGGTATTTGTTGTTCAGTGTTGAAATGTCACCTTTGGGACTCTGACTGTCATTCAACAAATGTTAATCTTTCTAGTAACTTTTAATGATCTTGATAATGCAATGATAATGAGAGAAGAAGATGGAAATGGTTATTAGGGGAGAAGATTTGAAATTCTATGGACTTCAAAGTATTCCAGGATATTTATACTGAATCATGGTGGTGCTCTTGCTTTTATTTCTAGTTTTCCAGAGGTGAAAATATACCATCTTTTCTTTCTTTCCTAGAAGGAGGTAAATAATAAAGTAGGATCTGTTTTAACATCATCAAGAATAGAATGCAGACTTGGAAATGAGACCACTTGTTTGGTTATGAGTTGTATTATTGATCTCCTGTTGTTTCTCTACATTGAACTTGCTTGTTTTTCTTATAATAGGTCTTTTTCAAAGACAAGTATCTACTTGTGTTTTCAGAGAAGCCAGATGGCTTCACTGGCCTTGGTGGTCTTGAATCTGCGGTGAACAGTTTAAATACTTGAAACTTGCTTATTCCTCTTGGTTATTCTGTGCTTAAGCTTTTTAAATTTATATAAACTTCTGTCACAATCTGAAGAATTGTTTTGAGTCTGGTAATTTTTTGTGATTAAAACAAAATAATGCACTACAATATTAAAGTTTAAGCCAGGTCACTAATTATAATCCTTCAGTAGGAATTACTTTAGCATCTGGTAATAGGAAATAAAAAGATTGTAGATTGAAGGTGCTTTCCCTAAATGTAATTGCCATTTAAAATTATGTAAATGTCAAATTGAAGCTTCTTCCAACAGAATGCTTAGGGTGAAGATCTGTGATAAAAAGAATAATGATTGGGGTTTTTTTTTCCTCATTAGAGGAGTGCTTTCCCTGTTGATGGGGTTTTGCTGGTGTTGTGTGTGCACAAGAAGGATCTTAGTATGTGTTCTAAACACACTTTGTATTTCTCATTTCTATGATTAGTTCCATGGCACTACCTTAATATGCCTGCCTTTATTTTTGTAGTATAATTAGAGGAGAAAAGTCTTGATCAGGAGACATACAAACACTAAGTATGTGGAAGAAGATGATACTCTGCTGGGTATTTCAAGGACTAATACATAACCAAACCAGTTCAAGTATCTGATCAGTTAAATACTGCCTATGATTTGTTGGTATCATGCTGAAAATAAAACAGGTGTGTGTAGTGACTGGAAGCAACCCTCTTATATTCCTTAGATATTTTTGCACTTTCGGCTTATGAAACCCTGTCTTCCTTCTTTAGTAGGTTTTTAATCAAATTGTTATGAAAATATTGTGTACAGGTTATTGCACATGTAGATTTCTCAAGAATTTGCATTGGTTTAGCTAACTGTTCAAAAGATAACTAAAGTATGTATTGCAGTGTCCAACATTTGAGTCTTGTACCTCTGCACTGCCTGGTGAGATTCCATTTCCTTTAAAATAGAATTTGACTCATTCAGGTATTACATTCTCCAGAATATCTTGGAGAAGATTAAGTCCTGTATCATCTAAAGAATGACCTTGTCCTATGCCAATGGAGCAGACAAGGCTGTAGCAACTCTTATGAGCCTTTATTATGAAAAGATTTTACAAGTGCTGTCTCTTTTGTCCTCTTTTCTTTAGAAGGTATAGCTTTTACCAAAATAAAACAGAGAAGAAGTTGCTGATAAATTCTTTGGATAATTGTGAAAGTAGCTCACATCTGGGAGTGGAAGGAAAACAAAAAAAACAGTTGAACATGTAGTGCTTGCTTCCTCAGATGCACAATGGCAGCAACCAACATTTTGTAGCCTCTCTGACAGACTTCAGTGGGTTACACCTTGTCCAAAGAAAAGCTGTCTGCAATTTTAGCACAGCTGTGCCAAAGCAGGAGGTTCCCTTTCTATAGGGGAGGATTGTTGCTTTCTATTGCTCCAGTTTCTCCTTCCACTAAGTCTACTCAGGGCAGCATTTCTCTTACTACACCTTGCCATAGTAATAATAAGCTGACATAAGCACAAACTAGGAATGTTTCTGAAGACTGATTATCGTAAAAAAGCTCCAAAGTAATGATGTTGCTGTTTTACATTGATCCATGTTAGACTACAGTTGTGACTGTTCTCAGTGTTTTGGGTGCTGTTGTAAATAAATTTGTGTTCAAAAAATTGGAATGATTGTCCATATGCCACAATGGCCTCTGCTTGCTTTAATTTTCACTACTGTGACTACGAGGGAGATATTTTTACCCAGTATCTGACAAGTGAATACAAATGTCTTCTGTATGTGCCATTGCCACAGTTTTTTTTGTCATAGCTTGATATTATGAGAACAAAAGAAAGCTGGGGACCCTAGTGAGAATGTTAGAGAGGGATTAATAGAGCCTTGTAGCTATGGAGTTAAGCTGGGCTTCTGTTTTCTCTGCCAGTGACATCTTGATTTATGCATACTGGGGATGTTTTTAAACACAGAAGCAATAGGAAATAAGACAGTTTGCTTCTAGCTTGTGTTTCCGGCAGGGCTTCTTGGCTTTGCCTTCCCGTTAGACAAGAGTATTCAGAGCATAATCTTTTTGTTCCATACTCTTGTTGCTGTTTATTTGTTTGCTGGTTATGTAAAGCTCTCGGCTTGAATTTGTTCTCCCCTTGCCCAAATATTCCTTGAAGACGTAAGCTGGGAATGTGCATACCAAAAAAAAAAAAAAAAAAAAAATCCCTTGTGCACATCCTGTTTTCAGATAGTGTTATTTCCTTCAGTGTGGTGCTTCTACTGAGAATATGGCTCCACAAGGATAGCTGCTGTGTGTGACTCCTAAGGAGAGAAGTGTACAACACGGTGTAAGAGATGAGCAAGGTCGTTTTAACTAAAGCATGGAATAGTCGTTTTTTGAGTAGCATTTTGTATACTACAGGTATCTAAGTAGTCTAAATTGCACTTCAGGATTTGGGTTTATTGGGGTTTTGTTTGTTTTTCTCAGGGTTCATAGTAGGAAAAATGTAGTCAGTGTGGTAGCAGTTTGAATACTCAGGCTGTCATTGTGGAGCAGGGTACCCGCAGATGAACGCGCAAGCACTGAAAGCAGCAGTCTGGAACAGGAATATAAACTTCTCCCTTGACTTACTTCAAAGGTGCAGATTGCTGCGGTAAGCAAGCCTGCAAAATTGAGATGGATTAGCCGTAAAGTAAGCGTTAACTACTGTGAAAACAAGCCTTCCTCCATTGCCAAGCACTTCTGAGTGGCCTGTTGCTGGTCACTTGCTAAAAGGTGATATAATTTGCAATTCTAATAGTGTGACACCGTTTTCCTGCCATGCTGAAATACTTCCCAGGATTTCAATATATATGAATATATTTCTAGCGAGCATAATTTTGCTTATGGGTTTCATCTAAAAGCAGAATGATTGATGGAATTTTATTTTTATTACAAAGACAGGAGCTTTTAGAATGTATCAAATGAGTTTTACTAGAAAGATGATGGATTTTAACCTCTAGGCCTGTCTCAGTGGTCTTTGGTATTAAATTGCTAATACAAGGTACTGATTAGGATCTTCCCATTCAATGCAATCATATTGCTTCATCTTTTGTAGGCTTCTGTAAAACAACCTCTTAAGCTAATGTAGTTACAATGCTGATAAAAAGTAAAATATGCCTTCATCTTTGTAAAAAAGCACATGAGTGTAGAAGCTTCCCTGGTACTTTAAGTGCTCTGAAACAATAAGACTAATTTTTGCTACTGAGAATTTAACCATAATATTGCAGTATTGGTTTTGTCAGTAAGTCCTTGCATGATGTTTGTCACCAATTTCTAATACCATATCTAGACTTTGTATTGTACCACACAGAAACTGTGCTATCTCTTGTGGTTTTGAGCTATGATAAAATATAGATGATAATTTTTTATTTTAGCAGTATTAGAGGCTGAATAATAAAAAGTGAAATTTACAGCATGTAGGTTTTTAATTTCATTTTTTTTCCTATTAGAATTCTCCTCCAGTTCTCTTATTGTGAGAATATTTTGCATCATTATACAGAATAAATGGTTCTAATGTTTGTTTTGTCATATAACTAATCAATTTTGGTTTGGAAAGTTCCTCTCCCTAATTCCTATCTTTAAAGTCTTTGTTATGATTCTAATTAGTAGGTATTAGCATATGTATCAAAATGCAGAATGTGCAAGTACTATTTGGAAAATTAAATGCTAGGTTTAGCTCATCATTTTGTATCATTGAGCTTTATTTTGAACAAAACATTAGCACACTGAAGTATGAAAAGTATAAAATTATAGCATAAAATCAACATCAATAAAAAACTGTCATGTGTACATGGCTTTTTCTTCTCTTAGTATCCATGCAGCTGGGCAGAAAAAGAACCATCTAACAAATGTGTTGATATTCTTCATGACTGAGACTGGAGAGGTAAATGTGGAATTCTCAATATGGAGTTGAAAATATAAAAACATTAAATTGTTTTTATAATATTGAGAAGTGGGAATTGGGATGGATCACTTGGAGGAGGAGGAGAATTTTCCTCACCAGGCAAAACAAGCATATTTTTGTTTTGCCATTTACAATAATGGACCACCCAGCATAAATGCTGGTATCACCATGCCTGCCATAGTCACAACCATGGACTGGAAGATCCTTGGCCCAGGAGCTCTGGCTACACCAGGAATTGTGCCCAATCACTTCTACTGTGATCCTTCCTCTATTTTTAAAACCTTCTCTTCTGGAAAAGATGAGAAGAGAGGTGAAAAAAGCTGTAGAGCTTCCTAATTTTTTTCAGATTTGGCATAAATATCTCATTTGGTATCTTGTTCTGCTCACTACAAATTACATAATTTTTAAATATATATGCTTTACTTTTCTCTCCAGAAGAGAGAAAACAACTGAAACAACTAAAGCTGAAGTAACAAATGAAGAATCTGTAAAGGTAACCTTGAAGATTTTCTGTGGAACTGAACTTCAGGTATAGTTTTACAAGGAGTAGTAGGTCTTTATAAAAAGCACCACAGTATCCTATAACAAAATTCTTGCTATCACAGAAAGACACTGCAATTTATGCCATAGTTCCCTGAGTGCTTTGGGACTGCTGAGAGAAGTGTCCTCCTCTCACCGTTGGAGCTGTTTATTCCTTTCTTTGCCAGCTCAAGTGCTTGAGTGCTTGGGAATTGGATCCTGCTACTAGTGATGCAGCTTAAAACTAATGGAAAGAAAGCAGCATTTTATTTCAGTTGGGATCAATTCCTGATCTAATTCACTGTACAGCTGCACAAGTACCTCTGCATGGGAGAGGCACAGAGGGAAGATTGGAGAGATAGAGGGGGGAGTGGGATCGATTGTAGTGGTGGTAGTGACAGTTTGCTGGCTTGATGTATTAGTAGAACTGTGTGATTAGGTGCTATGGAAACTTGTTATGTGCTAGACAAGATGAAACCTTTTTTCTGTAACCCAGGCTAAAATAATCCATTTTCAGTTAAGTAACATATCCTCTGAGAAATAATTTTTCCAGCGTCTATGAAGTTGTTCTTCACATTTGTTACAACTGTGGAACCAGAAATGTCACTGACAGAACATGCCTCTGTTTGGTGGGAGAAAAATAACTTCAAATCTGGTATCAAAGTGTAATCAGTCAGGATGGCTAAGTTGGTAAGCAGAAGATTAGAGGGGCCAGGGCAGTTGCAGAAAGAAGCTGCATGTTGGCTTACTGGTTATGCTAATTGCTGCAGATTTCATGAGGGTTTGTGGTGATGATTTGTATGTACGTGTGTGATTTTTATAGGGTGGTAGGGAATGCTAATGTGGTTAATATGCTTCAACAGATGCTTTAGCACACTTTCCATAGATGTAGGTTTTGACTGGGGCTTAGCCTTTTTAACTTGACTATCATTGTTTTAAGAATAGTTTGTACATCAGTGTATTTTCTGCTAAAATTAGATTGGTTCTCTTTTATATGCAAGTTGCTTTGCCACAGCAAAGTGAATGCAAATTGGAGTCATTCTGTATAATTTCTTTTGTGTTTTGTCACCCTCTATGGTAACAGCCAGCAAAAACCTCAACTCCAAGTTATGCCTGTCTCTTGCTATATTTTTCTTTTCTGCTGACGTAACGCTCGGTACTCTGGGATGCTGTGTATCCTGGGGACAGAGATGAGTTCCCTTTGTGGATAGTCACATGTAATCTTTTGGTAAAGGACTGACTTAGATAAACACTTTGCCAATTGCTGGGTGCAGCTGTTAGGTCTGAAATCCTGTTTATTGAATATGTGATTATAGAAGAATAACGGTAAATGTGCTCCCTCTCTTAGTGCCACAGATGGCAAACTCGTGCTGGCCAGGGCACCAGAGGGAGGTTAGAAAGTAGGATGTGTATTACATACTGTCTATTGCCACATGCTCAGCCAGATGTTTTGGCATGTAAAAATCTAGTGTGTAACTTAAAAAAAAAAGCACTTAAAATGAAATGACATGAAGTTCTTGACTAAAATCAATTATAACAGAATGTTCTTAATTTGCTTTCGTTGCAAATTGTACTGTTTTGTGTGACTCACTGAAGATGACTAATTCTGTTCACCCTGGATTTACCTAGCTGCCATTCAGAGTACATTCCTTGTGACTCAGTTCATGCTTAAAATTTCTGATTTTGTGCACATTTTCCCAATAATATTTGTACTTCTAGGATGCAAGGGGCAGTGACTTAATACACTTGTTACAGGACTAAGTACGCTGTGCTCAGGCACAGTGCTTTAGGGGTCTCCAGTGTATTGTGAAATGTAGCCATATATGTTTATCAGGAGCAGCTGGTTTTGTTCTGTGGATGGATCCATTTGGGGGAAGGGGGACGGTGCCGGTGGCTTTTAGAGATTAGCTGGTGACAGTTTTGCTTGGGAAGCATATCAAGTTTTAGCAGAGCTACTGTAAGAGAGGGAGGAGCTGGAAAGGGACTGCACAAGCTCTACTGATCTTTTCATGTGAGAAGAAGCCTTCAGGATTTGGTTATCTGCCTGTGGGTCTAACTGCAGCCTTGATTAGAGGAATGTGGAACACTTGCTACTGAAATAAAGATCTGGCTGAGCTGGTACAGGCGACATTTGGACATGCAAGGCCTAGATGAGGCATCAGAGCAGCTGTGTCCTTGTGCAGGCGAGAGGGAGGCTGTCCAGTTTATTGGATCTTGTCAGATCATGGCAGTGCATGCTTCTTAAATCCCTCGGGGTAGGGAGGGAGTGTTGAAGTAAGGATGGCTTATTTTAGGTAAACAGATTTAGACAGCAGTCCGTTTTCTTGTTCCTTTCCTGCTAAGAAATGTGGGGACATCTCACGAAAGGGTAACGTTCAATCTTTGAAATGCTCACATCTGGCGTGTTTTGTGGGCAGGAGCTGCATGGCAGGTATGAGCTGGGCACAGGCCTGCAGCAGCCTGGTTAGCTTTGGTGCCTTTGTTTAATTCAGGAAGCGGTGGACGTGTGTTTGCTTTTAAAGCTATTCCTATTCTCATGCTTCCCTCATGCTTTTTCCTAAGTGGGTATCGATTAAATGTTGACAGTAAGGATTTGATGATTGTACTGCTTCCTTTTGTATTAAAGTGTAACTGTAAATTCTTTTCATAGTGAAAAAGCAATGGAAGACTTTGGGGTTTAACTCTTGGTTGCTAGAACTTCATGTATTTGGAGAAACAGAGGGGTTTTGTGGGGTGATCAGCACTCTTGTAGTATATTATAGTTATTGCTACATTCCGTCTACCTATTTTTAATGTATGAAGCAAATGCCTTGCTCTCCAACTATGCAGAAGAGACTTGAGAATAATGCCTTTCAAACAAGTGCTGTATTTTGTTTGATTATCTTTATCTTGGAAGGGACAGCCTTGGTGCTGCATGTCAGAGTGTAGTTCTGTACTGTCTCTTGCTGTGCTTGGAGAACTAGTTACACAGGAATGGATTCCTCTTTCTTGGAGAGGAAGGTCCCCTGTCTTTTGCAGCTTAGACCTGGCTGATATAGTACTGACTGATCTGAGAAGTGGGAGAATGATTGATAGATAAATTTTGGAACTGAAAATTAGACGTAAGATACAAATAAGTAAATAAAATCTCTTCAAAGGAGAACATGTAACATTTGAATTGCGCAGAACAACTGAGTTATACATGAGAAAGAACTTGTTCTGTGCATATACGCACATATATATGTGCATATAGGGCTGTGACAGTCAACTTGATGTCCAGAGTGATAAAACTGGAGGTCATAATCTTGTCGTTTAAGCTTTTAAGTAGTAAACTTTTCACTCCCTCAGAGTAGAGTCATATGAAAAAACCTGATTAAGGCTGTGGTGCCACTGAGAAAAAACATGATGTGAATTTCCTGAATCTGTTACACCACTGGTAGAATATTGCCGCTTGATTAGTCTGTCATCTTTAGGAGGCTCTGAGATGCTCCACCAACAATTTGTGTCTGTATGCAGTGAATGGGAGACAAGAACTTTGTGGGATGAGGGAGAAAGTTAATGAGAGCCAAAAAGATACAGGCATGTTGATAATAACAAAGTGATTGTCACTTTGGAAAACAGTAGTTATTCTATCACCTATGGATGAGTAGTCCCAGATCTAAACATTAAACTTTGAAGTTTTGGAACTTGTTTGGAAGCGGGTTGTAGAAGACCAGTAAATGAAGAGGCAATAGAACTTGCATGCTTCTTTAACAAAAAACTTCATTGAAAAATTTGAGAGTAATATTTTGAATGAGTGATGTGTGTGGATTTGAGCACATGGGAGAGATATACGAAATCCAGCTCCCACCTGTTTCCTAAAATCAAACCTTAAAAAGTTCTGTAGTTTAATTGTAAACTTTAAAGTTGTTTTTTTCCCCTCCTCACTGTAGTGCTTTACTCAGTGTAATTGGGAACATTTTACAATAGTAATGAACTTGGCAAGAGAAGAACCCTTTGCCTGCTGCCAGAGTAAAGCAAATAAACAAATAAGGAAAACAAAAGTAGATCCCTCCCTGTCCCCTTGGCGGGTTGCAGGAGCGGCTGGCACCGCTGGACATGCTGGCGGAAGGGTGGAATGTCCTGCCTTGCATTCCACGCAGATGGCCTGGACCCCAGCCACCCCAGCAGAGCAGAAAATACTGTGCTCTCAGCCATGCCACTTGTGATTTAATTGGAACTGAAGCTAACTTTAAAAAGCAGTGCATCATCAATTAGGACTGTTTTTATGTTCTTCCAGAAATTACACAACCGTTTTGCAAAGGAGAAATTGAATTCTTCCATCAGACAAACATTAGAGGGAACTTCATCTTAAGGATAGTATCTTTTCCTTTTTGGGTACCTTGCCACTCAGAAAAGCTCCGTATCCCATCTGAACAGAGCACAGGCATCACCTGAAGAGAGTAATTTTTCCGTAGTTGTGTCTTCTGGTTCTCAGCAAAATACTGGCTTTCTGCTTTCAAGGATAGTGACATAATGCTTCTGGGGTTGCAAATACCAGTGCAATTGCTCAGGAGCATTTGGGACTGCTTCCAGAGTGGTTTTTATATAAATATTGTCTCCTGATAAGTGAATAAATCTCATAGCACTCTTGCAGAAACTTACGCTCTGAAATTCTGAACTAGGTTCTGAGTATTTTATGTATTAAGACTGATTGTAGAAGAAATGTGGTGGTTCTTGCAAGTCCCAGGCACTCACCTGAGCTTGTCTTTGTTTGCTGTCTGTAGCACCAATTACAATAACAGCTTCTTACCATTAATGAAATCTGCAGGTAGCAGGAGAGAGGAATGGTGCTCTTTTCCTGTAGCTTCCATACCGGTACTGTTTGGTTAGTCACCACTAAGGAAACAGACCCCTGTAACCTTAACTAATGGATGCAGTAATGATGCCTTGTAGTTATTTATCAGGCAAAATCTGACACTGCTAGGGAAGTAGAACACCCTGTCCTTAATTGATGCTTTGTAGGTTTCTAGTAGGGAAAAATCTGTGATTAGTGTCACATGTCGTTTTTGAATCTGGAGATGGAATAGTTCATGTTTGTGGGATGAAATAATTTTAGGAAAAACATGGAAAAGTACTTCACCTAATTCTACAATGTAGTCTTTACACTGTGGAATGCAGGCTCGTAATTCAGTGCTTCCTGATGGTTGATAAGAAATTGTTCCTCACAAATGATGGAAGTATAAAAGCTGCTGTATTCATTTCTACTAAGTGTTTAATGACTGGGAGGACAGTGCTGTTTAGAAAACTAAGTCCAAGTAGTCCCTTTCCAGCAAAATATTTCAAGATTGCAATGCAAATCCATATATTAGAATAACAAAGCACAAACCAGATTGTCTCACTTGAGGCCAATGAGTATTTAAGGCCAGTGCTATCTCTACAGCCATCCGAAGCTTTGTGAAGCAAGGAGACACCCAATGTGCAGGCACCAACCACCTGCATGCTCCCGGTGCAGAAGTGCAGAGGGAGAGGTGAAACTCTAATATTGGTGGCCTTGCAGGTTTGTGCTGTGGACTACTGTATGGATTTGTGGAGACTGTGCAGCTGTGAAAGAACACAACTGCAAACTGGAAGTATTTCCTTGTGAAGAAAACAGCCAGCAGCTGTTGGATGAGTGTCTTTTGTTGCCCTACCAGAGTTTGAGCCAAGTTTTAGATTCACAACCTGAATTTTTTCAAAAACTTTGTGTTGCACCAGAGCATTTTTCTGTGCAGGTGAGTGTATGTTAGTTACTTCTGCATTATTTTCACACTAAAAATGAAAAATCTCCTAAATCACAGTACATTGTAAGATTTGGTGTGTTGGTTTTCCAGTGTTTGTAATTCAAACCTGCAGCTCTCTACTTCCTACTGATAATATTTTACTGTTGGACAGTTTCTTCACTTCCCCATAAACATGGTTTAATGGTGCAGGTTTCATGCTAATGTTGGCTATGATTATGCTAGGCCTCCCATTTACTCCGAAATGTTTTTCCCTCAGCTAAACATTGCTTTCAGATACAAACAAGAGGACAAATTACTTGCAGCACCAGATAAGTGTGTACGTGGTTGTCTGAAAAATGCTTTCATTTTTTCATCAGTGTATATTTCATGATGTTTCTTGTTCTAGAATGTCCAAAGGCAATTACCAAAAACAAATCAATGCTGGATGATAATTCTAAGAGAAATGTACTGCTTGGAGCTGACTATTTAAATATCACCTTCTTGCTAACTAAAATTGGAGGGAAAGGATTACATTAGCCAGTTAAAAAGGACAACAATCCCTGTTTTTAACAAGCCATGTAGCTTTTTCCACTGTTCTCAGCATCCCTTGGTCAAGCTCAAGAGAGCAACCTGAAAGTTGAGAATTGCTATTTCTTCATTAGCCAGTGTCCTTCAGTGGGGTTTATAATGGTGTGCTGTGAGTTCTGCTAACCAGTGAATTTTAGGTTCTATTTATTTTAGAGTTTCTTGTTGATGATTAATCAGTCTTATTTATTGCCCCAGTTGGTTGGAGGAACATCTGTGCACCTATTCCACCACAGCTTTCCAAAGTCTGCATTTGGTTGCGATGAACATGTGCTACAAGCCTATCACAGAGACAAGAATGTGAAGTTATCTAGCTCTCCACCCTCTGAGTCCTTGAAGAACTGTTTCTGGTGAGGATGATAAAATACCTCTAAACTTGCTCCTCACAATTAAGTCTCTATATTTCCAGAAGGGGCGAGGGAAAGAATTTTGCTGTGTCCATATTGTTATAATTACTTGCTAGGAGAATTTACTAAGAGATGCTGGTGAACATGAAAGAAAATTATTTGCTTAACAAGCGGAGCTGCTCTTGATGTGACTAACTGGATTTCAGATTTTCTTGCTGTCTCTACAGAGAGCTTGTTTAGGACTCCAACAGATGTGCATTTTTATTTTGATTTTGGCTATTAGCACACCAGGTGACTTCAGACACATCTCTTCAGCTCTCTTGTTTTTCACTTCCCATTTCTAAGAAGGCAGCTTTCAGAAAGTTACTGAAAACTGCTGATATTTTAAAGACTCACATACGGTGATAGCCTTGAGATACTTAGTCTGCATCTTGTTAAGCTGTTGATAGGACTAAAGCATTGGTAAATATGATAAATATCAAAATAGCCTAAGGGACAAATGAACTTTTGTTTAGTTCTTTCCTCAAGATGACTTTTTTATCCACACAGACCCTGATAGCAGAAAATGCAGCACACCTAGAATATTAGGGAGTGGGTTGCCACCAGTAACTCCAGCCTGTGATTGAATTTCAGCGTGTCTTCACTCCCTAGTGTAATACGGGGGTACATAGGTTGCAGCTGGTTTTCCACTGGTCAGTATGGATATAGTTATCTCTATGAGCTTTGCTCTCACTTGTTGATTTTGGAGAAACTTTGTAGCTTCTGCAGTGATTGCTAGCACAGCACCTCAGGGGTGGCTGATAACCTACATTTATTGCTGTAGCAGCACTGCTGCAGGCCTGAAGAAAAGAGCAGGAGTCAGAAAAATAACTTTAGTTTTCAGGTGCTATAAAGAGTCTTGCAAATCACATCGAAAATGTTTAAAAATTGATATTCTGTGCACATTTCATACTCTTCAGGCTAACAGGGAAATTTTTGCTTGTGTAATAGCCTAATCTGCAGATTAGTTGTGCATAGTAATAAAGAACTAATGCACTCTTGGTTCCAGCTAAATGGAAAAATTAACAGCAAACCATTTGAAGAACCAGCCTTGAAAATTCTGTACCATTCAGATGTTTTTATGTGGGCTTCTGAAAAATTATACTTTGTAAATGGAATATTTTCCCTGAAATAGGAAAAAAAAAAGTAGTATTTTTACTAAACTACACTGTCTAAAATGCTTATGTTTTGACTGAGTGGATAATAAGAAATAAGAAATAACTGTCCATGAAATAATAGTCCATGAAATAAGTGATAGTGGTAGTGAGGACAATGTTTTGAAACAATGATTTCAATTCAGATTGGCTTGTTTATACATTTTAAAAAGTAAGCAAGAGTTGGCAATAGAGCTACTGTTGTATTTTGTTTCTAAGTTATCTGTGAAACACTACCAGGAATTTAAGATACATCTGGCATTACAATAAGTTGAATGACTTCTGGCAGCATTTACAATAAGAGACCTCGAAACAGTGTTTTGGGTACTTTACTTTTTAGTGTAGATAGATCTCCTACTTAGACCACATTTTCAAGGAAGCCTCTGAAAGGTGATGCAGCAGGTTTGTCAGACAGGCATGCTTTACCATCCTGGATAGGTTTATTTTGCCTAGAATATCCAGGCCTGAGTCAGAGGGAAGGAAATGTGACACTCTTGTGTCCTGTGGCTTCAGCTTAGATTTCCATCTACGTTGTTGCTCAGGCTTTGAGTTTCTTATTGTTGCTTTACTGTGGTAACATGATAACTATGAACACATTTTTTTACTAATAATTTTTCTGCAGAGGTCTGGGACATGCTTGTCTAAGAAGAGGGCTGTAACAGCAAACCTCATATTTAAAACTTGCTTGTCACTTGTGTTTAGTCCTTGCCAGAAAACAGTGCCCTGATTTTCATTTTTAAAAAATCTTCCAATTTAACTTACCAGCTTTTAAATCTGTAATGCATTTGCCTGTTAGGTAATACATGTTTTAAATATATTATTCATGACTGAACGTTTTCAAGGGTGATTTCCCTCTGCTGTGGACCACTGCATATTCACAAACAGTTTTTGCAGTCCCTGAGAAGGAAACCATTTGAAAGATTCCATTATCTAAAGAAGTGATTTCCAACTGAGGAGTTTCTTTAAGAGGAAGGCCACCACTAATATTAAGGATCTGAAATACACATTCATCTCTTCCTGAACAGTAGATGAATTACCTTTCAGGTTTTTAATTTAAAGCCATATTTCTGCTGTCAAGTAAGAATGCCACCTGATGTACGAGGTGTTTCTCATTGGGCTGTGAGATTTCTGTGAGAGGACCAAGACCTTTATGGAGGGGAAATGCTGCCCTCTCTGCTGCCCTGTCTTTAAGCAGCTGCCCTAATCTGACAGGAGAAGTGTGTAGCTTCTTAAGTGTAGCACAATGGTATTCCTCGTAACGACCTTGGGAGGTGAATATTGTGTGTCCCAGAGAAGATGGAGGGTGTTGTGCTTTGGGTTCCTAAGTAACACATTTCCAAAGGAACATTGTGCAGCCTCTAGCAAATCGAGAAGATACGTGCTCATAGGAAGGATGCTGCTGCTTCTATTGCAAGTATAATTCTGGAAGTGTAATGATAATGAGAGGAAGTGGAGGACTTCCTGCATTAGTTTTTGTGGCTGTGTGAAGGGGCTGCCTGAATTGCAGCTGTGTTGCACAAGTGATAAAAGTTATATTAGGCTGGGCTAAGTCTCCTGAGATGTGAACTATTACACCTTCTCTTCGTTCTGCATGCAGAGTGGTTAAATTCTTATTAACCTGGAATTCAGAACAGCAGTAATAATCACCGAGTATGCTATTTGTCTCTGTATTTTACTTCAAGTCAATTGCTTTCCCACAAAATGTGTTGGTGCTAGACTGTCCTTAAAATACAATTCACCCCTTTGGGAAAAATTTCCACCGTAAACAAATTGCTTAGCATGTAGGTCTGTGTAAGCTGGGAGAAATTAAAGTGTAATGGCAGGCCTTTAATATTGTGATGTCCCTCTTACAGGTCTCTAAGCAAGAAAGGGAGAAATTCTAAATGGGGAAATGATGAATTTTATTTGGAAAAAGCTTGGGATATATGTGGTGTGCTGGAGGGAAGATAGTTTCTTAAATTCCTTTCTGAAACATCCAAACTACTTTTACCTGATTTCTGGATTTTGACTCCTGCACTGTGGATTTATAAAGCCATTTGATGAAATGTTACTGAGTGTATTTTATTTATTATCTTTTTGGTGATGACTATTAAAATGCTAATCATACTTATCTGTTCAGTATTTTGTTTCGTAATATCTTTACAATGGCTTTAGTGAGTACTTTTTCTATTTATGCAATGTACAATGTTGGTTTCTTTTTCATCTTAGAAGTTTGTTTGTATGATTTCTTTTTTTAAGGTCTGGGACCTTGATGAACTTTACTGTAGGGTTGAAGGGTGATTTTGAGGCCAGTATGTGAGACATTTATTTAAAGTGTAAGGAGAAGTGATTTTCTATTTCTCTTCTGCCTTTGTAGGGGTATGGTTTTGTATTCTCTACATAGCAGGAGAAGTGCTTTGGAAAGTACACGTTTTGGAAGGTGCTTTTTTCATGTCTGTGGGTGAGAAGTATTACTGTGCTGGTTAGCAAGAGAGCTTTTCAGAAAGAATAACACATGCCACGTTTAATTAGCTCAACCTTGGTGGCTGATAGTGGTTTTTTTGGGTTTTGTTTTTCTGTTGTTGTTTTTTTGAATGGTCATGACCACTCAAGTTAAATAACGTAAGGAATCAAATACACTGTAGTCATGGGGGGTGGAGGGAACTATAGGTGAAAAATAGCTTGTTGCATCTGGGAATTTTTTATCAGAGAAAAGAATACTTTGGGAAAATCAACTTGATTTTCCTGTCATTGTGCTGTACTGCAGGTGTGTATATCCTGTATTAAACCAGGCAAACTAGAAAGGTCCTGTTTCCCAGCAACCCAAAGGGTGTGTTTGCCTTTGATAACTGCAGTATGTTTAAAGCCACATATTTGAAGATAATTGAGGAGTCCTCTACTTTCAATGCAGAATAAGATGGATTAGGTCATTTCTGTCAAGGATATAATGCTGACATTGCCAGTTAGCTAGACAAAAAAGATTTTATGATGAGATACTGATCTTGTGGTGTAACTCACTGTAGAAAAAACAGAACTCTAAAAAGCAGATACTGAAGACAAGGGTCCAGTCACACTATAAAAGCTGGTCCATTATGTAGCATTAGGATGAAAAACATCAGAGAGAAGCTCAATTTCCAAAGTCCAGCTGCTTCCCTATGTGCAATGCTGTAGGTAATGCAGGAAATAAATAAATACAAATGTGGATTCAGAAGAATACCTAAATTTTCCAAGTGCATAAAAAGGCTGAATATTAAGTTTTTCATATCATTGCAGGCCACATATGTTTACCTTTGTGTGTTGATGTCTTTCTGAACAGCTTTATTCAGAGAACTAAAACATTGATTTCCTGTTCTTTAAGAAGAAAATGAGTGTGCTGCCAATTCTTCTTCAGCTGTCTTCAGTTATTTTACCTATGTATATGTGAGAAGACAAACCATGGGCTAGCCTGCCTGATCAACTGTCTGTGTTATAAATCTCCTCTAACACTGGGCAAGTACAACATTCCAGAGTATATCGGTCTTCTCAGGCTTCATAAAAAACATCTCAAAAGTCAGATAGAGGGAGCATGCTAATTAAGGAGAAAAATGTTTTCTTTCTGTACATTCATATATCAAGAAATTCAGAAATACTTTCCATTACTTTTATTATAATTTCTGTGTATTGAATGGATATTAGTTTCCAATGAAATGAGTATTTTGTCCAGATTCTTTTATTTAGGAAGCTTGCTGTGACTCATTATTTTAAATTGTAGTGGTCAAGTTTTGTCACAGTACTACAAATAAGGATTCGTATTTTTTAACTGCTTAACAACCTCCTTTTCTGGAATTTCCTCCTTTATTATAGTTCAGAGCTGTGGATACCATAAGCATAACTGCACTTTGCATGAAATCTCAGTCAGGATAGCGGCAACAGAATTATTTGATGTCTTTGGTTATTAAATACATGAAAATAAAGCAACACATAGAATTGTCAGTGATGCTCATGTAATCTGTCATTGGAGTCCATGCTTCTAACTTCCCTTTTAAATGTGCAGAAGAGGCCTACATGGATTAAAGGTCACGGTATGTGTAGTGCTGTCAGAGTTCATTATTATGGCAAATTGATGCATTTTGTTCCATGTCCTCAGTCTCCGTGGGTTGTAATTTCTGTGAAAGGTGGAGATGAATAAACTTGTCTCATTTTATTATTGTAAGATGAAACAGGCATGAATTTCTCATGGTTCTGAGCTTTCTGCCCAGTTCTTATACTCTGCTTATAACACTCTTCCTGTAATTATAGCTTTTGCATGTAGTTTTCAGCATAGCTGGGCAGCTTGAATCCAGCCTTACATTTATGAAGTTTTGCTGTTTTAATTATTAATGATGGAGAAGGTGTGTTTCTGTGGACAGACAGGTCTCTCCTGTGGTTTATTGAAGGGATATGTGGAATTTAATGAATTTTTATTCTGTAGTCTGATAAATCTAATTGAAGTTGTGGATTAAAAAAATAAAAGTCAGTTCCTGCAGGCCCTTTGATGCTGTGGATGCTCTTTGTATGCTGGTGCAGCAGGCAGGGTAACTCCCCACCAAACAACTGAGCGTATAGCAGCTGAGTAAGAGAGTGATAATGCATGGTAAGGCTGCCAAGCAGGAAGATAGTGCTGTAGTGACAAAGCATGTGGCAGCACTTGGGGTTTTCCAAGAGATAATCTAGCTGTAGTGCTCTTGATTTCTAAGGAAGAAATTGCTAGAAACATGATACAGTTTTATCTTAACAAGACTCACTTGGACTATGCTAGAGGTGTTATTGCTTCTGTTGTTACAGGAACAATTTGGTTGCATCTCTTTTTTAAGGTGTATATATCATCTTTCTTCAAAAAACCCAAACCTGTGACCAATTTACAAAAGGCGCTTTTCTCAGTTTCACTGTTCCTTCAGTCATCTGGTAATGAGGTTACATAAGTTAAACTGGGTCTGTCTCCTCTTGAATGCAGTGATTAGTGCTCTGAGTAAACTAATCCAGACCACTGCATCCAATATGTGCACACAAGCGTAGCTGAAGCAAGGTAGGGGGGCAGAAGGAGATTACTGGGTAAAAAAAAAAAAAGGGCAATTCAACATGAGTTTCCTCTTCAATAGGCTCATATGGGGTTCAGAATGAGGACAGTGGCTTGGAAACTTCTATGTATCAAGTGTCATTTTAAGACATTTTTAGCTCTAAATTTCATGAAGAGTAATAATCAAGGCTAAATTTAAACAAGGGGCTTTTACCTTTACAATTGCAAAGTCATTATTGCAATAGTACCTGCCAGTGATGACAGGTACTATTAGTACATTTGATGTGGAATGCCATTTTTTAAAAGTCTTTGTCATTGTTAATACACAAGTGGGCCTTTGGCCTCCCATCCATCCATCCATCCATAATGTTTTTATTATCTGTGATTTTGGTCCTGTTCCATGGACTATACAAAATTTAATACACTTTTGCATTTTGGAGGAAAAGCTGTGTAAGTGAGAGTTTTCTTTTATAAATAAAGACTTGATAGTTTCATCCAAAAGACTACAGTGTACAAAGGTGAAGTACATTGTTTCTGGTTATGTGCTGGGGTATAGTTAATCTGTTCTATTGGTTTTGGAATCTGTTAACTCAATGTTTTGTTCTTCTGTATCTGGGCTCTTTTCTGGTAACAGGCATCAACAGTAAAAATTATAAGGACTTTACGGAGGCTGCAAATATTTTTCTTGCAGTAAAAGGCCGAGGAGTTTTTTTTGGTTTTGGGGTTTTTTTAAGTAAAGAGGGCAATCAGGATGTTAACTGAACAACCAAGGATGTCCTCCACAGAAGCCCTGTGTGCAGTGAAAGGTCATTCAGAGTCGGAATTTGTATAGCTTAGAGAACAGGAAGAATAAAATATTGAGTGTAATTTAAAACAACCCCTCTTTTAACATACCGATTCAAAGGGTACCGTGCAGCAACACGTCAGACGCTGTTCTCCTTGGCTGCTGAGTAATCACTCGTTATTTTCTTCCGATATGATCTCTGCTGAGAAATGAAAGCGAGCCCAGGCTGTGGATTGCAGTGAGCGACAGGACGGTCCCCGCCTTTCCGGAGCCGGGGACCTGCGGGCAGCGGGCTCCCTCTGCAGCCCCGGGAGGAGCTCCCTGCTCTGCTGAGCTTCAGGGATGCGCTTCCCTCTCTGGAGTGGCATGTTCAAATTTGCTCTATATGGTCAGGGACCCTGCAGTCAAGCAGTTCAAACTTCGTGCTCCTTAGAGTTCCAAGCAAAGGTATAGTTCAGCCAGATGTTATTTTGTTGCTAAAAGCACTGCACTTTTAAATTTGGTACAGTATTTCAGTCCTTAAGGTAGTCAGATTTCAGACTGCTCTGTCTACATCTCAAAGTGGAGCAACTGATCCAAAATAGAAACATTGCAAAGTTCGTATCAGAGAAAGTAATGTGATTACTGTTAACAATTAGTTACTAATTATGGTAATTTCACGAATTCCAAGTCTTAAATGGATATGGATATATGTTCTTTAAGTATCTTGGGTTTACTACACAAAGGAACATCTCATGACACTATTGTATGACTACTGTACTGCACATGACAAAGGAAAAATTTAAATTTTTATAGGGCTATTTTTGAGTGTCTCACTTTCTGTTCTTTTTAATGTCTTTATCTGTTTGCACTTACATTGCTAAAAACATGAGCTGTGTCTGCAGTGCTTTAGTGCAGCAGCTCTGATTTCTGGAACCTGTGTGTGCTGGTATAACAGTTGGTAAACTTAGAAACATCTTAGACATCTTTGTAGCCCACCTGAGGAAGAAGCAGCAGGTCAAAACCCATGATAAAACAGAACCCTGGATATTGTAAAGGCTTGCAGGTAGAAGGATAAATAAGGTACTTGTATGACGAAGGAAAAATTGACTAAAAGTTGCTACAGTTTTCCAGTGCAGGCTCTTTCAGCAGAGGGCAGTACCGGCTCTCTGTGCTTTAATGGTCCAGGGCTGCACCAGCAGCAGGATGTGCATGTGCCAAGCTGGTCTCAGCACAAGCTTTCAGCTGAGTGGGTTTGTAATAGGTGGATGGAAGGGAACTGTGAATAGATTTTGGAACACCTGTGTAAAATTACAGTCAGTGCAGTATTGCAAGGTAAGTTCTGTTAGTCACACATTCCTGCTGGCAAGGTTGGTGCATTGTTTTGTTGTCAGCTCCATGTCCAGGTGAACCTATCTGTGATTCCCTGTTTTCCTGCTTGCAAAGGGAGCAAGTCCAATTCACAGGAACCAGCAAAAACAAGGTGATAGCAAGATGTGTTCTGGACTGGTGCTGGTGCTATCAGCTGGTTCAGTGCAGGATGACTACTGCACTGCCACAGAATAAAACCAGCTTTTCACAGAATTGTTCAGGTTGGAAAAGAGTCCAAGATCATTGAGTCCAACCTTAGACCAAACATCACTGTACCAACTAAACCATAGCGCTCAGCCCCATGCCCAGTCGTTTCTTGAACAGCCCTAGGGATGTGGTGATTCCGCCACTTGCCTGAGCAACCCAATGCTTAACCACCCTTTCAGTGAAGAATTTCTTCCTGATGTGCAGCCTGAACCTCTCCTAGCACAGCCTGAGGCTGTGTTTCACTTGTCCTATCACTTGTTTCTTGAGAAAAGAGACCAACCCCCACCTCCCTACAACCTCCTTTCAGGTCCTTGTAGAGAGCAATAAGGTCACCCCTGGGCCTCATTTTCTGCAGGCTAAACCACCCCAGCTCCCTGTGCTGTTCTTCATCAGACTTGTGCTTCAGAACCTTCCTCAGCTCTGTTACCTTCTCTGGACATGCTCCAGCACCTCAGTGTCTTGTAGTGAGGCCCAAAACTGGAGACAGGACTCAAGTTGCAGCCTACTCAAGCCTACTGGAATATTCTAGGCATCTTCCACAAGGTGGAGCTTTAAGGCTCTGTGTCTGGATTTTTTTCCCTCTTGTCTAATATTCAGAAAAAGGAATAGAGTTTATGAAATCTTACAAAATAGGTATAAACCAAATCTTTCAACACTTTTAAAGAGAGAGAGTTAAGTTTTAGAGAAAGGAACTGACTCAACAGATACTTTGGACTGTAATATGTCTGAGTCACTGGAATTAATGTTGTGAAAGAGAAAAGGAAGGATTGGAAAAAAAAAACAGTTCTCATTACTTATTAATTGTTTTGGTATTACTGTTTCTTTGTTTCCAAACTGACTTGAAAGGTAGGCAGAACTAGACAGAGAAAAGCATTATCAAAATAGTTGCTAAGTCTTAATTGGTTGGGAGGAGGCTTTTTTTAATTTTAAACAGTCCTACCCTAAAAGAAGAAGAGGAAATTATAGATATCAGTTATTCTGATAGATTAAAGAAAGGCAGAAAGCCTATTTCTTTCTGTTGTGCAGCTGTCTTTTTAAGAATGAGCTATGTATGCCCATTCTCTGGAAGAGCACCTTTTTCTGTTTTTCACTCTGCCTGCCAGAAGTTGCATCTTGCTGAATTCTGGAAAGGTGCTACTGGTATTTCAGGCTGTGTTTCAGTAATCAGTTATCTTGGGCTTCCCATGTTTCTCTGAGTATCCAAACCGTGTTTTACTCTACTGCCATCTTGTCGGAAATCCCCTGCTGTTGATTTTATTGGAATGGAATTCATCATCTGCTCACTGTGCTGCTGCTGGTAAGGCAATTTTATACATTAACAAGCACAGACATGTGTGGATGTGAGCTGATACTGTGCATACAGAAACTGGGAAAGAGTTTAGCTGAAGAAGGGAAAGGAGGACTGGATGGAGGGGGTAGCAGCAGAGACAAAACCAAAATCCCAAGTGTCTTTCTTATTGGGCTTTTCTACTTCAAGCTAGCCTTTCCTGATGATAACAAATGTTAGTAATCTATTTTTGCCTCATCTCCTTGCATGAAACAGAACTTGAGGATAGGAGAAGTTTACTGAATACTCATTACAAGTGCTGTTTCCCTCTTACCTTTCTTCAGTAAATTCCTATGTTGTCCTTAGTGTGTTTAGACCAAGAGACTTACACTTCCTGCAGAATCTATCTTGTCACTCTGTGCTTGACTTGACTCAAGTTGCAGCTGAAGTTGTGAAACATTTTTTTCCATTTAAATCCTATTTTTTCTTTCATGCTTTACAGGTAATGTCTGCAAGAGATGAGAAATTAGCTATGAATTTTTAAGCTGTGTTTCAGGAGTCTTCCTAGGTTAGGAAGTAAGACTGTTAAGATCTTGGTACAGAGACAGTGTATCAGGAATCCACTTTCTCTCTTTCTAACATTACTACAGCCCCATCTGATGGTCCTCTCCAGTTTTAAGCACAGAAAATAGTATACGGCAAATGTACTAAAAGGCAGGTGTGCTTTATGCCAAATTACAATGAGTTAAGAGCCTCTCTGGACTGTCTGAATGCACTTGATTCTAGACTTTGTGTAGACTGGTGGCTGAGCCAATCTATAGTGCTTCTGCGTCTCGCTGGATCTGTGGCAGAGCCAAATTTTTAAGCTTCAGTTTACCTCAGATGCTCTCACAGTCTTGACACACTAAAAACTGTCTAAAATTTATTTTTCTCTGGGTTCCACTTTTTCTTTTCCCCAGGTATCCTTTTCATTTATTATATTCAAGTATTGGTTTGACCCTAGCTGAGTAGATATAGCTGTTGGTAGGGAATATGTGGGGACTGTTTTAGCAGTTTGAAGAGCTCTTCTCTGTAATAAAATGTTACCTTAGATTTCTGAACCACAACCTCAGGACAGACATTTGACTTGCAAAAAAATGAAGTAATATGTGTAGGGTGGTGGAGTGAGTTTGAAATCATGGAGATTTTTTTTTCCCCCCAGATGTTACTTGGCATGTTTTATGGACAGGAATTCTTGCCATTCTCTCTTGCTGCTTCTGCCAGTATAGTTTGTCTGGTTTCCAATGATTCTAAGTACTTTGCCCATTCTCTTTATCAGCAATAGCAGAAAAATACCTTTCTTTCCTGAAAACCATAGCAGTATCATTCACTTAAAAATACTGTAGATGCAAGCTTTTGCATAATCCATAGTTTTGTAACAATGAGTGATTCCATAACAGTCAGTTCTAAATGCCACTGGCTGTCTATGGAATTGGATAAAGGATTACTCATTTCCCATTCAAAGAAATGGTGATTTTGACAGGGAGTGCCAGGGTGAATTGAGTTAATAAAGCCGAGGATATTGAGGATATATTTACTAGGGGTAAATACTTAGTTTTTTATACATGTTACACAGACCAATGCTCTATTGACAAAACCACCCCAAGCTGACAATTCAGAGGCATTCCTGTGTTGGTAACAGGACACAGTTGTCTCAGAGCAAAGATTTTCTTAGCACTTGTTAGCCAAAAGGCCGTAGTTGCTTTATTTGAAAAAACTTTGGTATGAAGCTATTGAGATAGCAACCTAAGGCAGAGAGCACACATGTGAGAAGGGTGTAAGTGTAGCCTAACCCTTGGAGAATTGCATAGGCAGTTGGTGGCTATTTAGCTGGATTCCCTTATGCTCCACTTTCAGTGTAAGTCCTATTTTCAGTATAGAATGTGACAGAAATGCTGTGTAGCCATTTATTTAGCTTATAATCAGTGTGAGAAATCCCTCTGCACCTTACAAAGACAGAAGTGTGATAGTGGAAAATATCATTACTGGGAAGATAGATGCTATAATAAAATTGCCTGTGGCTTCAGCATCTCCTTTTTTCAAGTTTACTAGTCCATAGGGTTCATGTCTCATCTTCTGTATGATTATCTTGCATTATTTTCATGACACAGGCAGACCTAGATGCTCAAAAAATTGAGAGATCAGCAATATGAACTTTAGCCTTTCGTTCCTGCTCTTCCTGCAGTTTATTGGAGTTTTTTGTGCCGAGTTCCATGATGTTAAGATGCAAGGAGAATGGTCATTGCACATTAAATGCTAGATTGATCTTAATTTTAAAAACAGAATTGAAAACAGGGATGTGGAAGTAATGCTTAACTTCCAAGGCAGCAACCTCTAATTTCCTAATATTTTGCCAAAAATAATTACTGCAAAATTATTTGTCCATTTACTTGCCCCTAGGGCTGTTAGCCTAGCTGTAGCTGCTGGGCCAGGCATGTGCACTTCTCATCCTACTTTAAAAGCCACAACATGTAGAATTTAACAGCTAAGGCAGTTGTCATCTCCATTAATGACAACGTGTTCATTTTTATTTGTTTGTTTGCTCTGTAGGTGTATCCTAGTGGATGACTGTCTGTCTGGGTGTCCGGGCAGTCACTGGCCTCTCCACTTTCCCTCAGTCACTTTGCTCTCTTGGCCTTGTTTGGGTATTTAAATTATATTTTTTTTCTAAGTTTTCCAGTTTTAGAAGGATTTTTTTTTTTCTTTTTAATTCCACATTATTACTCTCCTATAAAGTTTACCAGACACATGCTGGCTAGAGAGTCAGCTAGGGAAAGGTTGATATGAAAGCTCATGCCAAGGGTGTCATCAGATGACATGGCTTCAGATCAGAGGCCAAATGTGACACTGCACTTTGCTGGATTTTGTTCCAGTCTGTGAACCACCCTCACAAGTCCAGCTTTTGTCCCACTATCTGGTTAATAAACTACTGACTTAAATACAGAGAATCCATCTTCTCAGTGGCAAGGGTATGGGAGCCTTGGATCATTATGGGACTGGTTTGCTGTGTCCTCTTATGTTGCATTGACTCTACAGCTGATGGACTTAATTTTCTGTGATTTTAGTACCTGGTGCATTCCACCATGTTTTATGTCGCTCATATTAGCTACAGTTTGTGGGTGGTTGGTAAATAATTTCAGTTTTAAATATCATAATTTCTAGGTCAGATTTTAAGTTGATGTAATTAGGTGATATGTAATTAGGTGGTAGCCAACCATTGATTGTGGATCTGTATGTATATGTGTATAAATTGAATCAAATAATTTCTGATGAAGCTGCACTTTTTTTAATCTGTTGAGGAACTTAAGAAGGGAAGAACTAAAACAGGAACTTAAAACCAATTCATCAGCTACACCTATTACACAGTAAATGACTATAAATCACACAGTGGATATTTCGTAAGAGCAGATAAATCTCAATGAGACAATCCTAAATGTTTGTGGGAGGAGCTGTGGATATTATCATGCAGTTAGTATATTATCCTAACAAGCAAGCAGATCACACCCCTTAAATGAAAGGAGTTATCTGAAAAGGATTTGAACTATTTTGAGATTACTTATAAAATTTTTATTCATGTCTCTGAACAATATTGTTTTTTAATAATGTACAAATGCTAAGAAAAATAAAAACATAGTATATGCAACAAGAATCTAGCCAGGGTAACTCATACTGCTTATTTATAGGATTTTGTTTTCAAAGTGTCCTATAAAGATGTGGTGAATTTTCTTCAAGATAGTTTTTATATAGATTTTTTATTTTCTGGTCAAAATGAGACTAAAGAAACATCTCATAGGCAGCATTATGACATGTAAATGATGAAAGTAACAGAAGGACATAGTCAACTAACTTCTAAAATGAGGTAAAGAACAAGAATTAGACTGAAAAATGCTATTGCCAGTGTGGTAGTGGCACTGCCTCTACTACTAGTGCCTCTAGACTGGGTCGCTTCCCCCCACCCCAAGGAAGATACATTTTTGTACTGACCTTTAAAAGACAAAGACATGTTTTGCCACCACTTCACTGTGGTTCTTTTCTTTTTAGCTGCTAGATTTTTAAGGTCCTATCTAAAACTGGGAATATTTTTTTGTGCTGTGGCAGTCTGTAACTTCTCCTTTCCTACTCCTGTTGGGTTTTACTGAAGTTCTACAATTTGTTCTTTCTCTAGCAGTTCATTTCCTAAAGTAATCTTTCTAGCCAAGAGCTACATTAGAGCCTTCCTGACAGCTCCAGTCTTTAAATGAAGAGCTGGCTTTGCTTACTGCATTTGATTTTAGAATAGTTTATGCCTAAATGTATTCTACTCTGAAGCATCCAGCTTTAGTTCAGATTTAAACCCTTTTGGCTCTTGGAAATAGTTTCATTATATATATATTTATAGTAAATCAAGTAATGTCATAGCCTTTTATATGAATAGAGTCAAAGCAATTGTGAATAGATCTTACTAAAAATTATGAAACTGTTGTTCAGTGAAGCTTCAGTTGGAAAGAAAATGTATTAAGAATTTTTTTTTAAAAATCTACTTTGGTAAAATTTGTCGTTTCTCAAGGGATGTCAATCATTCTCTGAAGCCTGTACATGGATGCATAATGTTTGTGAGAGAGAAGCTCTGTTGGTCTTTGTGATTACAGAATGCTCTGGTTCTGTTGTCTCAGAGATAAGGACTGGTGATCTGGGAGAGTCAGAGTTTGAAAATAGTTCATTGTAGGGTGATGATCCTTAATGAAAGTGAGTAATGAGCTTGTGCTTCTGTCACTTTTCAGAAAATCTCCTGCAGATGACAGGGATCAACAGGACTCGGACCTATCATCTACCTTTTTCTTCTGCATCTGCTTGTCAAAGTAGCATCTGCTTTGTAATAAAAAGTGAGGCTCTCGTTGTCTGTTCAGACCCCTTTCCTTTGCCCTTTTATTGGCTTTCTGCAGCTTTGTAGGGAGTAGATTGTGTAAAGTATGCCCCTGGAAAGCAGAGGCCGTTAAAAGGTTTAAGACAAATTTGTTTGAAGACAAAGAGGGCATTGAGGAAAACTGTGGAGAGGGATTGAAGGGCTTTTGCAGCGCAACAGAGCCTTGTCTGTGCAAGACTCAGCTTGCCTCTGAGTTCCAGCAGGCTGCCGAGAAGCAGGCCAAGAAAAGACTCTCCAAGACCCTGTTCCCTTCATCTGTAGTCTGCCATCTGGACAGAGGATGGCTAGAGGGCTCCTGGAACGTATAGAAAGGAATTTTGAGGGCTGAAAATAAATGCCACTGGAGACAGGAAGTGTCTGAGACTAGGAGGGTTGGAGGAGGGGAGCCGCTCTGGGGGTCACAGTGCTGCTAAGGGTGAGGGGTAGATAAGGAGAGCTGCTGTGCCGCATTAGAAGGTGCACAGCCTTTCCTTCAAACCCTGAATATCTCTCCAGTTACTGCTTTATATACTTGAGGGTATCTTACCTGTTTGTTGCAGGGGTTCATCTAAGTGATTTGGATCTCTTTCCCTTGTATGAAGGGTCACTTCACTCAAATTTGTAGTCCTTGGAATATTAGGGACTTTGAAATCAACCGTATTAGGGACTTTGAAATTCTATAAATCTCTTTATAGAAAGTTAAAGTGGTGCCAGCCACATTGAAATTTGACCTTGATGTTGTCACGAAGCTCTGTGTTGCTTCAGTGTGGTTTTTGGTGGGGTCTGTGGCAGACAGGTTAGATGATTTTATGAGTGAACGATTTTCCCCTGAATTATTTTTCTCATGTAGGAAAGTCAGTGAGCAATGATATTTTATTCCTTTAGTGTGCTTTAATAAGTGTTATAGTACTGGAGAATAATGCTACTCCTTTCTGAGTTGTGAGGGTGGCACAGCCTTTGTATTCTTCTCAGAATGGAAATGTCAGCTAATCATATCACCCTTCTTTTCTTCCTGTAAGAGCTGCTTAAGAAAGAGAGAAACCAGAGAAACCTTAGAGTGAGAATTCTTTGCATCACCTGCTTTGAAGTTTTTAAAGGTAACCAGCCAGATAACTGAATGTTTTTTGCATTGTGTGCTGGCCTCTGAGTATTAAGTGGAAATGATGTAAGTTTTCATTTCTCAAGATGTTTCAAAGAATGTGGTCATGGAAGCAGCTCCTTCCTATTACGGAGCTTTTCAATGCACACAATCAACATCTCCTCATACAATTTCAGGGCCATTATCCTCTAGAGGATACTCTTAGGAGGCCCAGGCACTGATGCTAGAGAAAGTTACACTCTGTGCTTAACTGAACAATTTTTCTTCATACTTCTGAAAAATTAAACTGAAAAATGAACATATCCTCAAATATTTACTGTATCTCATATCCCATGTGAAGGTGGTGGTGCATTTCTTATTACTGACTTTGGCAGTGAAGCGTGTGCATCAAGTGTCAGCACTCACAGGCCCGCTAGAACTGACCTGTAACTGAAAGTCTTTTCTGGGTAAGAGAGGAAGTTTCCAGAGCAAGTGTTTAATCAGCTACATGTGCTGGCAGCCTTCTTGGTGAGATCACCGCAGGTAGTTTATGATTTGATTGAAAATTAATGGGGCAATTACAGTGTGAGACCTAAGAGTAGAAGATGGAGGTTTGGAATGAGGATCATGTCAATACAGTGACTGTAATTTTCAGGTTCCTCACAGTACTTGTTCAGCAAATAAAAGCCTGTTAGACAAATCTTATTCTAGAAATTCTAATTGAAATGTTGATTAATACCTCTGCATTTCAAAACCAGATGAATATTATAAACTTGTTGTAATGGAAAAAGTAGATCCTTCCACAGCAATATCTTTACTGCTAGAAGGCTTATCCTATTTTTGGTTCACTCTAAATTACTCCATATATGATCCCTTAGAGTGTACCAGTAAGCACTGTAATTATTGCAGAGGCTCCACACACAGCCACCATTTGAATCTGTAATTAGGGGGAATGCAGGCTTTCTGTGCTTAGGTTATGTTGTTGTCCAGCTGCAGGATGCATTTCCAACTCCATAGCACAGAGTAGAGCTGCATAGTGTTGTGAAGTGAAATACCAGTTTATAGGTTTAAATGCGTCTTGTTCTTGATAAAAAAAAATTAATACTGGATAGCATGATCTTTGTGCCAACTCATTACTTTTCATATGCTTGTTTGAAGAAAAAAAAAAATCCTGAATTCTCAAATGTGGTAGTATTGAATAGGGGTAAACTGGATTCTTTGCTGAGTCTAAGACCTGTGTGGCATGTTCTTTTCATTTGCAAACTTTTTCCCAAATGTCCTTCCTTAGAGCAGCAGCTTGCCAGAAAAGGAATTTCAGTAGATTGTCCGGGTTTACATGATTCATTGCTGATTCTTTACTGAAAGAAAGTATTTTCTGTTATGTATATCTCATCTTGTTGTAAATCTTGTGATTTTTTAGGTTGCTGCTGGACGCTTCTGCAGCAACTTTAGGAATGTTATAACCTTTCCTGGATTGTGGTATATATGTGTATTTGTGTAATACAAATGTGTAATTGTAGCATAGTGCAGTACAACAACCTGGATAATACAGATCTTTCTGTGGATATGAGGAAAGAGCACACAAGTGATTTAGTGTAATTTTGAGTCAGGCAAAAAAAATTACACAAAAAAATCCTGTCTTCTCAATAAGCTGGTTGAGTTCATGGCAGCTTTTTTATGCCTTTGTTTCGCTAGGAAAAATAAAGAAAAGAGCTCTTAAATTAACACTGTCTGTGGAGAAGGACAAAACACAGTATGAAGATTGATGCATAATTGTTTCTAATATGCTTAGTTAAAACTTACTGCCGTCGCTTTTCCTCTTTAAGCACTTGCTGCTGTGCTTTTGTGGGGTTTGTCAAATTTGTCATAAGAGTTCTTGGGGAGCACATGATGGAATTTTAAGAAAATTTCTGCCGGTAAAAGGTGGAATTTTATATAAAAGTAAGCAAGCACACAGTCCAGGTGCTTTCTGTATAGCACATTATTACTTTCCGCCTGACCTGTAGTATGAATTGTCCCTATGTTGTCATGGAGTCTCTGCAATAGCAGAGTTGCTGGTCCCACAAAAGGGAACTAACTGTGGTTTCTGTGATTGCACCAAAATATGTGAAATGGGAGTGAAAAGGAATGAAAAGATGGCCTTGACAGCAAGCCTGATTCTAATGTACGTAAGCAGAAAAACTTCGTAGTATGTGGACTTGAAATTTGGTCAGTAGTTAATAAAAATGGTGACCTGTGTTAGCAAATAATTAAGTGTTGCAGTGCTGTTTCCGTAGCCAAGTCCTGAGTCCAAAATATCATCTCTCTTTAGGAGATGGGGGAACAGGAAAGGGCAGAAAGAATAAAGGGTGAGAAAAGGATACTGGATTTAGTGTTTTTCACAGGTACCTCCATAATAATTTATGTAGCACTTGCCTCTTCAGAGGTAGAGATAAGGTATCTCTCATGGTGATCCTGATTATTTGATGGATTTATTCTTACAGATCTGCAGTATGTGAGGAAAACAAAATCCTGTTAATAAAAACTCTAAAATGAAATAAAACGCCAACAACCTGCAACAAAGCTTTATAAGAACTGTTATGTCTGTTATCGGACCAAAAGTGGTAATGCTTCATAGAAAACTGAAAAGCCTTGTGTTTTTTACCACTTATGAAGAATAAAGCTTTTCTACACTTGAACTTCATAATTTCAAAGGCTAACAGAAGTATTATAATATCCCTTTTGAACTTTCACTGCTCCAAGCTGAGCTTTAGCTTACTTTTTTACCAATGTAATGAGGTTTTTTTTGTTTCTAGAGCAAGCAGATAATCCATTATTGTTCTAGAATGTGGAGAGTCTGGTGGTATATATATCAATGAACTGTAATTTTTCATTGAATTAGCTGTCAGAAGGAAAAAATAGGAGTGTTTTTGTGAATTATCATCTGTCCTAAACTTTTGAATAAGATAGGAGGATTGTGTGCAAGTTGACTTTTAATGATGTGTGGAGTTAAAGCACAATGATGATTTTTCTTAATATTTGGAGTATCTGGAGAAAAGAGATGAGGGTTGCAGGTTGGAGTGAAAGGCAGGTCAAAGCTGGAGAAGCCATGCAACATTAAGTTTGCTTTGTACCATTTCTTTATAGGCCCTTTCAATTGTCACATAGGCATGTGAAAAACTGAAGGACCCTGTGCTGATGTTTGATGTGAAAGAGAGTTTAATATAAAGGTTAAATACAATCACGGAGTGAGTATGGCTGCAAATTATAGATAAAGGGAAAGCTGGATAGGTAGGGGATGAAATGCCAGCCCTGCTGGAGGCAGAAAGAATTCCAGTTATTAGATGCTTCCTTCTCACCTCGCCTGGAGCTGAACCCAGCAGCCTTTGCCTGGCTTGCTTGTCTGGGCTAGCAGAGCAAATGCCATTGTAAAGATGCCTGTGTGTCCTGCACTGACTCTGTGCCTGTACAAGCTGAGTGTGCAGCAGAACTGCAGTCTTGGACTGCTGGGTTTTGAAACTTGGCTTGGTTGACATTGTATGCCCAAAATCACGTTAATGTACGTTTTTGGGGGTATGGACTGTACAGTACATATCTAAAATCCAGGGGACAAAAAAAAAAAAATTAAAAAATCCTTATTTATTACCCTAGTCATATCCATTAAAACGTTGCTCTGACTATATACTTTCTCAAGTTATACCAATTGATCTAGAAGCACGTTTAGAACAAAGTGTACTGTCTTGGTTGGGGGTTTTTTGGGTTTCTTCTGGTCTGGTGTTTTTTTAAATTTTGTTTCTAGATATGATGATTATAGGTGCTGATTATTCTTTGATTTTACTTTTATTAAATGGTGTGACTGTGGACATAGAGCCAGGCATTTTTTGGTAGTTGGTCCTTTGTTTTGGTCAAGTAAAGAAACTGATTTACTCAGTGTAAGCGGATGTTAATATTTCCGGGTAGATAGGCTTGCTCTGTCTCTTAGCATCTGACAGAAGATGGTGTCAGCGGGACAAGGGCATAGTGTGAAAATGGCCCATTATGAGCTACTCAAGGTGCTGGAGTTCAAAGTCTTACTCACCAACTCAGTGTACTATTTGACCCATAGCAATTTAATCCGTTGTTGTCCCATTCCGCTGTCTAAAGCTGGAGAACAAACGTTCCACATTGCAGAGATGTAAATGGCTTGGCTAATGATGTGGTATTTGACCTTTGAAAATTGCATGCTAATTAGTAGTTTTTGCTTGTGTCCTGTTCACAGCACTGCAGGCAAGACTGCTTTGATTACTGTAGCTTCGTGACTTTAAGCAAAATAACATGAACTAAAAATCCAAGCAAAATAAGGAAGTAAATAACAACAGCAACAATAATAAGACATTGGATAAATGGTAGATATTACAGAATAACAGATAAGGAGAATCACCCTTTTCCATCTGCTCTAAAGGCTCTCCTTTGCCCATCTGATCGGAATAAAAAGTTCGAGTGAATGTTTCAGCATTAATTCTCCTGGATCATGAATGCAAAGTAGCAACGTTGTGACTGTGACCCCAAACAGCAAGCTTTAAAGACTCAAGATTTATCTAAAATCCCAGGTGTGTAAGTTGAAATCCTGTAATATGAATTCTATTTTATGTGTATAGAAGGAATGGCTCAAGCAGGTATCCAACCTCCTCTTGAAAATAAGGTCCCAGCCACTGTGGCTGTCATGTCTGTGTTTTACCCACTGCAGTTAGTGAAGCTGTGCTCTGATGGAATTAGATGGGTAGATGCAACTAGAAATGTTAGAACAGATGACTCTACTCTTAGTATTCCTTTTAAATCTTGGAAGAAGTAAAAATGGAATCCGTGAAGAAGGGAAGCGTAACAAAAGTGCACTCTTAATTAACATATGTAGGTGGAAGAGATTTTTTGTGGGGAAAGAGTGGGCTATAATATGTGTATCCTTAGTCATGCTTGAAGGAAAAAAAAGGTATTTGATCATTAAATTTGTATGTGGGCCTAAACTGATGATGGTTAAAATCTTCCAGGAACCTTTTATATGAAAGGATGTTAAAAACTAAAAAACATGGTGGCTGTCAGGCAACTCTAACCTGTTATATGGAGTTTTTTGGCTTCATTAATTGGGCAGTTAGTTTTTAAAATTTAAACTGACTCACTCCTTGGTTTTCAGCCAAAACTGATTCTTATCTAACTGGGGTCTTCAAGATTACTTGTTCCCTTTAAGTTCTCCTTCATCTAGGTAATGGTACAGTAAAAGGGTAAGAACTCCACTGGCATCTTGGAAATTCTGCTTTTAATGTTAAATTACTCCATCTTTTGCCAGGAGGAAGATATTTCATTTCCAAGATAGGACTGTTTGCTTTGTTCTCCCTCATCATCTGTTGCTACTAAAGAAATATATTGCCATGTCTCTGAAGACATTAAAGATCAGCATTTTATGCTAAATGCTTTTCTGATATAAGACTGCATATGGGGATAGGATACATTATGTAAGCAAGGAATTAGGGATTGCCTTGGATTGTAGGTTTTCCCATTGTAAGATTGAGGGACTACTTGTCACTTGTCGAGTCTGTAAAAGCAGAAGTGTGGACAGGCAGCAGTTGTGCAAAGTTTGGATGAAATTTAGTGGTGAGTGTCCAATTTTTTACTTATTTATTTAATTTTAGTTTTTTCTTCACTTGAGAATGAGCATATAAAGGAAAAATCTTTGAGAATTTGTCTACTGTATTGGCTTGAGAGCTGAGTTCCATGTTCAGGAAAAATGTTTAGAGAAGGTCTGCGTGTGCCCACAGATGAGAGAATGAAGGGCAGTTACTGGGAACTCAAATGCAGCTTCTCTCATGTAAGAGGTATTTTGAAAGGCAGGAGGCCTAGGCACTGAGGTTTGAATTGAGAGTTGAGAATTTTTGAATTACGTTATTCTTTCATTTGATGTTTGGCTTTGCATTAGTCACTTCATCCCATTAAATCCTAGACTCTATATTTTGACTGCCCAAGTGTTTCCCAAAGTGTTTTTATTGCTGCGTTACACTTCGGGAAGCGAGATACCGAAGCGGAAGATGCCAACTGGCAGATGTAACAAATTTTTCATTCCTGGCCTTAAATTGTTTAAGTATCAGGGAGTATTTTATAGCTAGAAGCTCTCTGATCTTGGAAGTCCAGTAGAGTTTTACTTCACATTCACTGCTGTGCCTGAGCAAACACAATAAGAAGGCAGCGTGTAGATGGTGCCCTGTGTTGTCTTATCTTCAGTAATGGGGAAAGACAGAAACAGCACTGACTTTCTCATTCTGTTTCCAAGTAGTTTCCTTTTATCTGTTTCACTTTATAGCCATTTCCTCCTGGGTTTTTCCACTGTAATGACTCTTAACAATCACTGACACAGGTTGCAAGGATTGAGGGCCTTTTTCTAGAGTGCTGTTAAAATTTCCAAAAGCGCTATGTAAATGTTAGTTAATGTTCTGATGCTCTCAAATATGAGGTCCAGACTCTAACTGGGGTGAAGTATTCTTGCCTTTCTTTGAAGGATGGATGACTGGGCTTATGCCTGGGATTTGTCTACAAAGACTTTTTGTTGAACATTTAGGGTCTAGCAAAAATGTGAATAACAGAAGCTGAAGTCAAATTTGGCAACGGCTTTGTTAGGATCACCTAAAAAAGCCAGAGTTCAAATGATTTATGTTGCTGCCTTTGCCACTGACACACAAAGTATTTTTCACTTAACACTTCAGGGAAGTTGTTTCATTATGCCTATTAACTTGAAGTACAGAATAATCTGCAAAAATAATATTGCATTTATTTCTTTTGAGACAGAAAATTTGCTTCTCTCTGAAGGTAGAGTGTGAAGGATGTCTGATAAGTGACTCTACAAATGCAGGATGATATTTTTTATGATCAGAATTTATTCTTGTTATGCTCAAGTTTCCACTTTTGTCCTCTTTGCATAGCAGTCAGCAAATGATAGATTAGCTTAAAGCTTCTGATTGTAGTTGTTTTCCTGTAATGTATGTGTTGGTTTTACACTTTCTTGTTGCTAATCATTTTTGTTGCTAATCACCCCCAGTTCCCATACATAATTCCTTAGGTCAAAGCCAACTGTATTCCATGGGTGCAGAAGTGTTTCTTTGTTGAGATTTGTACTGGATACTGAAGTGCAGAGTTTTTCAGTGTGTCCCTTATCAAGTAAGCATTTTTTCTTACTTTTGCACAGACCCTTCTGAATTAGGAACTGCAAAAGAACAACTTACTGGCTCCTAGATTTGTTCTCATTTACAGCTGTAATTGTTAAAATTCCTTGAATAAATAATTCATAATACTTGGCAGTAAGCATCTGTATCAGCAGTCTGGATTTGGGATTGAATTTGGGATTTACCCTTGTGTGAGAGGGGCATTCCAGAGTCCCTTCAGTGTGTTTGTGCAGTAGCAAGGGTGGTAATGGAAGAGATGAATGAGTCTTTGAGAATACTGGGGAGGGTCTGCAAGACCAAGCTTATAATAAATTTTGAAAGGAGATTCAGAGTGATGGCCTGGCACTTTTTATTTATTTCTAGATGTAAAATACTAGAGTGACCAAGCACATATTGTGTACCTGTTGTACTTGCCTAAATATGGCATGTGATCTGTTTTATAAAACTTATACGTGTGTTATCCAGTTGTATTTCCTGATACCTCTTGTTTTTAATGATTTATGTATTTGACCAAAATTACGGACTTTTTTTAGTATTTAAAGAATTTTCCTTCCTTTACTGTCTTAAGGGTTCTCTATAAAAAAAGTTTTGCTTGTTGGATATGACATTTTTGTATTAGAATCTGGGTACTGTTTCATTATTAACAAAACCAATCTAGCTTTAAATTTTTTTTTAGTTGAAAAATTGTTTGTAGCTTTTAGCATTTTAGTGTAAGACCATCTGGCTAAATTAAAAAAAAAAAAAAAGGAAAGGATAAAAGGGAAGAAGCCAGTGTGCCATAGAAAACTTGACTATTTTTCCTCTAGGCTTCAGGGATTTGTATGTGCCTGATCATGTTTAATTTTAGCTAAAGTCTCTTTCTCAGAAATATCTCTCCTCTTCTCCCTCTGTGGTACTTCCAGACTTCTCCTGGATTGTATCACTAGCTAAATTTTGCAGCAGAGACTTTTATACCGCCTGGGACTTGTTGGGTGGAGCATGTTGGTAACTCATACAGTTCTTTCCTGTTCTTGGGCTGAAGGGGCAGTGCCTGCTTTAAATTACCTGCTCTCTGCTCTTGCCAAGAACATCAATCTTTTCTTACTATTTTTTATGTTACTTTATGAGCCTTCCTTTGAGAAGGACAGAGTTTTGGGGGCTGATCTGAATAGGGGTCTTCATGCTCTACAGCCCTTTGCCACAGTTACATAAATACCTGTTGTCCCTGTGCCCATCTGCGTGAATCAGGGCAGCCTTCACCTCCCACTGAAGTATTTCTTTTGCCACAGTAGTTTTGTTAACCCTATGCAAGGACCTTTCTCTAGCACCAAAACTAATCACTGAATTCTGCCCAGCTGCTTTGGTTTTTAAAACCTAAAATCATTTAAAGTAGATCGAAAAGAATGCACTTGAGTACTGTGAAGTCCAGTACTGAACTTCACATAACATTAACTCTTTTGGCTGGCCCTTCCAAAGGGCGATGTGTCTGTGTTCATTTGCTCCAAGCCTATCTCCAGGAAGCTGCCCCAAGTTGGGGATCAAAGCAGGCAGTGTGCCAGAGGTTTGTGTTTCAGACAGTTTGGCACACACTGAAAGCTTGGTCTTTCCTGTATTAAGCCATGGGCAGATGTCCATTAAGAATGATTAGGCAAAATTTACATAAAGGCCTTGTAAAATGGTGTGTGTGGGTTTTTCCTTTTTTTTTTTTTTTTCTTCCCCCTCATCCCCTATCCTCTTAGTTGAGACGTTTTGTGTGGGTGTGTATTTTTTTCTAAATTTAAAAACCCTGGCTTTTGCCCTGGTCCAGTAGAAACTGCTCACCCACCCTTTTCCGTTTCCAGGCGGATTGCTGTTATGTTATTACAGTTCTGTAACTTTCTCCAACACTGTCCTGGCTTGCTTATTATAAACAGCAATAACCCTTTCAGTGCTGCTGTCATTTTTGCTTTAAATCAGCGTTGCCTGTTGTATTCATTAGAAAAACCAAACCAGAACAAAAATCTCCTCCTAAAAAGCAGCTTAAAGACTTCTCCCCTCTTATGGCTTTCTCTTTGGCTATAGGAAATGTATTACAACTTTCATTTGTATATTGACCATTGTAGTGTCCCCACACAGGGCTTTTTTCTTTCTTTTCACAACTAAGCCAAAATCTCCAGTGAAATGGGATTTCTTTACAAGTTTGGCAAAGAAATCTCTTCAGCTCTGAAGCTGAGGCAGCAGTATCTTCACATGCCAAATGAATCAGAAGAATTTGGGGTCACATTTACATCTAGCTGTGTCTTAGGGTCAGTTTTCCTGTTCTCCTTCTCTACTTTTTCAAGTAGAAAAAGTACTTTTTTGCTTGATTCCCTATCAAGCAACAATTGATACTTATATGTAAGATCTTTGTTCCTCTAATATCAGTGTTTAAATTAAGTCTGAATTATGTAAGTAGTTGGGTAGAAGTGAACCTGCCTTGACCCACTGTTTGGTGCAGTGCTGTAAGTGTATAATCAGCCCAGAAAAGCAGCCTCGAATTTGTTTCTTGTAACAGTTCAGTATTTCACTGATTATCTTGGGAATTAACTTGGACAATCCTTAAATACAAGTTATGATGCAAGACAGTAGAAAACAAGGTTAAGCATTAAGTTAGTGGGTGTTCTCCGGGAGAAAGAGTAAATTGTTTCTTCAGTAGTCAAATAGATTTTTCAAAAGAGGGTCAACAATACCCCTATAAAGTAACAATAAATATACTGTAGAAGTAACTTTTTGACACTTGTGAAAACTGTGGCTCTGGAAAATAGGGTACATATGGGCACTCTGTCTCCTCTCTTTCCTGACCAGATGTGGGGAGCTGAGGCTGCTAGTGAGTATTTCTTTTTATATGTAGAAAGATGTTTCATTCATATGCAAAGCTCTCCCTGAACAAATAATTAAGCTCTGAGTGTACTGTAAGTCTGTCCAAGTAGTGGAGGACTGGCTATTCTCTTCTGTACTCAGCCTTTTACTTAATATGTATATTTCCTTATTAAATGGGAATTTATTTAATAGGAATTGAAATAGATCTTTTAATGATGTTTTCAAAGCTCAAAGTAGCTGGGACATGGTTGAAAATGGTGAATCATCCATGCTAATTTATGTTATCTAAAGAACTGTTCTTTGAGCTAATGTCCAGAATAACTAGGCCAAATGGTACTGTTGAAATTCCCCTTGGAAAAGCAGAGCAGTAATTGGATGAATGTTTAGCCTATGAACAAAAAATCCATGCTAAAGTTTATGGCTTCTGCTAGGGAAAGGGAATAAAAGAGAAGTGGGCTGTAGAAACACTTTGTTTGTCAGAAGGGATCTTAAGGAGACATAAAGATGTTTTCCCTTCTCCCATGTGCCCTCACCACAGTGAGGATGATTCAGCCTGTGTATGGTCTCTGGAATGCGTACGTGTAGGGAGAGAGAGAAGAGGATTTCTTTAGGTGCAGCTAATTGAAAATACTGTAGGAGATAATGTCTACAGTGCATTGCCTCACCATGGAGTTGCCTATTCAGTGAGTTTGTCATCTTTATGTTGACTGAAAATAAGGGGCTTTTTAATCTCTGTTAACAAAACACATTTCTCCATGAGACCTCTCTGAAACAGGAATTCATTGTTTCTGAAGCAGTTGTGTTGGCAAGTAGGTTTAGCTGTGTTTCTGTGGTAAGTTCTTTTGTCCATGATAGCATTTTGGGATCCCAGCATCAATGTGGCTGACTTTGGCTCTGATTGGACAGTTTATATTTAGTTGCTGGTTTCCGATAATAGTTTTCAGATGGAGATGTTAAAGAACACATACCCTTGTGCTGCTGTAATCCTGAAAGAGCATGGGGGAGTGAAAAAGAAAAAAAGGAATTAATGTCTTTCTGCAGAAGTAGAGTTTCGAAAAAACAGCAGCTGCTTTCAGCAGCAGAATTCTGAAATTAACTTTTAAAAAATGAGGTAGTTAGTGAAAGCAAAATACTCAGAAAATTAATTGGTAAGTCACTTAAATTTTGTCTCCAGGAAGGCATTTTAAAAAAGTGGTGGGATGGTCTGCTTTTTTTTTTTTTTTAGTTACATGACAAATACGATTCTCCAGTTTAGAACAGTAGTCAATTGCTGTTAAGTAATAGTTATCAGATACCACCTCATGACAGTGCCTATGTTCCATATTGCTGGTGCATCTCCAATGCAAATTAGTAGATACCCAAAGAAAGCCCAGTGTCATATATGATCAGTTATACTGTCAAATGTACTTTTATTTCCAGTAAAGTTGCAAACATACCAGAGACTGGATTTTACTCTGAGCCTGAATTTTTAAGGTGACCTCTCAAAAATCTCATATTCCAGGAAGAAAACTGAATACAAGTTTTCATTTGAGATGGGTTTGGAGAGCATTTAGAAAAAAATCTTTATGTAGCATTTTTGATTTATTAACTTTATTTTTTTTATTCTCTAAATTGTTAGCCAAATAAATCATCCTAGTTTACATTGATAAGCTTCCAAGAATGTGTCCGTGCCTTACTCAGCACTGTTAGGTAGGCAGCTGCCTGCAGGGACCTGACTTAGGGCTGTTCCATGGCCACAAGGAATCTTGGCCAGCTCCTGAGGGACAGTGGGGCCTGACCATAGCAACTGGAATAATTATGCCCTGGTGCCAGGCAGTACACGGGTAGGATTTTTGTAAAGCTGAGAAGAACGTGAGGTCTGCCAGAATGTATATGATAAAAACAGAGTACTGCCACCACTGTGTTTGTAATGTATGTGTTGGACCTACTTGGAGTCCTGGCCACTCTGTCTTATTTTGAGGAGGAAATTTTAAAGCATGCTCTAGTCTGGTTTGACTTGAGCTAGTTTGTGTCATGGTTACACAGCATGATTAATTTTTTTTCTACCAGCTAGAACTGGGAGCAAATCATAAAAAGGTAGGGATGAGAGACATCTATAGAGGTCACCTAGTTGGTTGCCAGCTCTGGAGCAAGATCATCTCAAAGGCCTGCAAGAATGTAGACTCTGTAATCTATTCCTGTACTTAAAACCCAAATAAAACACACACATACCGAGCAAAATAATCCTAACCTGGTGTGTTTCTTGCTTAATTCAAATGCCTTTGTGATGGAAGAGCAGGAAGAACATTTTGTTTTTTCTCTTTACGTTCTTGGAAGGTGTTGTCTTGTTTTTCTTCCTCAGTTTTTGCATCTGTAAGACAGATAATCTTCTTGATGCTCTCTGGGCTCCAGCTAATTCTACATCTGCCTTCAACTAGGGTGACATGGGTCAAGGGCAGTGCTTCAGATTAGGCACATAGATGCTGAGAATTTCTATCCTGCAGATGCAGCATGTTTGTACAGCTCAGTCTCGTTGCCTTTTATCAACAGGAACACATTGATTTCTTCAGCCTGTAATTCAGTGTAACTCTTTTTCTCTCAACATTTGTGATATATAGTCCCTATATAGATATTCTTGATTATACCTAACTGTATAATCTGAGGCATCTACAAAGAAATAATTATTTTTTTAGGCTTGTTTTCTATAACTGTTAAACTAACTAAAATAAAAATGCAGCTTGACAAGCATACTGTCTTCAGACATTTGAGCCACTCAAATAAGAATAATGTTTTACTTGGGCCAGAGCTCTATGGGATTGATTGCTTCTGGTGTTTTAGGTAGTGAATATTTAATCTTTATATTTGTCTAGTGTGCAGTTTTCCCATTATCCTAAAGCAGTTTCACATGGGCCACAAGTGATGGTCACTTCAACATCTGTTGATAAAAATATTTTTTGTGTGATTTATTACTTAAGTGGGTGTTGATCTGCTCACAGGCAGTAAATGATCAACAACTACCTGAAGTGATTTTTGCACTGTGGGGTAGAATCACCAGATGTTAATTTGTGCAGCTGTTTGGTTCACAGCTACCAGGGAATGGCAGGATGAACAGAAAGGGCAGGAAGACAGCCTCATCAGAGACAGTGCAATCCTGTGATTTATGCAGGGCAGCTTGCCCAGCACTGGACTGCTAGAGGATATTTTTCCCTGCAGCATTCGAGTGTGACTTTAGATCTGCCTGTTTTTAACCTGCTACAAGGAAAATAAGCCTTTTAACCACTAATCGTATGTCCCTTTCCACATGTGTAATTTCTAACTTGATACTGGGGGAGGGAAAAAAAAAACCAAAACAAAAAAGGCCGAGTATTTGTTATCTAGGGCTTCTTGTTTAGTTGCCTTGTGCTCTGAGGGTAGTGCTTGAGTAATAGCTGCAGCAGGGCTGGTGAGCAGAAGGGAGTAGGTCTGAAGCTGCTTTCAGGCTATTCAGAAGAGCAGCTCACTGATAAACTACAGCTTTCTACAAAATTTATTCTTGCGCGTGCAGAGAGAGCTTTAGGTATTTTATAAAAAAGTCCTCTGAATTTTTGCTGCTTTTCCTTAGTGGGCTTCAAGATTTTGTGAGAGGTGCACTGGGGAGACTTTTACACCTCCAGACTCCTGTTTGGCTGCAGGCAGTTTCCTCTGGGCTTCCTGCGCAGTGGCTCTGCTGGTGGTTTCGCATTGTTCCCCACTGATGAGTCAGAGAAACAGGAAAGAGATCCCCTGGTGAACAAAAAGCGCAACCACCAAACAGGTGCCTGTATTCTGGTGCTGCAGAGGACAAACCACCTCATTTTGGACTTTTTCCCTAAGATTCTTATCTGCAAGTATGAGACTCAGGAGGAATGGGTCATACACGCTGAACGGGTAAGAAAGAGCCTGCATCCTCTTTTGAAACTTCATCATTAAAACCACGTGAAAACAGAAGCCTTTATTTTCCTTTCTAGTGACGGGGTACATGAAATAATGGCCATGTCTTTTGTCTCAAAAATAATAGAGGATCACAACATAGGAAATGTGCAGCTTATTTAGCTTGTTTTCTTCTGCATCTTGTTAGGTTTTCTTTTATAGTGTGTGCATTTCATGAGGGCAAGTTAGAGTTGTCTGTATGTTAAAATGAGATGGATCTGCTCAGTAAAGCCGTGAAACATTAGGAACTCTGTGATTCCCAAAGACATGCCTGTGGTAATTATTCTAAGTATTTTCCAGCTTTTGATACAAAAAAGAGCTAAACTCATTAAATGTGACATTCCCCAACACAGAATACAAATTACTTTAAATTTTGCCAGTCTGAAAAATTAAAGTTTTTACTACTTGAAACTACTACTCTGAGTTACTTTGCTAGCTTTGTGGTTTTAAAAATACTGATTTTATTTCTCTCTGATTGCTGTTACATCTTCTCAGTAACAGATAATATACCATAACTAGAAAAATGATAATGAACTAAATATCCCTTGTTCAAGGAATTTTATAAAAGTTGAAAATAGAGAATTTTCAGGTGGATTTTTTTTTTAGTAATTGCTTTTGATTTTTACTAAAGCAGTTTCTTTTGTGCCTTCATACAATGTAAGTTTTATTTCTGAGCACAGCTGAGCTGTCTGAAGAGGACTTGTACTTCCACTCGCAGTGGTAACTGTTTACCTGCAGCTGGCAGGTGACTTGACAAATGAGAAAAGGTGTTAGTCTTGGAGTGTCACTTTATTTAGCTGCCTTTACCCCTCTGTAATGAGTAAGTGCTGCAGCTGCCTTAGTGCTGCGCTCCTGAAAAGCCCAGTTGTGTTTCAGATGTGCTTCAGAGTGTAGCTGTGCAGACTAATGCCACGCTGCCTTGTGGCTTTAAACTCATGGTCCATGCTGCAGCTGAGTGGAAATCACTACACAGGAGAGGCAGATCCCAGCCCAGATGGATTGGGAATACTTTGGCAGTGCTGTTCAGCTGGGCTGCACTGGTTTTTGCCTGCACTGGTTTGCCCAATGCTGCTTAGAAGGATCATTGCCAAGATATGTTTATATTTGATTTTTAAATATTCCAAAATTTGATTTGGATTAGGTTTTCTTAATGTCAAAGTAGATGGGTGTTAACATCTTCCTGTCACATCCTTAACATTTTTTTGACTGTAATAAAAATGCCATTATCTGACTGCATACAAGATCAAACATGATTGAAAGTTACTATCTTACAGTGTTTGGTTTTAAGCTGTAGATGAATTTGTCCCTCAGTGGGATTTGGTTTAGTAGTAGAGAGAGGCTAAGAATATATTCTCATTAATTTGGCTTTTTTGCAGAGGTTTGTGACCTTTGAGATAATATCTTAGAGAGTCAATTAAGAAATGATTCTGAAAAGCAAAAGATAATGGATATTGCTTATGTTAAAGGAATTATTTTAGACTTTAGTTACAAGAAGGACAATCTTTAATTGTTTTGAGTTTTATTTAAAATGAATGCATGGCATAGAACTTCAGGGAAAATCTATTGTGCAAGATCACCCTGTGCATCTGTTCTGCCTTGTTCTAACTTGTGAGGTGATGCATAATCATTTTAAGGAATTTCACTTATTGTGGCCCAGTGTGTACCTGGCATTACATTTTACAGCTAGCATTTAACTGGAAGTGTTGTATTACAGTGAGTAAAACCAGTGGCACCCAAATGGTTGCATGAAAAAGAAGCTTCAGCTGTGAGTTTGTGGGAGACTTCTATATTATCTGATTCTAACATGCTGATCTGCTTTACTTTATTAAACAACAGATGCTGAGGAGTTGATTTATCTAATTAAAGAAATTCCTTTTATGTTTATCTCTTGCCTAGATGGTTTAATAATGCAAGGTAATGGAAAAAGAGCTTCAAGTATGTTTTCCTGTTTAGCCTAAACTTTTGCCATGTCAGCAGAAAAGCTTGTTTTGATCTTCAAGGGTTTTTGTTTGGGACAGCATGTTCCACTTGTCAGGTGGAGAGTCACCTTGTTGTGCAGGTCACTTGAGGAGAGGGGAGCTCATTGGGGTGGAGTGTTGTAGGGCAGATAGTTACTGTGGGAGTGCTCTTTACAGTGAAGTGCATGAAAACTTTATTATTAAAAAAAAACAAACCAAAAAACCCCAAACAAAAACCAACCCAAAAACCAACCAACCAAAAAACCCACAAACCAACCCAAAAAATCAACAAAAAGCAAAAAAAGCAAACCCCAAAACAAACATTGAAAAAAAGGGAGTTGTAAACAAGGATGTGTAGCAAAAGTCATTGTGATAATAAGTTTTTTTCATTGGGTAAGATTTGGTCAGGCGCTGATTGCAGTTGTAAACTCATAAAGGGAGAGAGAGATTGCAAGGGGAGCAAAGATACTTGAAGATATTTTCCAACCTAATACCAGTAAAAAGCTTCCCCTGCCTTGCTTTTCTGCTATTCCATCACACCTCACTTGACACTAGTGTAAGGACTGTACAAACATAAATGGGAAACACAACTAAAACTCAGAGTTTCACTTAGAAACAGTGATTTATAGGTATTCTTTGAGAGGGTCTCACTGGACATGGGCATGTTTGCTCTTGCTTGTTGAAGTGGGCAATGGTTAGGCTTGTGGAGACGGAGGGATCAGGTGCTGAGATTCAGCAGAGGACACTGAGTCAGAAGACCCACTTTATCTTGCTGAGACGAAGGTAGAAATTTTACCTGCCAGCATCTCTTTGACTGTGTTGTTGTCAGCTTTGCCGTTGTGTGCTATCCTGCTCTATGCTGATTGTATTTCTTTGCATTGCAAAGTTTCTTTTTATAAATGATCTCTTGTGAAGGTCATCTTAGCTTGGGAGATATTCCTTTAGTTGCTTGGTGCTGAAAAATGCACTGGCACTGTAATCATTGCAGCATCAATTTTTTTCTCTTTGCAATTGCTATTTCTTCTTTTGTCTTCTCTTGTCCCTTTACCAATTGGAATTAGTGATACTCAGTATGAGTCTTTGCAGGCTGTTAGGGTGTCAAGTAACAAATATTGTTTACTACACATCTGTTTCCTCTTTTTCTCCTCTCTAATGATTTGAGTTTAAGGAAGGGTATAAATCTAAGCAAGCATTTCACAAGATATGACCTCAACACAGCTTGAACTTTGGTCATGTGATGTAAGCTTCCTGTATCTCTTAGATCACAATGTACAGGGCTGTGCATTCCTATAATCTTCATAGTGGTGCAGACCTTTTGGTGTCCCTGCACAATGGCCATGCCCTGTGCAGGAAGGCTTTGCTGCAGTGGTAAGTAGATTGTCACAACATACAAGCCAACACCTCTGTTGGACAGCTGGCAGCCTGCTGATTTCCCTCCCAACAGCACAGGGAATGCTGACCAACAGTATTCCAGTATTACCTAGACCATTACTATACTTACAGTAGTATTCCTACAAGGTAAAAATTGCTGGCTTTCAGAATCATCAGCCTCACTGGGCTTTCTGATGACCCTGGCCAGAGAGCCACATGATGATTCTCTTCTGCTTGTCATGGTAATTTTGACAAAGCCAAGTGGCCACATTTGGTCTGAAAGTTCATGTTCAGAAGCTTGCCAACTGTGTGAAGATGGCTGTTAAAACTGAGCAATAATCTCTGCAACTGCACAGTGGCCACCCCAGACCTCTGGTGATAGAACTGGAAGGCATGTGCAAGAGATTATTTGCTGAAACACGTGTGTAGCACAATTTAAAACAAAATTTTGATGTTAATTTAATAATTTTTATCTTCTCATCATTGCCCTACCTGACTCTACACTGCTGAATAACTGCTGTGTGGCATGTTTTCCTGGGATGTTAAGTGCCAAAAGAACATAGCTAGATCATAGCATTAAGAAATCTAGTGGGGGTTAAAGCTTTGAAAATGCACTGTTTGTAGTTTAGCACCTCAGTGCCTGAACAGCTGGGGAGCACTTGCTCAATTGTTTCAAAAAGTTTGTGTTTAACTTGTGACGTTGTTGCATTGGTGTTTCACCTGATAGTTCAAATACTTTCACATCTTCTCCTCAGCGCTGCCCTGGGCCCTTGTGAAAAATGTTCTCTGAGTTCCACTCTGCATGGAACGGATTTTTTGGTGGGCGTGGTGGTTTTTTGTTCGTTTAGTTTTTTTTCTTTTTTTTCCTGTGTTCATCTTGGGTCTGTGTGTAAATGAAGGTGATTATATATTATCACAGTCAGACCTAACCACACTCTTGAAACAAATTCAAGTTGGATGGGGACAAAATACTTTGGAATATCTTAATGATTAATGGATGCTCACTGACTGATAAAAAATATTGTTGGCCCCAAGATGTTTCCTCTTCTCCAAGTCACTGCTTTAAACTAATGATTTTTGATTTTTGAGCCAAGCACTGAAACTGAAAAAGAATTTGTTTTTCTTGTGTGCTTCTGTCTTGTACTAACGTAAAGCAAGCCAAGGAGAGAAAGTAAACTCTTATGTTTGTTTTGCCCAAAAAAGTAGAAATCGGAAAGAATATAGTAAGGCTTCTGCTTCAGAAGGCCTTTTTATTAAGTCTCATTACAACTGCAGGAAAAATATCTTTGAAGATTGTGACAAACAGCCCAGGAAAGCCCATTGAAATAGCTCGTCTGGCAGACTGAGGTAGTATGAACACCCAAATATCTTATCTGAGGAGAAGCAGCTGTTTGAACTGCTTTACAGTCCTCCCAAATTACCACATTTTCTGTGATGAAAAAAGGGGAAATCTAAGGGTAGCAGTACAGACTGTTATCCTTGGAAAGCACAGAACAAATTTATTAGATTAGGGACAAAAATGTAGATTATCCACTCCAGGGGTTTTTTTGATTTGGAATCCATTTTTGGAGAGTAGTCTTTAGAATGCTTTATGATGTCAGAAAATGCAAGACAATGTACAAAATGCCAGCACGCCTGACTAGAGATATCTTAGTACTTTCTTGGTCAGCTGTAGCCCTCTCCTCATTTGTAACTTAGTTACAGGTTTACTCCTACTCTTTCTGAAGCTTACAGTGATCTTCATTCCCATGCCTCAGTTACAACTTGAGACGGCTTCTCATATGTCATTAAAATACCCTTATTTTGCTCCTTTTTGGAGGAGGGTTGCTGCAGAGCGTACAGGGATGGTGTTTCAGTAGTGTTTGGATATAGACAACTGCAGCAGTTCTGACTGCTGGGTGTGTACAGAGGGAGAGCAGCCCCTGAGGACAAGCAAAATGTGGCAAATACTCTCATGCTATAAACAGCAGAAGCTTCCTTTATAAAATATTTTGCTCAAGTCTCTCACTCCACTCCCCTGCACCCCATCTTTACGAGTACTGCACAGTGACAGAGCCAAATGATGGGGACAGGATTCTGGTCTCACACCATTTCCCACACGTAGAAAGGGTTTCTGACTGTTTCTGGCCACTGCTGCCCCGCTATACTGTGAAGGCTCATTCCTGCAGGTTCTGGCTCCTGTTTTCTTCCCTATGCTCTGCCTGAGGGAGGCCCCATTGGTTTTACTGTTGGTTCTACTACAGGAACAGTATGGAGAAGTTATGGAGCCATCAAAAGCTGAAGAAGAAAGAGGGTGATGACGAATGCAAGTGTCCTGAAAGCAAACGGCAGGACTGACAGTAGTCTCCCTATCACCCTGTGGTGCCAATACTTACCATTTGTAGCAAGTCCACGACATTTTTACATTATTTATGCATCCTGGACATTCCTGCTACTGTCTGTCTTACTCTGTATTTGCTAAGTTCAAAATACAGTGCAAAATACCAAACCACTTCTAGAATTGTAATTCTGGATCTTTGAGTAAATCTTCACCTTCAGGAATGGTGTTTGTTTTATAGAGGTTTGGGAGTATTTGTTGGTTTTTGGTTTTTTTTTCCCCTTTAACTATTTAAACTATTCAGGCTGAGAAGATTGTAGAAAGTAGTTTGTAGAAAGTTGGGGGTTGTTCAGTCTGGAGAAGAGAAGGTTGTGTGGAGAACTTACAGCAGCTTCCCAGTATATGAAGGGAGCCTACAGGGGAGCAGGAGAGGGATTCTTTATCAGGAACTGTAGTGACAGGACAAGGAGTAAGGGGTTCAGACTGAAAGAGGGGAAATTCTCTGCTGTGAGGGTGATGAGGCACTGGAACAGATTATGGGGAGTTTGTGGATGTACCATAAATGCAAGTGTTCAAGGCCAGATTGGATGGGGCTGGTCTAGTGGAAGGTTCTCTGCCCACTGTAGTGGGGTTGGAACTGGATGACCTTTAAGGTCCCTTCCAACCCAAACCATTCTGTGATTCTATTGCCCTTTATATTCAGCCTAGCTGTGCACATAGGATTTGTCCTACAACACAAGTTTTATGACCTCACATGTGTTTTCTTTGGGATTTTTTTGCATGCATGAGCATTCACAAGTATTAAGCATTCAGCATTTTTATATTCACTAACAATATATGTGTAAAGGCTTAAGCTTCAAGCCTTATATGGGGAAAGTATTATAAATGTAATGTTTCTAAATAAAAGATATCATTAGAACTTGCACTGTGAGTCATTGTTATATTAATAGTGTTATTTCCAAATATGGATTTGGAACTGGGCCTTTTCCGTGGTGAATGCTGCAGATGACTTACAGAAAATAAGTATTTACATTAAATATCAAATGGTTTTTTGGGGGGGAACCTCTTTGTCAGCCCATTATACAGATCACTGGGGCATATAGTGTAAAATAGTTTTACAATGTAATACTGAAACTATGCTAGTTAATACTTAAGTATCATATTAGAAAAGTCTTTTTTTTTTTTTTTAAATATGAAAAAGTGATTAAGACTCAGGCTGTGGCACAGAAGTATTCTCATTTTGATACATAAAAAAAACTGGCCTGATCAGTTTGTCTCCCAGCTTTTGGAATTATTTAAATCAAAGAACAATCTATAGAAATAAATGTTCATTCTCATAGCTTATCTACATGCAGTTAGCAGCAACTCTTCATGGATATTTTATTAGTCTCTACCAGAAGCAAAGATTTAATTCAGAACTCCAGAATATGCTATTGCATGTCTTGTGTGTATGTATTCTTTTCTCCCTCTATTTTTTTCTTTCTTTTTTTTTTTTTTAATTCCCCCATAGTATATGTACTTACTTAATGGGAACGTCTCACCTCTTGATATAAAACAATGCTGTGACACAAATTCAGAAGAACTGTTATCCTTTGTCTTATACAGAATCTCAGGTGGTAGGAAGTGCTCATTTTAGGATTTGAGTATTACAAAGATGTTCCATTAACGATCTGGGGCCAGAACAGGGAACAACAAAGCACTTCAGATGCCTAATTTTTAAATTTTTTTTTGGCACTTTCTCTGCTACCTCCTCTCTCCATACAAGTAAATTTCTTTCTGGAGTATGTGCTGTGGTCAGGGCTTATAATGAAAGTTGCGTATGTGCAGGGTAAGAAGTACACACTAAAACTAACCATATAATTTACCTGTTTTACACCAGAACTACTAACAGCCAAACTTATAGTTCATTAATAACAACTAGGGGCAGTAAATTAGCTATCAGCTTTTATACCAGTTACTGTGAATTGCAGATACAGAAGCTTGATATGCAATGGACAGTTCATTTGTGCTTCTTCCCCCTAAGGTGCTCTGAGGACTAGAGGTTTTTAATGGGTTGTTGCTGTGAAAGGATACTGAATAATTGTATTAAATGTAGCCATTCAAAAATCATTTTTCAGTGAATTCAGGCTTTCTATTAAAAGAGCATGGGAGCATGCTTTCTTCCCATGTGCACTGTCAAATCATACCTATAATAATGATGATGTAAATTGAAGTTTCTTTCCTTGGAGCTGTCTTGGGGAGACTCTTGAATATGGCCCCCTTTAAAGCTAAGGAAGAAAAAGCAACACCAAAACCCGTTAATAATTTTTTCTCCAATTCCCTGATCTGTGTCTTGCCAACAATGCAGCATACACCATCACTTTGCTCAGTGCTGCCAGCTTAGCTAAAAGAAAATGGGAATTCTTTAACTTCTTCTATGTGGGAGAGAACAACAGTGATGCCAAGGGGTGCTAAGGACTAGGAACCTGATGCACTGGGGCAAGAGGCTCCTGCTGAATGGGAGGGAGCTGCAGCAGCACTACTGCTGACTCTGTGCCTGTTGGGTTTATTGGCTTGGGTGCTTTATTTCACAGCAGTCATGCAGCTACATTACTCAAAGGTGTTGAACACATTATTTTTCAAGACAAGTGTTTGCCTTCCCAGTCAGTTTTAATTATGGGTGTATTCAAGATACAGTAACAAGGCATTTTCTGCAGGTCATTTAATAATTTTTTCATTATAATTTGATTTCAAAGAGCTTTGAGAGGATTTTTGTAATGAGTGATGGCTCACAGAACACTGAAGAGGTATTATTACACTGACTACATATTTAAATGTTTTTATGGGGTTAAGTGCTGAATTTTGTAATATGCTCAAGACACTGCATTTAGGATTACTAAAAAAAAAATCTTTTTTTGGTAAGCTCTAAAAGGCTGCTTAGTCTGACAAACACAAGTTTAGGTACCTGTGTAGGAACTGAAAGAAACCAGGTTTTTTGCAAGTTCATTTAATTTTTTTACTAAAATAATTTTCTCAGTGGTTGGACTACAACTTTTGAAGAAAGAGAGGTAGATTTCCATGCAGATTAGCACTCTGAGCAATACTGAGCAATCTGGATTTTAGGTGCTCCCTGTGAAGGTGAATAACATCTCAAACTTAGTATGTGATGCAATCAAGTTATTTTAGGACTTTTTTCTTGGGTAATTCATAACAAGTGGTGTCAAACCAACATCCTGGTGTTTTTTTTTCCAGTGGAGAACTTTCTTTCTGTTCATACTAATTATTTTTCTGTTACTAATTTTTAATATGTGTTTCTGATGCACATGTGATCAACAAGATCCATCTTTTCAAACACACTGATGAATTAACAAGTGACCTTCCTAGAAAACCTACACACATTTCTGTCCTAATGATTTTTTTCCCCCGCCCCGAGCTAAAGACAATATTACTACTGATTTATGGTTTCTGAAGTGGAGGTGTAGAACTTTCCTGTGCTCTGGGGAGCTGTATTCTCCACTTGAAACAGCATAGTTTATAAAACATGGATAAAAATGTCTAGCCACTTTATAAGGCTCATAAGAATGAATTAACTTGTACAGTTATTGGAAAAGACATACTTACATTCATTGCATTTATGTAAAGTAAATAAAGTCTGTGCAAGGGTCTCACCACCTGAAAACTCAGGTAAAAATAACTGATTTTTATGTTTATGGGCAAGTCTGCATGAAATATAAATACATTTGAAAACAGCAGCACCGGGGTGAGTAAACATTAGTAAGCCCAGCCATCCTGTTGCTTACCTTACAATAATTACTGGTCTGCATTTGAAGAACGAATCTTAATGTTGCCAAACTCCACCTTTTTCCTGCCCAGTCTGTATGTGGGAGATTCTTAATAAGAATCTGTTTCCTGTTTCCCAGACAAGGGAGGGGAAAAATGTGTTTTCTCCCTGTTCTGAAAAACAAAAGCCAGGCAGTGAGTGCATGCCCACGGCAGCTGCCAGCCAAGCAAGAGCCCACGGACAGCTGCAGCCTCCCGAGAGACCCTTGGCTCGGCCCTGGTGAAACAGCCCGTTCTTCCATGCCCATCTCATCAGGGTTTACTTGCACAGTTGTAGCAGACAGCAACCGGCCAAGAGGTGACAGAAAGAGCTGGATATGTGGTTTTTAGTAGGCCACTTTGACCCAATCTTTGAAATGTAGAAAAATTGTCATTATTTCCCCCCTTTTCTTGCAGGCTCTTTTGCCAATCCCTTTTTTTCAGTTTTATGGATTAGTTTTTGTCACAGGCTATTAAGCTTTGAAGAGCAAGGAACAGTGGCAGAGTAGGAATATGTGCTCAAGCCACATAAAAAGTAACTGTAGCCCTCTCCAACTGCAATCCTAATAAATTTGTAAGGATGGTAAAAATGCACAGGATAGCAACAGAATTATTCTTCTTTTGACTTGGAGGGGTATCTGTAGGTGTGGCAGTTGTTTCTCCAAAACCAAGTCAATTAATTTAGATTTTAACAGCTATACCAATTCTGTCCCATATTCTGTGCACAAGAGTAGCTTCAGCCTTTTCCCAGCTTGGATTTCGAACATTATTCCTATTTCAGCATTCCAATTTAAAATAGTACAAGTTGAGGTGGCTGTGTTTTCAAGTCAAATCCACTGCGACAGTTTACAAAAATAAATTTTATTATTATGGAGGTGATTTCAACCAGCTTAGAGTTCACATCTCTTCTTGATGCTCTCCTTATAAGTAAAAAAAAACACATAATTTTGCTCTCTGGTGGAGAACTGTGCAGTCAATAACCCAGTATGTGATCAATAGATAGAGTCACAATGGTCAGGTACAGGGCAAATAGTAGTGTCACTGTGTACTAGAAAAGTCCTATGAATAAGGTCTCCTAAAAATGAGTCAAGAAAAGCAAGGGTTTGGGTTTTAAGGGAATGTGGTTGTGGAATTATCAGTTCCTATTTTTCTGTTTTGCTCTGGAAAGGAGTTATGTTGTGTGTAAGTTTGCTCTGGCCATCAGCACATATACTGACTATAGGAGTTCTGAAGAACATTTGGTGGGAGGGAGAATGTCTCTTACTGTTTTGGAGAAATGTAGTGGACTGAATAAATAAGTTGAGCTTTTTATATTCTACATGTATTGAAAATCTGTATAGAGTAATAAGTTTCCAACTTTGCTACCATGGCACTCAATAAAAAGGGAATAAAAAGTATGCATTTCCAGTAATGTATGCACAGAATAGTTTATCAATAGTAAATCTCATAGTAAATCTGATATGTACTTATTCTGCTATATCATTCTGCTCTATAGCATGAATAAGTATGATAATGACGAGGCAGTTTGTGCTACAAACTATGTTGCAATACAGGTTAAATATTTTTATTGTCACGTTCTTGAAAACTAATTGTAATTTGTCTGCTCCCCTGTAAGTACATACTGGGATATGGCAATGGAATTTCAAAACAGACACCTCTCTGAGGATTAAAAAGATACTTACAAAATGTTTCATACCATGCTTCATCTCATACATAGGAATGTAATTCCCTAGTTGTCCCAGATACATACTTCAAGCTTCCTACACATTTCAGGTTTCAAACAATGCTCAGACTTGATTTTCATTGATTTTTACTGCTTAGAATGATCTTTCAAAGGGTGGTCGGAAAACTGCAGGACTGTGAGGAGATGATTGGGTTTTGGTAATCTTCAACCGTGGTGAGCCACAACCACTGTTTTCTAACAGTTCTCTGATACATGAGTGTGCACCTCTCCATAAGTCCCAGTCTTCTATTTCTCCAAGTGTTTTCCTGTGTTCTTGAGCACTTCTGACTTGCTCCAACAGCAGTATTTAACACCATGTTAAATATGGCAGCCTGGGTCAGTGGGACAAGTAGCTACGTGTGATACTGCTCTTGTATGATTTTATCACTCTTATTTAGGGGAACTGATCCAGGTGCCCCGTTGGGTTCTTTGCAAGAATGTCACTCAATTTCACCCCTAGGCCTGAAAGCATGAGAATGTGAATCGGGTTTTGTTTCCTCAGTGTCCATTCAGCCAGTTTTTGAACAGCACTGCGACTTCTGGATTATTTAATATTTGTATGTGTACAGAGCAGATGTTTGTTGCCTTCATGGAAATGCAAGGCTGTTTGTGAAGGGTTACACAAGTAGAACAAATGCCAAGCTGCTGAGCTATTTCTCACTGCCAGTCTGTTTCTCTTAAGCAACAATCTGCTAATGGAAGTTGCACAAAAGCACATGTCTACAGTAAGGAGGAAAATCTGGCTTCCTTTGTTGCATGGTGAGAGAGCACAGGCTTTCAGTTTTTGCTGGAAACTGATTGTCTGGAATTAGAAATGAGGCAGTAAATGAAACCCCGGAGAGGGTAAACTGCAGCTTTCACTTTTAGCACAGGTGTAACGTGATGTAGTTGGGAAATGTGTGCGAGTTCTGACTTGCATAAATCTTGGGTTTCTCATCAGTCAAGTGCCTCAATGGTCTCGAGTATATGGAATATGGAGTATGTTTGTGGGGAGGGTGAGGGTGGGTCATGATTTCCAGCAAGTTCAGGTATGGTTGGTTATCTTTCCTGTGTTCTATATGTTAAAGTAGCATTTTTTTTTTAAGTGAAATGAAGGACAGTATTGAAGGAATCAGGGGGCACAACTTACTTTGGGTTCCCTCACTGCTGCTCTCTGATTATGTTCCTTGTAAGGGATGGGACAAGGCATTTTCCCTGAGTAGAAGAAAGGAAGAATAAGGAAAGTAGTGGAGACAGTGGGCAGTGAAGTGGAACTGAGTGGATTTCCACACTAATGGTTACATTAGAAGATGATAAGACACAACTCATTCAAGTTTTAGGCTGTATCATGTTCTCAGCTCCTTCTACACTATCCCTTGGGTCAGATAATTTGGCTCAAATCAGTAACTGCTCAAGGGTATTCAAGGATTACAGTGGAAGCAGCACAATGATAATTTTATGTGGAAGGAGGATATAACATTTTTGATGTGCGCTCTCTGTTTCTTACAACCTAATTTTGAATGACCATGCTGTAGCTTCCATCCCTGTGGTTGTGGGTGAGAAAGGGGGGAAAAAAAGGGATTACAAGAAAAACAACCTTTTTTTTGCTTCCTTGAGGTTTTTAATCAAAGGTAGCATAACACATGTGGGATGAAATGATTCTAATTGTTACTAACCTGATTAAATATTTATAAAACAAGAGTTATAGCTCTTCTCTCTGGATAATGTAAATGAATTGATGATTTAATAGCTTTTTCTTTCCTTGATGAAATAATGAGAAGTAGCATTCTTTCTGTTGACTTAAAATGCAAATATTCTCTGAACTTCTAAAAGTTAGAAACTCAAAACCTTTCAAAATTGCAACAAGTTAATTTTTGGGGGGAATGGAGATCCAGATGAATTTTTGTGTACTTGTTCATCCCTATTAAGATTTTAGAAGAGCTCCAGATCTTTTGAGCAGTTACACTTGCACTGTTTTGAGTAGGCACTTTGATACCTTCATTCAAATTAGAAAGGTGGAAAAGACCTGCAGTATTTAAGGACTGGAAAAAAAGTTTTATAATAATGAGGCATAAGGAGATTTTTTTGTTAATTACTCAGAAGGTCAAGAGGTGAATATAATATCTAACTAATGAAGTTAGAAGAAAGCTGTAACAGAGAAAGGATGGCAATCATAATTGGAAATACGGATGTTAAGGAGGTTTTAAATATTCAAAGGATGTGTGGCTTAACAATGGATGTGGTCAGCCATTGAAACAAATTACTGAAAAATAACAGATTTTTCTTCTTTGTCAAATACACAAACTGAAGCCTTTTTGGGAGGTGTGCTTTGAGCTAATGAAGCTTTGGGTTCACTACAGGGGTAACTAGATGGAAGGCAGACAAGAACTGAAGGCTGGTTCTGACCCCAGAACTGCTTTGGTTGCTGTGATGTGCTGGCATAAAGTGTATCCGAGCATCCCTGAGTTTGGGAGCTCATTCTGTGGCCTGGACCTAATTGCCCCTGCTTCCCCCAAGGCCCCTGGAAAGAACCTCTGGGCGTGGGGCAGCCGCCCTGCCTGGGCTGCAGCAGGTAGGTGGCTGCATCATCCCCTGCACGTGCAGTACCTTCGATTTGTGCAATCCCAGTAAATCAGGCTTTTCAGGGAAGCACTGGGTAGGTTCTGTGGTGTAGGAGCCTGGCATCCCACCGGAGGAAACATGTGAATCACTGGGTGGAAAAGTTGGGCGTTACCTGTGTAAGTCTTGTCACTGCTCCAAATGTCTTCTGGCGTTGTTGGTTGGGGTATGAAGAAGGTTTTTGAGAGTACACCTGCACTGGAACAAAGTCAAGTGTACTTCTTGGCAAAATGTGTTAATTTTACCAGTATAGCTTGTTTTACTTGGACAGCTCAGAGGCATGGGTGAGAGGTGACTTTAAATGTGTGTGCAGAGCACAGGTTTCCTCAGAAGTGCTGTGTCTGCAGTAGCAGCTCTTCGCTAACTTGCTGTATTTGTGTAGGCAAATACCGTCTTCAATCAAAAAAATGTCCATTTTCATTGTGAAGTAATTAGGGATATGTATGCGGTAAAAACCATAGTGGGGACACAACTTTTGACTTTTATCTACAAGGTTAAAACAGATCAACTCAACCCAAAGAAGGGGCATGCAATGCTGATTATACCTGACAGATATTGTCTCTATAGGAAGTCTTGCACATTTTGTCTTGTCTTTAAAACTACTGTCCCCCAACAAGCCATTATTGGTGAAGACAAAGCAACAGCCATGTGAGGTGAAAGATCAGAGGAGCTGTGCATTACCTGCTTGTTGCTAACAGCTGAATCCATGCGACATCATTCCTTCTCCACCTGGCTGTTTAAAAGATAAAGTTTTATCTGAGGAGGCTTGTTTTCCAAAGGACTGTCTGAATCCTTGGACAGTGAAGCATAGTTACTCGTTCCTTCTCTTTGGTGTGGGAAGTAAATGTCTTCCTTTAACACTGGACCTTCTCTGCCCTGGACCTTCCCTTTTCCATCAGGCACAGAAAAAGGATCTGATGGGCTGTGGAGAGGCCTGGGGTTACAGGGCAGTGGGTGTCTGTCCCTGCCTGGATTGGCAGCAGGATGTGACTTCTCAGTGGTATTACTTTTGTCTGTTGTATGTTTTGATGTGCATGCACCTTGTGGTGGATATGAATACTGACTTCAGCTAGGTGGATTTTTATAATTTTCTTTATGAATTTGTTCATAGGGGAAGACAAGAAACAAGTTCCCTCATACAAGAATTGCCATACAAGCAGTATAGCTCTGGTTAGGTTCCAAATATGCAAGAATGAATATTTGCATATGCAAACAAAACAAAGTCTAATTTGTAGAATAAAATATTTTACTACATTCAGAAACAGTAGTAGCAATGTTTCAAATGTTGTATCGTTAAACCAAGAATTATATTGTTTTATGATAAAATAATTATTTTCAAGATTTTCATTTAGTTGACCATTTGTTCTTTGTATAAAAATGGAACATGTATTGGGAAGAAAATAAGGAATTTGTTTTACCTTGTAGAGTTAGAATACCATGCCCTTTTTGTTTTAGCACTAAACCTGTAGGGGACCGTTTGAGAGCAGAATATATTCTGTATTTTAGGACCTTTTAGACCAAAAAATGAAACACTGAATTCTCACATATCATCAATCAGATATTTGAATATGGACTCAGTATACCAATGTTAGCTTTTGAGCTGCTAAATTCCTAGCTGTTGTCTCTTCTTTTAATGTGACCTGCTCAAGTGTGGTTACCCTGAACTCTCTGACTCTTTTTCAGAGATATGTCTAGAATTAAAATTATATAAGGCTGAATCTGTTCAGAGGAATTTTGCATGGTTCATATTCCTGGTCAACATATGGAAGAGCTTGTAAAGCTTTGATGATGTTTTCAATAATCTGCTATGTTTTAGTTTTGCTACTTCTGGTTAGTATGTGCGATCCTGTTAATACATCCTATTTATGCTTTTGTCAGCTGTGCATACATTCATTTTAACAAAACATCAGGAGAATCTCCTTGACACTTTTCTTCTGTTCAATACACATTTAGAAGTTAATTCTTTTAATGAAGTTTTAAGGATTTTTTTAAAATCAGCATGCCAGTACAGAAAGTTTAGGCAACTGTGATAAAGACAAGGGAAGAATAACTGTGAAGAAAGCTGAAGGAGAAAGTTAAATACTGGTTTTATAAAATTAATAAAAATTAAACTACTGAATGAAAAAATAGTTGTTGCTTTACTAAAGTAAAAACAATAAAAAGATTGATGGTGCTGCCTAAGTCTGGGTGTGTACATGTTTATGTAATGTGGGAAAAATTTTCTAACATACTAAGAATAGTGGTTAAATGTTTGCCCTCTTGGTAGTATTCTAGTCATGATGCAATTCTCAGCAAAATGCACTATAATTATACAGTGAAGTTGCTATTTGCACAGTAGAACACAGTGTATTTTCCCCAGTTTCAAACAATTTTTAGAGCAGAACGTTGAAAGGGAAAGGTTCACTTACTGTGCGTTGGAGCACATTTCCTTGATACACATAATGTTCCTTCCAAGTGTAGAAGTAGCTCAAGATGCAGGATGAATACATCTTCTAGTGTTCACTTTCACCTCCCCAGTGAGAAGCCTAGAAAAATGTGAAAATGCTTTAGGTACTGTGTTAGCACTGAATTTAGGTAAAAAAATTATATATATATAGATATATATAAAATGAATATCTATATATATATATGTCTATATCCCTTACCTGCCTGTGCATCCTTGCAGTAACACTGCAGCTTCCATGCATCTTCCAATTCATGAAGCAATTTTCATCAAGCATTTGCAGATGTCTTTGCCATGTTCACAGTAATGGGATTTCTCAGTAGCTAAGTAGGAATTACCATGTTTGACATAATTACCCATTGATCCTGTAGTCTTAGTACATATTGATATTGACAAAATCCTGAAAGCAAGCAGTTTAGGAAAAGTGTGCAAAGCAAGAAATGCAAAGTGTAGATTATAGATTTCTTTGGTTTTAGCTGTGGAACTGGGCAAGGGACATATTTGACAAAGTTCATACAGAATAGTCTTGGTAGACACAGTAGTATCCTTTCCTCAGTTTCTGTCCAATACCTTAAGTGTGACTTTTCTTTTGTCTGAGAGCAGGCAAGGCTAATTTTCTTACTGCATTACTGAAACATGACAAATGGCAATCTTGTCTAACCAGAAAAGCCAAGCTCTTCTGTCAGCCAGTGCTTTTGTTTCCTAGTAAATAAGAATCCATTCAAGAGTTGTAATGGACTGTGGGGAAAAAGGTGTAAATGTAGCCATAGAACAAATTCTAGGCAAACTGAAGATTTTAAGCAAGACAGCATCAGAAAAGCCTCTAATACAGCAGTGTATAGCAGTTTGGAAGGCAATTCTTTTATAAGTAGACCCTTTCATGACCTCTGTATGCTTCCAGGAGGTTTTTTTTAAAAAAAACAGCTTTCAAATATTCTGAGCCTAAAATGAAAACTTGTGATGGTTTGAGATAATTCAAGTACTACTTCTGTTTTGTATTATCTTTGGATAAAGAAGTTATATTTTCCATGAATTTTCCTCTTTTGGGTGTTTCTTTGGTTTTTTTTTTACTAATGCCATAATTTCCCTCTGTGGCTTAGCTTGCTTTTGAAGAAATGTTAGTTAGAAACAATGAACATGAAACACCCCAACAATCCTGTGTACACAAGCTTTTTTTATTCTACCAGCTCCTCATTAAACTAGGCCAGTGTGCTTCCAGAATATATTAGTGCAGAGCCTGAAAAAACATGTATGCTAGCCTTAACCTTATATTGTATTCTTCTGCCACTCTTTGTCCAAATCTGTCCAGAATTTGTAGGAGATGATTGGTCTCAAGACCATATGATCATGTTGGGTTTTGTGAAACGCTGGAACTTCTATGCCATCAAAGTATTCAAATCAAATGGGTAAATGAATAGCTCTGAAGCTGTTTTTTTCTTCAGAAAATCAGAGCATGGAAACTGGCTGTGAAAACTATTTGTGTAAGAAGTTTTAGGAAAACACCAAGCAGGCTACTCATGCTGTGCAGTCCTGTGTGGCCATAGCTGCAGAAGTATATATGCCCCTCATGCATCAGAGCTCTTTTGCAGGCACAGGCAAGACTCTGCTGTGAGGGTGTTGTGGGCTCTTGTGTACAAGATTTTTGCTATAGCCAGGTGTCAGGAATTGTCCTATACAACTTCAAGGTTTTTTCCCAGTAAATTTGCAGCTCTCTCATTTAACATGCTGAATAAGAACTGTTAATGTTTTCACATGCCTTGAAATACTCAGCAGCATGTGAGGTTTGAGGATTCCTCATAGGCAAGATCTCCACGTTTTTACTTCCCCGAGTGTTTTGGAACGCAGCAGTGTAATGTGAGCTGTGCCCAAGCCTTGGGAGGTGTGTGTGTGTGTGTATGTGTGAATCCCAGTGTCCATCTCCAGCACTCGCTTTCGCACGCACACTGACCAGACAGGTTTTACTGCCCAGCTGGGAAGGGCCCCTCCTCTGGGCTGAGCTCCCCAGTGCAAGCCCTGCTTGTACTCATGCATTTGCTAAACGCCTGCTGGAAAGTTCTTCACCAAGATAATAAATTAAAACTATTTCAGGTTGTAGGTTAGGAACTTTATGACATTGTTTCCATGGCTAAATCTGTGCTGGCCTCTTGTTGCTCTGATCTGTGCTGGGCCTGAGCAGTATTAAGAAATCAAATTAGCTTGGATGAAGCACCTCTGTATTGAGTGTGGAATGCAAATGTGCACTGGTCTGGGTGTGAACCAAGTTAATTTTGTGACGTCTGGATTTTGTGGCCCTGCTCTTCAGAAGTAGTAGCTAAGGAGTTATTCTGTAAATGCCAGGAATTACAACAAATACTTTCTCATTACATAATGTAAGCTCTTTGTATTATATTTTGTAATGCAGGCATGCCTGGGGAAAAATCTCATAGAATAAATTTCATGTTGATTTCATTAATTGTTTTTTTCCATGTGCTGTCATCTAAATGTGACATTACCAGATAAAATAATTTACTGTACTGAAATGAGGCCATTCTTAAGTCCAAAAAAGAGGGAAACTTTTATTCCTTTGGTGTCTCTCCATCTGTCTGGGAAAATGCTGCAAGTTCACTCCCAGCATCTCCCCTTTTTCCTTCTGTGCCTTTCCCACCCAAGCATAGATAGTCCTGACCAATAACAGTGCTGCCACAGATACCCTCCTTTCCTGTGCTGATTACACCTTTGACTCCTTAGCCTAGAGTTTTGAGCCAATTTGCAATTAGGATTTTATTTTCTATGCCATATTTACCCAAGGCTGTAGAAACAGTAGTTGTGTTGTAAAATTTACAGGGAGAGTTCTGTATATATGTAGCAAGTAGTTCTGAATATGTTAAACAATCCCTGGGGAGAACTTCTTAGCCAAGTTTTAGAAGTTTTACCTCTTTATATGAAGCTTGAGGTCCAGTGTATTTGGGGGAGGAAAAAAAAAGGAGTCTTTCATTTTAGCTTTTCTGTATCAAATGCATATTGCATTAATGCTTCCCTGGAGTGCAGCCTAGCTAAACTTTACAATTAGCGCAAGAAAAAAAAAAAAAGGTAAAATGTGAGATTAAATTGTCACTAGTTTTATCTCTGGGAAGGAGCTAACAGCAGCTGCAATGGTAGAAATTCAGCATCTCAATCCTTATAATGTCCCATAAGCACCCATGCAGCCCATCAGCAGGTACTCTGCTTAATAAGGCTTCTTCCTTTGACTTGGTGAGATGCATGTGTTGAAAGACATCTTTGGGCAGTCAAAATGATAAATGGATTAGCTTCACTGGCACACCTTCAGATGTTTGTGTTTCCTTCTCACTTTTTTCCCCACAGAAAGGAAAAAAAGGGATTTCACCCTTGCTGAGAGAGATGTTACACATCACTCCAGCCCCAGTGTTACCTGGAGCTATTACTAGGCTTCTGCTAAGCACACTTTGTCTCAATGGAAGACAGTTTATGAGGATGATGGATTTGAGCTCTTTATTTGCAAATATTTTCCAGTTTGTTATTCCTGTATATAGTAGTGCCAAGTATATTGTTTTGCAAATTGGAATGAGGGAAACCCTCTGCCTCCTGAGGCTGTGTCATAGTGGTGTTTTGCTCCACTAGAATGAACTCTGTTGGAAAGGTTCTGTAGAGGGACTGCTTCATCCTCACTGAAACAGGGTGCTATAGGATGGTGTACAAAAACTTAGTACATAAAGCAAAGAACCTTTGCAGCTGAAAGTGGGGGAAGCTTTAAGCAGAATGAAGTAACATTAGAACTTGCATAGGATTCAGAATAACAATAAGATAAATTATTTTTATAAATAGTGGTACATTTTCAGGATTTCTACAAACCGATGTCTGAATCTGATGTTTCGCTCCAGCTCCATGGCAATTCTTTGACTCGGAATGTATTTGCCACATACTTGCCTGAACAGCTGCAGAGGAAACAAATGTCCTTTCAGTGTGTTTTCAGAGGGCTTCTGTCATTTTAGGTGGACTGACTCAGGAGGACTGGCTGAAATGCAGGTGATAAAAATGAATTCTGTTTTCTATTTCAAATTACCTCTTCATGTAGAGTCTGAGTGTGATTATCCCATCCTTTATTAATAGTGCTCAGGTATTAGTTCTGTGCTGGTACAGTTGAGTATCTCTTGATGAGCTGCTTTTATTGCTGCTTCCTTCAACACATTCATGTTCTTCATTTCTCATCCATACACACTTGTTGAACTTGACATTTGGGATTTTAGAACAATAGATGCACCTACACACTTGTCAGAAATACGATACCTTTAAGATCACGATTTCTCTGTTTGATACTTACAGCAGCACTCTTTCCTTTTCCTTTGCTCTTTATTTTTTTTTTTTAGTAAGTAAAGTGGTATTTGATGAACACTTGGTTCTTCTCATTTTGTGCATCCTTTCCAAAAACCCTTAATATATTTTTTTTGAGTTCCTAGTGGAGCTTTACTGATTTTTTTGAGCTAATTTGCTTTTCTTGCTGCAAATGATTTTCTCATGTTATGGATGAAGTGAGAATATTGTGTACCATTTTTTTGCTCTCTGCCCATTGTAGAAAAAAACACCCCACAGTATTGATGAAGCCAAAGATGATTGCAGGATAGACACTGACTTGTCATTGTTTTCAGAGTTTTCAGTAAAGCAGCAAATGTAGGCACCTTGTCACTTAAAAATGTGCTGCTTTTAAGCTCAGTCTTTGTGCACAAACTTTTTGCACTGTGTGTGGCCACTTTGATAAGGCTTGTATCACAACACTCTGTGTGGCCAGGAAGACCTATTGCTCCTGCTATTGTCTCAAGAGTGGACCTTTAAAATAAATTTCCCCCTTCTCTCTGACCATTCCAGACTGCTTTTTGAGACTGAGACAACTTGTTTTCAGGCTGTCTTCTGTCCCAAATCCATGCCTGTAGTGTTGATACTGAGCAGAGCTGCTTGTGCCATCTGCTGCTGTGTGAGAATGACAAAATGGAGAGCAAATGTAATCTCAGTATAAATACAGCTTAGAGGCAAGCTAAAGGATAAAATGTTCTCATTGTTGATTTTCAATGGTTCCAGACACCTGGGAGTACCCTTCGAGGTAACTGGAAAGGGTACTTGGCTAGGTGGTATCAGGGCACACTGAAGACAAACAAAAGGGCTCATGAGCTTGCAAAATTGAAATGTTATATGTCAGGCAGGGACACACAATAAACTTAAGCTTAATTTAAAACAGGACTTTATAGTCTGACGTTACAAGGCTTCATTTCTATGCATATAAATGCTGAATTGTACCTTTTTTTTTTTTTTTTCTGCCTTGACGTTTGTTTGTCTGGGTTGAATACAACTTGCTTTCTTTGCCAACCTCCAAGTACCAGTATACATCCCTGTGGTGGCTGCTTTACATGTACTTTTTATGGAACGGTAAAAGGGGCAAATAAGTATATAATGGTTAAGTGCTGTTTATAACAGCATTATAAATACAAAGCATTATTCATAACATTTATAAATATCATTCCTTAGCTTGGTAGTTGGGATCACTGTAGAAAGCTTTCCGTCAGTGTGCTGCTAGCACATGTCATGTGTAAGTGAGGAGAAATGGGGCTCCCTTCTTCCCAGCGCCCCCCTCTTCCCTGCTGTGCCCTTCCTCTGTGCCTTTGGTGATGTCACTGTTTTGCTGATGTGTCTGTAGATCCAATGAGAGTGGTGAAGCTGTTTTGTAGGTCCATTCACAGGTATTTCTGTTAACCTTTAGTGATGATTTCAATACACATCACTGCCTGTCTGGTGGGGAAGGCACATGCTAGAAGCAGTTCACCGGTGCCGAAGCACAATTGGGCTAAGATCAGATGCAACAGTTGTTATATGCAGAGGATGTTGAGGAAGCAAGTGAAAAAGAGGCTTCTGATGAATGTAAATAGGCAGGATTTCAGATGGCTGTAGACACACCCTTAAGGAAGTGTAGATATGCATCCTTCAGAATATGCATAGGTGGAGATCAGAGCAGCAGCTGTGTTCAAATAAACACTCCTTGTAGATGGAGTACTCTTCTTTCTGTATGAAGCAGCTCAAAAATAAACCCATTTGTGTCTGCACCGTGTGTTCTAAATCTTGTCAAAGCTGTAAGAATCTGTATTGCACATGTGGTTTAAATTATTTATGTTGGTGACATAAATAAAATGTGTGTGCCTAAGTTGTGCTTCCTATAATGATGTGATTTTTATTATCTTGAAGCATTTAAAATTGACTTAGAGATGCTGAATTTTCCCTCAATTTGCATAAAATCTGTATTACAGGTAAACTGTAGCATGTAGTTGATCCAAACAGAGGACACTGCTTGAATAGAGGAAAAGTGGTAGGTGGGGAAAGGCTGGAAAGAGTGCCATGGAGACATATGGCTAAGGAAAGGAAAATGCTGGGTTGATGTGGAAGCTAGCAGAAGAGAGAAATAGGCCATTTATTTGCATCAAAGTAAAAAGTGACCAGGTTTGAAAGTTGTTTCAATCAATATTTTGGTTTTACCAGAAGAGGATCAGTTCCTAACCTGCGTAAAACCACTGTACCTCCGTGTCTGAAGAGCGACTGTTTTGCATTCGGAGTCATGGAGAGGCTAACTTTCCTAATACAACTGTAATACCACAGAGCTGTATTTATTTTGGTTTTACCCCTGGATTCTTTCTTTAATTTACTTTGGATAGACAGACTTTTAATAAAACTTAAGCTGCTTTATATCACAGGTTTGTTGTTTTTAAGGGGGTTCTTTAACAAGCTAAATTCTCTCTGTGCAGATTGCACTAGTGGACAAAGCGAGGGCAGCTGCCTTTTTGGCAGGTGCCCTTCTTCCATTTGCCAGGAGTCTTGCTTTGCAATGTTACTGTCACAAGTTGCTCATACTTGGGGAAAGGGTTGACAGAGCATTAGATTTTTCACAGGTTGGATTATCTCCGGTATGAAGCACCAGGATTCACTGTGGAAAACTGAGCTGTGTTCAGCTGCAGGCTTCCTGTGTGCTATCAGTGAAGTCATTAAAACTCCATCTTAAGTGGATTGCTTGTACAGTGGGAATCAAAATACCTCCTGCTTCACAAGGCTGAGGAGGCCTAACTTGGACATGCAACTAAAAGTGCGTAGCTGACAAACACCCCTGCCTGGGTAGATGCTTTGGGGCTGAGCAGCAGCACATTTTTCCTTCAGGTTGCATCGTGGGGCTGTGGTTTCTTGGGGCTGTGCAAACAGCAGCCACATTCCCCCCTGCTTTGACCAGATGATGCCAGGTTGGTGGCAGCATCAGCAGCAATGTCACTGTGCTAAGCTGAATTCAACAAGCCTGTTTGTCTTCTGTTCACAGGGGAAGATGCCTGTTCAGTACACAAACTGGAACACTTGGCTTTACCCTGAATGGAGAATTGCGCCTTCTGATTGCAGCCAGTCTTGCAGGTGTACATAAAGCGGCAAACCCACTGTTTTTGCTGAGATGTCATGGGCCAGGCTTTGGTGTGTCAGAATAAGTAACGTCCTCAAGACTTTCTGTTCTAGGTCACATTATGCCACACCTGCCACATTTTTTGTGGTGATCGGGCTCTAAATGCTACAACTGCAACATGTGGGCAGAGCTGCCTGTCCAAAAAGGGTGTAGACTGGTTTTTACCTGGTATAGCTAAGGAATTGGACACACAGTGCCTTTCTAAGGTCTGTTAGGAAAACGCATATCCAAGTGATTTATCCAGGCAAAACTGAATGTGAGTCACAATGGACCTTGTGTTTGGGGACACTGCTTAACTTAAGTGCTTGCTCTTAACTCTGGTCATAATGGCAAGTCATCCATCTCTTGCTGTTTATAGCCTTATTCTTCTTCACCCTTCCTCTGTTTAAATGTCTCTGATAAAGTCTGGATGTCATTCCTGGGCTGCCATGTGATATGTAAGCCTGCCTGTAGCTCTGGTAGCCCATGCCCTTGCTTGTCACACAGAGCACCGAGAGCAATGCAAAGCCTTGCTCATAAAAGGCGTCGTTATTCCCTTTTCTCACCGGGAGTCCAGCCCTGGCCCCATTACGGACGGGGCCCGTAGTGCAGACAGCAAAGCAGGACGTTTGCCCCGTGTCCTGCTCCGTCAGGAGCCGTCCTACTTTGCCTTGCTTATTGTCCGGCTGCCTAGAAAAGGGGCAGAGGATGGTACTGTCGGTGCTGGCAGCCGCGCTCCGCCGTGCCGCCACCGCCCGGGGGTGCGGAACGCGGCCGGGCCGCGCTGCCCGTGCGGCCGCAGCGCTGAGGGGTGCGGGGGCGGTGCCGGGCCCTGCTCGGGCCGGTTCGGGGCCGGGCCCTGCTCGGGCCGGTTCGGGGCGGGGCGGGCGGAGGACCCGCGGCCCCGCCCGCCCCCAGCGCCATTGGCGGGGCCGGCGGGGGCGGGCGGCCGGGACAGCGGCGGGGAGCCCGGGCCGAGCGCCGCTCCGCTCCGCACCGCCCTACCATGGTGGGGGATCACTGCAGCCTCCCCGGTGAACGGCCCGTGCTCGCCCAAAGTCCCAAGCCCGGATTAAGCTGCAAGATGGTCCTGCAGGCGGTGGGCAAAGTGCTGCGGTAAGGACGGGGCCGGCGGTGGCCGTGGCGCCGGGCTGCCCACGGGGCATCCCGGGAGAGGAGGGAGCTGGAGCTCGAGTGAAAACTCCGGCCGGGGCGACGGGCGCTCCTGAGCCCCGCTGCTCTCTGCAGGAAGGAGGGAGGCTGCTTTTGGCTCCCTCTGGATCTTGTGTAGCGATCGGGGAGGCTGGAAGTTGGAACAGCAGTAAGCGCTTGGAGAGGAACGTTTGTTCACCCTTAATACGGCAGTCGGGTCTTGTTTGTGCTTTCATGAGAACTGGCTTTCCAAGACGTAAGCAGACAGCGAACGTCCTGGATTGCCTCAGTAAGGATTCTGACCAAGATGCTACATATGCTTTGGCAAGTTTTCTACAGAAATGTAAGATGAGGGGGAAAAATTGCTCATGCAGCTCAGAAGGGCTTGTGTGAACAGTGAAACGTGGATGATTGCTGAGACCAAAACCAGACTCTTTGGCAAAGGATGTGCGGTAGTTTTATTCGGAGGAGTTCTGACCCGTTCTGGTTGGCAGGGAAAAACGTCACCACAAACATTAGGATTAGGAGCCTCGTTCTTCAACAACTGCAGCTTTTTTATTTTGGTTGTGTTCAGATATTCTTGTGGAATCTGTGGAGAGTTGCAGTGCTGCTCCAAAAAGGAGCCTTGTTCCTCCAGCATAACTTTATTTGGCAAGCTTTCGTTCGTCCCCGTTTCCTACTGTCTGTTGCCAATTGTTAAATGTTTGTCAACAGAAACATTATCCCTCTCTTCCTCTGTTGACTCATGTCTCTCCCCGAGCGAGTTTAAGGGAGCCATTTATTAAAGCAGGGTGTTCTGATCACAAAGCGGCTGAGCTCTGGCTGGGGCTTCAGCTAGAGGAGTTCGCTGGGCTTGAAGCAGCCTCGGTGGGAACAGCTGCTTAGATTTGCTCTTTAAAAAAAGTCCTGTAGTGTAGTTGGTTGGTTTTTTTTCTTCCCTGTTAAAAATACTTAACCCTAGAAAACGTTAATTTAAAGAACTGAGGTTTTTTTTTTCAGCTTTTTAACAAGTTTAATGTCCCTTCTTTGCATTTTTGTGGGGCAGCGTGTCTATAATTCAATATGGTGTTACACAGCTGGTCATATCATAAAATCCTTTGGCCAGAGACTTGCTATTCACGATGTGAACCTTTAGAAGTTTTTGGTAGCTGTTCTATTGGCAGCTCTCCCAGATGTAAATAGATGGGTGCCTCTGTAGGGAAGGATTGCCAAACCTTTTGTTAAGTATCTATAGCGATTTATTTTAAAGTATAGGTAAGTTCTGTGATTTAGCAGTGAAACATATCTTTTTAATTTGTGCAGCACACACTTTCTAAGAAGTGGAACATTAACCTCTTTCTCCTCTTACTGGCATACGTGCAGAAATAGCGCATAATTTTGCTTTTCTTCCGAGATTTATTTTCGATGTTTACTATAAAGCTATTGTGAAAGCAGGAGAACATTGTCACACATGAAATGCTTTGAACTCAATAATTAATAGCATAACTTTATTTTGTTGAGCTGTTACTAGATAGGAATGATTACTATTTTGTAGATGAGTGTTCTTTTAATGTGTCTTTTTGTTCTGTGTTATCTCCTTTTGTTTGTGGTTAGAGAGCAGTGTGAAGTCACAAAAACTTTAGATGCCAGACTGGTTCTCTTATTTCTCCCCTAGAATCTACTTCAGATGCCTTATCTGATCTTATGTGTGTTACATCATCTTGCTTTGTTCTGTAAAGCATAAACTCATCCTATTCTGTAAAGAGCTCAGGCAGTGTAAAAGCACAGGCACTGATGAGGAGCCAGGTAGATGCTGCATCCAATCAAATTTCCTTATTGCAGAAATGGGATATTAGTGCTTCAGAAAGTGTAAGCCCCAGTTAGCGATGGCAGGAAGAAGGAACCTCATGGGACCTCATTTAGGCCAAAAATGGTGGCTTGTTGGTGACGGCTGGGATGGGATTTCTCTGAACAGAGGCACCCACAGCTGAGCTTCGTCTACCTTATTGTTAGTAGACAAGAACAGGGACCCTAAATGTCCTGGAAGTGCAATGCCACGCCAATAAAGTGACCATCTCACGTGGTAATACATACATTGTAGTCATAAGAAGTTAAATTAGATATATCCCAAATTACTGTAGTATCTTGTCATCACTTTCAGAATCAAAGCGGTATCAAATACCGCTTCTAAGCTTGGGCACCTGAAACTGCTGATTGAGTTTTCTGCACTCTACACTATGCTAAACTCTGTATGGAGTAATTTTTCTTCTATTGATCAAGCCATCACCAGTGGCTTGGTGATGAGATCAAAGGATATCTTGCTTGTGCACAGCCTAGTGTTATGAGCAGTTCCCACTGCATTTTAGGCCCTTTTCTCAGGCCTAACTGGGAACTGTCACAATCACAGTTTCCTCCCAGCCTGCCAAGGAATTGCAGAAATTCACAATGGACAAGGGATAGAATGCTTGTGTTCACTCTAAACTACCTCCACTCCCGTCTCTCTCCTGCTTGTGAATTATAAAGCTCAGTTGTTCTTGTACAACACTTAATCAGTTTGATTTCCTGCATAGCAGATTTGTTGTGTTATTTACGCTGAGTGAGTAGTTACAACTAACACACTCGATGCTTTTAACGTGTAGGTCCAGCTCCTCCTGCCTGCTGAGTGCTGGGTACTGGGTACTGTGTGTGTCACACGTTAGTAACAGCTGGCAGAGGAGGAATCAATACACGCAGGAAACGAGGAGGGAGGTGTGAGGAAGCAGAAAGATTTCATGAGAAGAGCAGTCCTGAGAACCTGAGAAAAGTTTAGAAGAGCATGGGGGAAAGACAGCTGAACCATAAAGGGGGGAAGAATGTAACAAAAGCAACAGATGTGTTCTCAGTCTTTCTAATTAATGTTTTATGAAAACCATGGTTAGGTTTATTGCTCTTTTAAATTATTAGTGATTCAGCTGTGAAGAACTCTGGAGATGCTTGTATCTTTCATCATATTGGTTAGTAAACTGTGTTTAACACTTCAGGGATGGGAGCAAGGCTATGCACTTGTAATGATTAAAAAAAATTGAGACACCAGTAGAAAAGTGTCATCTCCCCTTTAAATTAGTCACAGCATAGCTGAGAGGTTCCTTAACATGGTGTTTAATTAAGGCTGTTTAATTTCATTTCACTTCATATGTTTTTGAAATATGTTAATGTAATTTTTTTTCCCTTTTCTGTACAGAATGGTGCTATTAATTAACCCACAATTGGAGAGCAAGAAAAACCTAAAATGGATGCAGTTTTTCTGGTTTTTGTTACTTTGATTTCTGTGAGTTGGTGGTTCTTGAGAGAGATGGAAGGGAAAAGGGCAAAGAGTATCATGTCAAAACTTGGAATACTATTCTATTTTTAAGCATTATTTCATTAATTGTCTGAGTTTCTTGTGAGGCCGTGGATTCCTGTCAGCTTCCTTGTAGAGGTCTGCATTTTACTGCCCTCAAGCAGCACAAAGTGGAAGGAAGACTGAGGTTCCTGGGATCTCTCCCTTTATTGGTCCCAGCAGATAACAGAGCCAGCCATAAGTGTTTTTTGGAGCCACACGCTGCTAATTTCAGGACAAAATGTTCACTCTCTGTGCCAGTGCCTGAGTCCTGATGCAGATGCTCGAGTGTGTTTGCAGTGCTGTGACACTTTGGGTCCTTTGCTGGCAATTTTCAGAGGCTGTTCCCTGTACAGCTTCCTAGTTCTATGTGTTTCCTTCTAAGTCTCCAGTGAAACTGAATCCCTCTGGGATAGTTGACTATTAATCAGGGATATGGTGGTAGGGAAGAGGAATGATGCAGTCTACACAGATGTCACTGTGTAATGTCTTTTGATAAATTCCAGTATGGTTTATATGTACACACTGTCCTGGGTGAGTGTGGAAATAGGTAAGTTAAACCTTCCCTTTCTCATGAGAGCCTCCCTTTTTGAAGCATTGTACAGGCGTTGATTTGGATACCAACTAAAAACAAAACAACCAACCCCTCTCTTTTTTGGGTAAGTGCTTTTCAAGAGTGTAGTTATTTGTCTTCAGTGATAGGGTGATAATGATTTTTCATTTGGATAAATTAGCATGTTTGAGTTGGCATTCTGAATGCTGCTATGTATTTTTATAGCCAGAACTTGAAAGTTTTTGAAGAATTAAATTCCATCACTATTTCTCAATTCATACAAAGATGAGGAAGAAACCAGATTGATTTTGACATTGTATTCTGGTTTTTAAGTGATCATGCAAGGTTGTCTTGTTGTGTTCAGGAGCCGGAACATAGATGGGTAGAAGCAGAGGAGCTTCTCTGCTGCCTGGACTCCCATGGCTGAAGACAGCTGTTGTCTGTGATGCTTGTACGTGTCAGCAGGACTAAAGCAAATATTTAAAAAATTAATCCTGTTTTATTCCAATTTTGACAGAAACATTTTTCAGCAATTTAGTCCGATTCACAGTATTAGAAAGTAATTAGAAGAGCCTTGTTCTGATTAATGCAAAAGCCTGGGACAGGCAGAAGAGAGAAGGAAGGGAGGGCAGTATGAAGGGAAAGGGACTTGTAGGCAAAATGCTCTTCAGAGCCACATTGGCTATTTTTATCCTGTTCTTTTTCTTTCTCCCTCCCACAACTTTCCATTGTACTGAAATAGTTCAAAATGTTTATGGTTCAGGGCAACTGACATCGCTAGTTGTCATGCTGTGTCCTGCTGAATATTTCTGTAACAGGAGCTGATTCCTCATTCAGTGATGGCCTTTTGGGACTCTCAGCTGCTTACAAAGGACTGGTGACACTATGGGACAGTAACATCTTGTGCTTTGGCAAGGGGTGACCAGGCAGGAGGGACTCTGGTGGCTCTTCTGTGGGAATGGGAGCATGGATGTGCCTGTGGAGATTGCTCTTTCACACGAGTGTCCTGTCCTTGGGACAGAGCTGGTGACAGGAGGCAGGCCTGGGTGGCGTTTCCAGCCTAATGGACTTACCTGGCTAGGATGTGCCTGCTGGAGAGGCAGCTCTCCATGCATGTGCTGGGTGTTCTCAGCGCACACAGGCAGCAAAGTCTCTTCTGGCTGTAGACACAAAACTTGTAGTGCTCTGCTTGACGCTCAGCCGCACGGCGAGCTGTCCAATACCTCTGGCAAAGCCATGTCGTGACTGGGGCTCTTGCTGGAGCTCAGGACTTGGAGCTGTGCTCTGGGAAGATGCTGTCTCACAGGCAGGTCCAGCCAGCACTCCTCTGTTTCTTTGGGATAGTACTCTGCTCATTTGTGTTCGCTGCAGGAGTATCACAACCCTGGGGCATTTGTGAACATCGGTCAACCGTGCACAGTGTATTAACTTAATGAAGAACTTGGCGTCTTCAGAGCATAGAGTTGTGTTTTGGTTATGTGTTCCACATCCTGTGAAGCGATAGCCAGAGGCAGAGGACTGCTAGAATTCTCGGTGCTGAAACAACCCTCTAAGGTGTCTCCAGAGCTCGTACAGAAAGGGCTCCTGGCCAGGGTTTAATAGCATTTTCCTCTTGTTTAGATGCAAAAGTGTGCTTTTTTTACTGAAGGTGCCTCCTGGACACTTTACAAAGAATCTATTTGACTGTATCCTCAGACTTGTGAAATTATTCACCCTTCTTTTATCTTGTTTTCTTGGTATGCATATAGGATTTGTTCCAGATTTTAGGTGCTTCTTGCTGTCTGGAATATTATTTCATTTACATCTGAACAAAATATGAGTGTGCAATATTAATCCTTCTGGGAGTTGACTACAGTTCCTGGTTTGTCTCTTTGTTTCCTATGTTGCAATAGCCCATGTTTCTGGTGCTGCTCTTTATGGGAAAGTTATCCATTTCACACAATTTGTGTCTGCTGTTTTCTGGGATCTCGAACATCTGTGCACTCCAAGACTTTCACCAGGTAGGTTTTTATGAGAAAAAAAAAGTCCTCTGTAGAAGAGCTTTCTCTTGCCATTCTTGTTTTTTATGAGTTTTTTAAGAGATATGGTGTTAGGAATGTGATCTCCTGAATAAATCCTGTCTCTAAGATGGCTGAGAATCTGTCTGTTCCATCATACATCTCTCTGTGACTACCAAAATTGAGTTTGTTAGGGTGTTATTTTGTTGTGGGGAATTTTAAAATTCTTTTCTTAATCTTTGGTGCTGAGAGGTTCAACAGAATCTTAACTAAAACGTCAGCAGATTGCTGTCACAGAAGAGATGTTGCATTTCTTTTGAGAGCTACCAGCACCTAGTCTCTGGAAAGGGAAGGAGATTGGATGTATGGGATGTATGGATTAACCCTTTCTTACAGCTTTCTGAAGAAAAAACCTGCTTCTTTGCATGAATGGAGCCCATTAGCACTGAAGCCAGGTTGCTTGAGCTTGTCAGAAAATTCTGCTGTGTTAATTTTTCAAGTTCTTTTTTGTCTGGTATGGAAGCAAGCTTAAAAGTGCTTTTGCTCAGACAGCAGGAATGCATGGTAGCAGATGCTCCCCAGGTGAAAGGAATATTGTGGATGTCTGTGTGATTCCTTTTATTTTTAAAAAAGGGAAAATCAGCAGTGAGTGCAGCTGTCCTCAGAAGGGCAGGTAGTGGCAAAATATTAAAATTCTTAGCATACTATCTGGAAAAAGTAGTCCTGGCACACCATCCAAAGTACATGGAGTTACTGAAGAAAGAAAGCTTGGGTCTCTTCATTGGTGGTTTATATAGCTTCACACAGAGGTGGGATGACATGATGTGTACCTTGGTGGCTCCACTCACACCCAGATTTGCTCTTCAGTCCAATGTGTCCACACATCTCAGGCTCAGAACACCAAGGTCTTACAGGGAAGGTGCTGACTGTCAGCAGGATGCATTTAGCACAACAGGGAAGAGGAAAATTCTGATTGAGAGGCTTTGCTGATTCCTTCTTTTATAGAGCCCCTAGTTTTGATGTGACTAATACATTTCTTTAGAACTATGCAGGGAAAAGATAAAGCTTAGGTCTTGAGACCACATTCTGTGTGGGACAGAGGGGAAGCTGTATTCTCTCTCAACAGAAATAGTTATTTTTCTATTGCTTTGCAAGATAGAAAGGTTTTTTCATGTCTAGGTATATCATTCAAATCAGTACATTTTTAAATCCATACATAACCATCCCTTTGAGGGCTGATGCTGGGTTGCAAAAGGTGGGGCAGAAGTGTGGCTTCACACTGCTGTTTGAGCAATGTCTCAGGTGTTTGTCTCAGCTTCTATGAACCCATCAGTTGCAAATCCCACTTGAAGAGTTAAAGATCTTTCTTTTCATTTGCACGTGCAGCCAAGGGAACAAAACCACTTCAGTACAAAACTGTGCATCTAATTTTAGTATTTGTTTTTGAAAATTACTAGTTTTCCTTAACCAATTTCTTGGTTGTGCTTTCAGCATTTAATTAAAAGACTGAATTTGTATTTTAGCAGGCTCTTGGAGGTAACACTACAAGTTTGGGTAGATCAGTGAGTTTTTTCCAGGTTGCTAGTGGATCAGTAGAGCTATAAAGGTATTTCTACTTGCTTTTCAGTCTCCTGTGGTATATTTGGAAAAGTAATAAATTAGGGTTAGGAATCGCTGCTGTCTCACTGGCTAATTAACAGTGATCTAACTGTACCAGTAATTAAACTATTACCCACCCTACTATTTTTTTCAACCAGTCATTCAGATGTTCTTTACTTTGGCCTATGAATCCATAGTTTGTATTTTAAATAGATTTTTTTCTTCCTCTGCTGTACAGAAAAGCTTCAATGTGCTGTTTTCTAAGAAATTCTGAAGCAGCTGTGTGCTGTTGTTGACAAAACTGAACAGAGCATTGCATCATTCTGTCAAAAATCTTTAAAAATTAACTGCACGGTTACAGTAGTGAAAGTTTGTACGTATTATTTGTTAATGAAAGTTACCTAGTTAAGATAATGCTTTGATTCTTTTTCCCACTGGCTTCCTGACCCTTTGAGGAGACACACAATTTACGCCTTATATGGACTTCAATTTTTAAGTTTAACAAGATAGTTCACACTAAAACTGAAAGGCCCTGCTTCTCCTCACAGGATCTGGTCTAAGGCATGCCAGGAGAGATGACTTTGGTTTAAATTAAAGCCAAAATATTAACAAAAGTTGGGGTAAAAACCAATTTTTGTTCTCTGCCATTGAGAGGTGACCTTGACTCATAATATTTTCTAGTGAATAAATATCCTTCCTAATTACACTGCTGTGCTTAATTTAAAGTGTAAGAGATGAGTTTGTCAAGTTTGATACAGACGATGAAAATTTTAGGTGGGGCTGCTTCCGCACATTGGTATTTCTTTGCTGAACTTGCTCAATAACTAATGACTGGTAGATGATTGAACTCCCCCCAGCTGTGAGTCTCAGTGCAGCAAGGTGCACATGTGTGTGCTAGTACACATGCTTTAAAAGTGAGGTGACAGGTGCAGGCATGCAAAATTGCTTATGAATAGTGAAAACAAGTTAGATTTTTTTTTCCCCCCATGCTGAGTTTATACTGTGTACTGAAGCTCCTGCAAAGAAAGCTGAGATGTCTGAAGTAGCTGTGTTGTTACCTGTGTTTCCATGTGCACTCTAAGTTGTAGTGTGCCCTAGCACATTTATCTCATTAAACCACGTTTTTTTAGATGGAAAGTTGACAAAGTCTGTGTGAAGGTATCAGCTGTTGAAGTCCTGCCTACTGTGTGGTATAGGTGTCGTTTTCCAAGGCAGAACTGTAGCAGGAAGGCAGGTGCTGAACTTATTGAGTCTCTTCCCAACAGAAATAACTAACTTGTCCTTCTGATGCAAGACACTTTTTTTTTGCCTAAATAGTTGTGATTTCACATTGCAAGTACATGAAACACTATATGCACCTATCTTCCAAAACGTTGTATGTGGGTAAGCTTGACCTGCATATCTAACGTGGCTTTGTTGTTGCAGGTTTTCTTTAGGCTTCAGTGGTGCATAAAACCAGTCTGTATAGTCAGATAATTTTTGGCTGTTGTTGTACAAAGAGAGTTTGCAAGACAAGAAGGCAGTGAGGAAACTAAACCATTTTTTACAAAGGCAAACTTGTCTGCACCCTGGTACTCTATGAACAGAACGAGCTGTCTGCATTTGTATATCTTGGGCTATATAGCAAGAAGTCTGATTGCTGAAGCCAGGTTGCCATGGTGAAATAATTCCCAGCAATTAAAGCACAGTTCCATCCTGAAAAGCAACTCTGTGCAAGCTATGTTGTGAAATCCTGCATTTACGAGGCCATGAGGTTTCCAAATCAAATTTGCTTGGTTTAGAAATAAAAAGGTAGCTTTGCAGTCTTCCAGCTCTACAAACTTCATCAGGGTTGGGACATAGCAGTGCCTTCAGTGATTTATGTGCTCTGCTGGTGAACTCCCTCCCTGCAAAGGTGCACCAGAGGGTACTGGATGTGCTCATCCAGAGATAACAGGGAGTTATAATCAGAGTAGCCAGGAGGAGCAGTTGCTGCCAAAATCTGAATTTAATAATGACGTAAAAGTCAAAATAACTCCGTGTTCCAATAGGAGATTAGAGGATAATAAATCACTGATTAAATTAATAGACATGTCAGAAAAGACACAGGAAATATATTTGTTAATTGAAAATTGTTTGTGGTTTTACTGCAGTACATTAAATTTTTCTTTCAATTTTCAGAGTTTAAAAACCTTAAAAGAGAGGTAAAAGTTTTTTTCCCCCCTCAATTACATTGTTTTTCCTTGTTCTCTGCAGGCAGCATTTATGGCCTTTAGAGTTTCAAATTGTCTGCTGAGAAAATACTGCTCTGAATATAATAAAATACCTGAGAGATCTGTGTTTGTCTTCCCCAGAGTGCAAAAGGTGTTAAAAGCCACTCCAAAACTTGCTTTCAAATCTTGGTGCAGATCACTTGTTCTCAAGGTGCTGTGTTCGACCTTTCCACTGCAGCACATGTAACAACCAGGCTCCATGGCTCTGCCATTGTCTGCTCTCAGCTGAGAGCACATTTTCTCCTTAGTGTGTTTTAATTTGAGAAACGTAAGGTATGCTGTAGATCTCTGCCTTGGACTGCAATGTTTTTTGTTTTACAGAAAGAACTATTTATCTCTGCTGGTTTCCAAAGGTCGTTGGAGAACTAGCTGAGATGTAAACATTTACATGTGCAGATATCTGTGGTGAAATGAATCCTGGCCCTACTGTGTAGCTGCAGTATGGGATTATGTTTAGCAGTGGAGGATGATGAGGAAGCATTTGTGTTGCTTGAGGACTAATGGCATTTTTCCTCTAAGGGAGGCAAGGATACGGGAGCATCCTTATCTTGGTGTTTTGTATGGGCCTGATGGGTGCGGAGTGTTTCCCTGGGGTCTGAAAGGAACTGTGTGTTAACAAGACAAAGCCCAGATCAGAGCTCCTCCAGCCTGCATTTTCAACTGATCGATGGGCAGAGCTGTCCTAAGGAGTCGGCATGGGGTGGCCTCTCCTGTCCCCACCCCAGGGTCTGCTCTGAGTGCCATTCCAGGGGAGGAGGAATTGCAAGCACAGGAGAATAAACTATGGGACACCTTCTCAAGCAGGGATTTGGGGTTTTCCCTCTTTCTGCTCAGTTTTGGCTTCCTTTCAAACAGTTTGCCAGCTGGAGACTTAAAAAAACAACAAAAACAACCAAAAGTCACTACTCCGTGTCATTCCCAGGCTCAGGACTTGGGCACCTCTGGCTCAGGACTTGGGCACCTCTGACTCAGTGCTCTGCCGTGTGGTTTGTTCTAGGCATTGAGTAAATTAATTGTTGCAACACTTAGTCTATGACCTACTGAATCTCTGTTACCACAGACCTTATTTGGCTCCATATAGAGATGTTGAAAATAGGAAAGATTAGTCCTTTTTATTTCCTGTTCCACAAATTACTATAAATCTAGAGTGTAGTAAGTTGCTTAAGAAAACAATCTTCCAGAGCCTTCGTGCTGGCACCTCCAGATTGGGATATGTGAGGGCTTTTTGCCACCGAGGTAAAAGAGAACATTTCAAAATGAAGAACAACTACATATTGCTTGGGTAATTGTTTCTTCTAGTGAATTGTTTCTTTTAAATCACATCACTGGCTCCTAGAAATAATAGTGATAATTTGTTTCCCACTGGACATGGCTTCCCTGATGTCCCAGCTGTGTTATCTGGAGGGGAACCTGGGTCAGGAGGCTGGATACCTCTGTTCAGTCTGGGGGAGGAGTTCTGGCAGGTAGGCCCAGGGAAGAAAGGGAACTCCAGTGCAGCATGTTTTACCACAAGAATGTACTCTGCACATTTTTGCAGCATTAGCTGAGCTGTGGCATGCCTGGCCTTGCCTCTGCAGCCCTTCTTCCCAGAGCCAAGAACCGCATTGGAGACAAGGTGGGGGACCCTGGGCGCCAGCAAAGGAACCCCTGGGATCAAACAGGGGAGTTTGTGTGCCTCTGGCACCACTGTGGGCAAACACCCAGCTTGTGCTGGGAGGTGAAGTACCTTCGAGGCAAGAAGAATCAGAGCTGTTTGGGTTGGAAAAGACCCTTGAGGTCATTAAGTCTGCCATTAAACCATATCCACACATCATAAATACTTCCAGGGATGGGCTCCAGTGCCTGATAACTCTTCTGGTGCAGAAATTTTTCCCAATACACAGTCTATACCTTGAGGCCATTTCCTTTGGTCCTATCCATTGTTACCTGGGAAAAGAGACCTTTTCTTGCTGCAGCCACTTTTCAAGTAGTTGTAGAGAGTGCTAAGGTAGCCTGAGGCTCCTTTTCTCTTGGCTACACAACCCTAGATCAGTCAGCTGTTCCCTTTAAGACTTGTGCTCCAGCCCCATCACCACTAGGTGAGTGTGGAGTCCTGCAGAAGGGCACAGAAAGGCCTGATGTACCAGACATGGCATGGTGCAGGTGCCCCATGTTCTTGCTTTGCCAGCAGCACCAGCTGGAGCTCAGTCTGGCCCTACAGAATGTTTTGTGCTTTCTGTTGAGAAGCAGCATTATGAAATAATGTTACGGCACTTGTCATCCTTAACATGCCTACCATGCCTTGGCACCGACTGTTTGCAGCAGAGCATCCGGAGGCCAAGCAAAGATTCCCTTTTAAGGCAAAGAGTCACTATGAGAATCCCGAAGAAAAAGTTTCCCTGGCATGTAGGGTACATTCTTCTTTCCTCCTCCTCTTAAATAAACTATTAGTAACTTTTAAAAACAGAACAAAAATGAAGAAGCAGGGCTAGAAATGCTGCCAAAGACGCTTTATGCTGCGCAGCCCCCTTAGACCTGCACAGCAACCAAGCCCTGGAGCTAACCAGGAAGAATGAAGAGTGAAGCTGAGGTCAGAGGGGTCTGTGAGAGACCTGTGGCAAGAGGAGATTGGAATGGAGACTGCCTTAAAAAGCTTAGTCTCCTTCCCTTCCACAGTCCTGGAGAAAAGCACTGTCCACAGCAGTCTGTGAACAATTGTACTGAATGCTGCCCTGGGATTTGGACTTGCTTTCCAATACCTTACACAGCTTCCTTTCCCATGCTGATGTTCTTTTCTTCCCCAATCCTGAACGTGGATGTGTACATCCAAGATTTGTGGTCTGGGTGTGCTGTCATGTGGCATTTCCAGCTGAAGACTTAGTGGTGATCTGGGTTAAAACAGGATATGGGATTGCAGAAAAAGAGGTGCTAATCTTGTGCTGTTTTAAAGAAAGAGGGGAAATACAAACATCATCTCTAACGTTGTTCTCAAAGGAAGGGCAGCTCAACTGATGTTTGAAGGAAGCTGTTATTCCCCTTTTTGTGCATGTTCTACAAGTAAACAAAGACACTGAATTACCAAAAAGAGATTTAAGCTCCACAGCCCTTCTAAGTTTCCAGGTTTTGCTCTTAACTGAGGAGAAAAGGCAGTGGGCTGCTGGGTAGGAAACTGGACAGCATTCAAGAGTTTGTTCCTGACCTGTAAGGACTGGCCATAACCTGCTTCTTCATTGTTCTTGTCACTTGGACTCATAAATTTTAGCTCATAAAACTGTTTCCTTCCTGCTATGAATGGGTTCAGGACTCCCATGCTTACGCAGAATGTTTGTAACCAGAAATTAACTGATAATTTCTTTCCCGTAAAGGGCCGCATAAAAAACCTATCAAGGTAAAAAGTATGTCTGTGAGCAGCTGACCTGGTTTGCCTTACAAAGCTGTAGCCTTCTGTGCATGGCTGAAATCAGTGTTTTTCCTTTCTGCACAGGGAGTACATAAGAGGGAGAGACCTTGAATATTGGAATTTTTTTGCCTTAATGTGTTTCACTCCCTCTTCTGTTCCGCTCACAAAGGGGAGAGAAGCTAAAATGCAAACATCCAGTATACCTTTAATTTTGAATTCTAAACCCTTATTCACTGGAAGAATAAAAATAGTGTTCATGAAGTTTGGCCTGAAGGACAAATGCTACAGTGTTGTCTAACTGCATCTCTAATTTTGTCTTTCAAGAAGCTAAACCCCCGTCCTTAGACTGCCAAAAAAGTAGGTTTTGGTAGGAGTACTTCACTTTGTAACACTTCATATAGTCGTGTATGTTTTAAAACACAGCACTTCAAAAAGAAAAAAAATACAGGATAAAAAATCGAAGGCCCAGATGGTTTGAGATATCAGCTAGTTCAATGTGTAGAGGTGTACTTGGAATATGGTGTTGCTGTTGCAGACAGTAATCTCTGTAAAAAGTTCTAGTTGGGAGTGCACCATTTAAACTCCAAACTTCTCCAGATTGTCAACTGTACAAATTGTAAAGTGCAAGCCAGGTTACTTGAAAATAATCCCCAAATCCTTGATTGTTGTTTTTAATATAATTTGGTTATATTTCTGTGGGCATCTTTGGTTTTGATGTTCCTTAAAACAATTTTTTTCTTTTTGTGTCATTTCTTTGCGTGCATTGCTGTGGACTGCAGGATTCTAGTCTCACCAACACTAATGGAATATGTCACAGCTGGATTGTCAACAGTTGAGACTTGCTCTCTTCTGAATTTGTGGTGATTGCTAGGATTATAGCAGTTCACCTTATGTAAGGAATAGGGTCAGTTGCTAAAAAAAGCCCACAAAACCCCACCACATTAATCACAAAATATGTGTCTTTGTCCTGTAAGGTTCGTGGTCCATGGCGATTTTCATCCTCACAGACTTGAGATGGTTTGTGAGTTTTGAAGCTTGCAAACAGAGGTGGATTTACCATGCCATGCCTGTCAGACCTGTTCTGTAAATATTCCGATGGAAATTGGGGTGTTTGAGACTCTGTTGGAACCTGAAACTAGTGCATGATCCAGAGGGTACATAGTGATGGGAGTTTTTCCTGCAGTTCTGGTCATCACCACTATAGGCTTTTTAAATAACTAACTTTCTAAAGTTTCTCTTATTTCCATTTTAACATGCCAGACTAAAATGAGAAAACTCACTGATATAATGTACTTCCAAAAGAAAAAGTAAACAGCCATTCATCCCAAGGACAGTTAGTTTGGTGTGGAGGATGGGAGAGGGGGATCAAAGTATCATCAGTTGTCCTTGAAGAGATTTCAGTTTCAGATGCAAGGTAAGAAACTACTACACAGCTTGCTGGAGACAGCAATAAATTATTATAGCTGTGCTGATTTCCTCTGAAGAAAAGAGGAATCCTGAACTGGTAGAAGTCATCTAAAATAGCATGGTCAGCTTAGGGAAGTTTGTCATTGAATAAATCATTAGTCTTCCCTCTGTGTGATCAACCTGGGAATAAAAAATGTGTATGACCAGAGCCATAGATGCCTGGTACGATTCCGAAGTGATGTGAATGAACTACATCAGGTTATGAAGCACATCCACGTTGGGATGTGGAGACATTTGAGTCTCTGGTCCTTCTTCAGCTAAATCAGATTGCTTCATGTTTGCTTCTTTTCAAACAAGCCATGTTGGTTTACACTGAAGCACATCTTCAGCATTTGTACCATGAATCAACTTCGAACTTTACAGCCAGTTTCTGCTGTAAATGAAATGGGAACAACACTTCCTCAAAATGGAAAAAACTAAACCTTGATGGTGGGTTGAAGATACTTTGAAGTACAGGGTTTTTTAAGCCATGAAACTGCTGAGCAGCTGATCAAGAATTAAATGAGAAAGATTAGAGGAGGAGCCTTATTAACTGACATGGGATAAGAAAGCATGTTTGGAAACTGGCAATTTTATTCAATCTTAACAAAGCAGTTAGACTGGGGAAAAAAATCATCAGTGGGCTGTCACTTGGTGGAGTGTCTTAAACATCTCTTTCTCCTGTGAAATCCATGCAAACTTGCAGCTGATGTGTTTTCTAGCTGGACACAAGGCTGGGTGTGGCAGCCCTGCTAGAAACATTAGTGTTGTACAGTCTTTGCCCGGCACCAATTTTCTGAACCTTCTTCTAAGACTTCAGGAAAGTGATCCCTCTTCTGCCATTCCCCATCACTTTTTCCTCTCTGAAATTTATTTTTCGGTGTGACTTGTCCTGTGGCATCACATTCAACTGAGTGCCAAAAACCAGAGGCAGACCTAGCCTGGGAATTGTCTGAGGAGTTAGTTTGTACTCTAGTTTGCCTCTTGATAAAAACTATGGAGTGCTGTCTCCTTGAATTCCCTGAAGATGTTTCTTTCCTTAATTAGCATTTAAGTACTAATAGACAGGAGTAGTCTAAGCTGTGTACAGACCACCAAACCGCTACATAAAAGCTATTTCTGCAGCTGCTCGGGTGATAGTTGGCGTGGCATGGACATGTTAAGACAAATTTAGCAGAATTCTCTAGTTTTTGAAGAAAGACTCTTGTAAACTTGAATCAGGACGTGAGGTGCCTATATAGCTGTGTTTTGAAAATTCTGCTCTTTCTGTGGTCTTAGATGACAGTTAATTATGTTTTCCAATAAACAGTCATATCCAGGTGATGAATTTTGGTGTTTCCTGAATAGAACAGTAAAACTCTACTGTTCTTGACTTTTTTTTGTATTTGTGTACTTTAAACATAAAATGAAAAATTAAGGAAGGCATCTTGAATGAGAAGAGCTCACAAAAAGGAGGTAATGGATTTCACTTTGTGCCTTTGGAGTTGAGTCCAGCTGGTGTTTTCTTAACAGGTTTTTGAAACAGCTCTGAACTTGGATGTAGGGATGAGCAGAGGGAAGGACGCTTATTCCTAAACTTTACATATTTAGTAATCCTGGTGATTGTGAATGAATGAGCTTTGGTTTATCTGGAATATGGAAGTATTCTTGGTTGATTCTTAATCGTATGTAATTGTGTTTCTAAAACAGGGCTTTTTTCATACTGCTGTATGCTCCAGCTTTGTAAGTTTAAAAAGAAGATACTTTACACTATGGTATTGATAGTTCCCAAACTAAAGCCACAGTTGTACAGCCTAGACTGAGCATGACTCAGTTAATTGGAGTAAGGTAATAGAACCTAAGTTCTGCCTAATTGGAGAGGGTTACATGGCTGAGTTCAAAATGACATTTTTTTTAAGGCGGGATTTCTTTTTTTTATTTTCTTTTTTCATTATTTTTTTTATTTGAGTTTGTACTTAGAGTACTGGGTCCATGTAATGTTCCAGCTGCAGGTCATGGAAATGCTGGTGTAAACAATTTCTGTGATCTTGCTGTAGTCTCAGAAGCTGCAAAAGGTTAACAAGATGTTTGTGCTGCACATGGCAATTTGACATTCAGGTTTCAGTGGTGTGAATAAATCCTCTGATAGCAGTGATTCTGGGCATTTTGCAAGTTCTGCGATGATACCCAAGAGGTTCTTTTTAAACCAAGCCAAAGCCTTGGAAAGGGGCTGAGCATGGAAGCTTTTGTTTGAAGTGCTCCAGTTCCAGCACAAGGCAGTTGTGGAAAGGCTTACAAAATCTATTTAAAAGACTCAAAGTGGCTGCATGTTCTGATCTAGCAGAGAATTGGCATTTGTGTGAAAATGAGAGGCTTTGGATTTTGCAAAAGGACAATGTAGTGTTGTTTACAGTAGCAAACTCGTGAAGTATATTTAGTAGTGAATTTTTGTTTATTCTCTTGAAATGGGGAAGAGATGCTGAAGTGAGAATGAGGTACACTCCACCCATTCCCATGTGGTGGAAGGCTTGCCTCAGTCCAGTGTGTCTTGCTTCCTCCTGTGGTTTTCCTCCACAGCCGCCTGACAGACTGTCTTTGACCTCTTTGTCTCTCTTTCCTCCTCCTCCTCCTTAACAGAATGCTTTTAGCTGGTGTGGCACAGCCCTAACCTGGGGCCCTTGGTTTAATTATGCTGAACTACAGCGAAGACAGAAACTCTATCCAAACTACTTCTCACTGATAACTTTTTTTTCATCAAGTGTGGTTAATGCAGTTTGTCAAACCAGTCTCTGAATCTGAAGGTATTTTCTACATAACTGTTACTAGAACTATAATTTTCCTAAAAAAATCAACTTATCCTTGAATGCCAGAATCCTGGTCCCCTCCCACCAGCCAAACTAAACCCAGAAACCACTAAATGTGGCAAATGCAAGGGTTTGAAGACAGGAATAGTCTGACAACCAGGAGCTGTTATCTAACAGAGTAACCTTTCTATTAAGAGCTTTGCACTGAGGAACAACTGAATTCTCATGTCCTAAAGCATCCCTTTGTGGAGCAGCTATGAGAATTAGTCCAGTTCACTTCATTAAATAAACGTAAGGGACAAATCCTGCAGGTTCCATTTGGATTGGAATGCACTGCTGTGGAAAAAAGACTTGGCAGGAAATGTGCATGAGTACAGTTCTTGTGCTGAATTCATCCTCACAGATATTGCCTTTAGTTTATTTTCATTCTGTATTTGTATTCTTTAGAGAGATGTTCTGTGTTGTGTTATTTAAAAATATGTCAGAGGTATCCCCTTTTAAGCCATGAAGCCTACCTTTCTCATTAAGATAGGAAAGAAGGTCTGACCATCTCTTCCCTGCCAGACACCTGCAGTGCTTTCTGCAGAAGTTTGAGTGCTGCTTTCCTGCCTAAGGTCTCCTTGCTCTGGTAGGGATTATGTGGATGATGAGTCTTTCTGAAGATGGGTTTAATAAACAGATCAGTAAAGATCCCATGAAGAGAGAAAACTGAGTGATCATATTTTCTTTAAGAAGAACACTGAGACTTCAAACCCTATTCCAGGAAAGATTTGTATCACATCCTCACAGCAAAAATTAAGCCTGTGTGTGTCTCAGACAGGAACACAGTTGGAAGATTATTTAAGTGTGTTAAGAGCCAAAATGTGAGGTCTGTTTCCTTTGGATGAGATCTTAATGAGTTTTGATATCAAACTTAATGCAGTCATCTGCAAAGGTGGGCTTGTCTTGGCTTTACAGATCCTTAAAAATCACTTTAATGAAGACAGCCTGACATTAAAAAAGAACTTGCATTTCTTCCTTGCTTTTACACTATAATGGACAGCAAGTATTGTCCTATGATTGTGCCTCACCATTAAGTACATCTTCTATCTCTGCTTAGGAGGATTTTTTAACTGGAGGAACACATGGATGTTTGGATCACATAGTCTAAAAGATCAAAGTGCTTGACCCACTGTCCTTCCTCTGAAGTTCGACTGAATCCCTGGTCCAGAGTTGGGTTGGGAGTCTATTTAAAAATAAGTGAGAGGAAAACTCTAGTCATTACAGCAAACACTTCACAGATGTGAGATGAAAAGTCACAATATGCCATGGAGATAAATGTCATTTATAGAATGTGGTTTCTGTGCTTTTATAAATCCAAATGGAAGATTATTTCATAATGCATTGCATTTCCAAGGGTTTTCAGAAAAGCATGAACTCAGATCTTTCTGTCCCAGGTATCCCTAGAATTGAAAAAACAGGTTTTTTTGTGGTTAACACTGCTTTTAGCTGGAGTCACATATGTTCACTCAAGAAGGCTTCTGATAGGGCTTGGAGAGCAAGGAATGCTGTAGGCTTTGAACGAGCAGCACCAGCTTTTCCAGCTATCTTCTTGCAGCAGCCGGATTTTCTGTTTCTCTGACTCCTGTTCTGCAGGTGACCAGGAACTGTGTGACACAACAGGTTGTTGGTCCTCACAGGGTCTCCTTCAGGCACAAAGCTATCCTGCTGTCACCACTCTTCACAGGCCTGAGGAGAGACCAGTGCTCTCCCAGGAGTGTGCAATCTCATCTGGCCAAAGGGCAGGGGAGATGGAACAGCAAAATGAAGCTATGGGGAAGAGAATGCAGGAGGACCAGTGTAAAGGCAAATAATACAAGGATTTGGATGAACCAGCTGCTTTCAGTTTTCTGTAGCTGTTCAACAGTAGAGCTAACCCGACTTCTCTCTTTTTTAATCTTTTGCAGGAAGTCCAAGGGAAAGCCAAATGGTAAAAAGCCAGCACCAGAAGAGAAGAAACTTTACCTAGAGCCAGAATACACAAAATCCAGAATTACCGACTTCGAATTCAAGGAACTAGTGATGTTACCACGGGAAATAGACCTCAACGAGTGGCTTGCCAGCAACAGTGAGTATTGTGTTCATGCAGCTCTGAGCTTGCTGTCCATCCTCAAGAGGCCATTCATTCATTCTTTTTGCTGTTTTCAGTGCTTAGAGAAACACTCAGTACTATTTATGCATACTGTGTAATGCATGTCATTATACCTTGAGTGGTAATTAAACTGTCTCACGTACAGCCCAGCTGTGCTCAGCAGCATGAAAGCCTTGGTGCATTTCCTCCTTCTAGCTCCCTCCCTGTGACACTGAGGGCACTGCAGTTTTGGGTGCTCTTTGGAGAACCATCAAGATTCCTGTTGACTGCTTGCTAAACTGGCTGGTTCTGGATGTTTCTGACTCCAGCTGCTGACCTTCCAGAAGCATTGTAAAAATATAGTTTCTAAAGACTGTATGTAAATCAACTTAACCCTAAAGCCAGAATTTGTGAAGTCTTTTGGTCAGATTTTTTCCTCCTCAATCCTTGCAAATTTTGGTGGAATTACTGTGGATTTAAACAGTAGACAGGCTGAAATTCAGAGATCTGACCAGCTACTGTGACTGAATGTTGTACCTGTGCACTTCAGCCCTGATTTGCTGTACTTTCCTGGGCTACTTTTGCCAGTCTTCACCTGCAGCTATGGCCTAGCTTTGTTTATGTTTTCAACAGTGTGTGGTAGTAGCAAGAAACTACTTTAAACCACATACTAAGAAAGTTTATAGAGACTCATTAAGAAAAAGTGAGGTGCCCCATGAGAAGTATTAAGAAGTTAAATTATCTCAGGAGATTTTTAAAAAGTAGAAGTGTACCAGGTTTCATGCTGGTTGTTTTTACAAGGAGATGTGTTGTGTAAACTACTAGTGCTGTTTTCTAGCCACTGTAGATTTTAAGTCTGACTTCAAAAGAACATAGCAAATTGTTTGCCTTCAGCTTATAGAGTATTCTACTGTAAAGGTGAGGCGGATGATGGAGACACTTTCCAGTCTTGCTGCTTTGTGAGTAATAAGAGCTAATGCATCATGGTGCTTTCATCTTAAATCAAAACAAGAGCTTTCATTCTGTGTACCTCTTCATTTTGCAGTTCATCATTAGGCTCATTTAGCTAAATCATGTTTAAATTTGTATGCAAGCTCAAGACTGAGGTCGCTTCACTTGCTGTATTTAAATAATTGTCTGGAGGATAACCAGTGTTTGAAAGTATTTTACTTCTGAATTTCTTTCCTTTGTTTATTTTTCAGCAACAACTTTCTTTCATCACATCAACTTACAATATAGTACAATCTCAGAATTCTGTACAGGAGAGTCATGTCAGACCATGGCAGTGTGCAATACGTAAGTCAGTAGTTTCATTTATTACATGTGCAAGGTTTCATGTCTTCAGAGTTGCCTGGGGGAGGATATTGTTGTTGGATGGCATCGGGCAAGTGTTTTACAGCGGGTCTGTACTTGTTGAGAATGTGTCAGCTGTGCATCCTCTTCTCTCCCTTCAGCAAAGTGGTGTGGTGGACATCTGTTTTTGTGGAGGACTAGAAGGATGAGAAGCTCTGAGTGCTCTGAGCTGGTTTTGTAAGGTCAGATCAGAGAGGCAAAGGAACCATGTGTGTGCTTGGGGGAGAGGGAGAGGAGGGTGTTACGGAGACTTCCCTGTCTGACCATCCAGGAGCCACTCTGGCAGTCAGTTGTGAGCTGTGGGACCAAGGCCCCTTCACAGCTACACATCCCAGCTCACTCAGACCAACTTTTCTTACTGGCTCGACCCACATTTTCCATAGCAGAGTCTCGGATATCCAGATCCTTAAACTTGGTACAGTAACTAAATAACCTCGTAACAGCCCAATGTGGTGCCTCCAAGGAGGGGCTCCAAACAAAGGAAACCTGGGCTTTTATACTCTCACAGTTGAAAAAGCCTGAGTCTTGGGGTTGTCAGGTCTTGCTATGTCTCTGAGTGTCCCCTGGCTGGGCCACAGGTCCCCATGTCCTTTGTTGTGCCCCTGCCACGAAGAACTGAGCCCTGAGCCTGCAGTGCTGCTCATGGAAGTACCTGCAGGGAATGTGCTCTTCAGCTAGGGCAGGGCAGGACTGTCCATACTGGTTGCAGTGCTAGGGTTCCAGAGAAGGCAGGGCAGGAGTAGTGAGTTGTGAAAACCTCAGAGGGTGCTTCTGAGAGCCAGAATGCTGACACAGCTCCAGGCTGCTGGTGGATAACCTCCAGCCTGATGTGAGCCACAGCCTCTCTGCCTGAGCCCCTGGGCACAGAGGACATAAGTGGCAGCTTTGCGAGAGTAAGGAAAGCTTTCTGGTTTGGTGTTTCTTCACCTCTAGAACTTAGTAGACTTTAACATTGACTAGCAGTCAGTTCTGAAAGAAAGTTTTGTAGTGTTACTGTACAGTGTGAATATAAGAAAAAGTTACGATAAACTTCTGCTGCTGATGAGCACAGTCCAACGTGATGGAATATGAGATCCAATCAAGACTTACTCACGTAAGTATGTTATGTTTAGGGGCTTTTTCCCTCCAACATGTGTTGATAGTCCTTTTCTTCCTCCTCTTCCTGGGATTAATTTACTTGAGATGGATTTTAAAAGAGACAACTGGGCAGTTAATGTCAGTACATCAAACAACATCCCAGGGAATATGCAACAGAACCATAGCTCTATGTTGTATCTCTGACAGTCATTACATAATTCTTAGAAGGAAAGCCTTGCTTAATGCACTGGGCTATCTTGTACACTTGAAATTAATATCAGGGGCTTTCTTTGAGAGCACTCAGAAGCATGCAAAGTGTATGGAGGGTATTTTTGCATGTAAAAGTTGGAATAACTTTAACTATCAGTTAAAGACTGTGCTAGAGACTTTGAAACCAAGCTGGAAGAGAAAAGTAATAAATCTCTGCTGGACCCAGATTTTATCAAAAGGAGACAGCATGTCTCTAAATAAGAAATGGTGAGCAGTAAGATGAGTATTTTGTTGATTCTCATTCCCAGGCTTACTCATGTTTAAATTCCTGATGCAGCACTGGCTGTCCCAAGCACTGAGTTTAACTGTTTATCCACTTGGCTGGTGGGAAATAGTGGCTGAAAGGAGGTGTTAATGGGAAACCTGCATTAGTTTTGCTCCATTCTGCTCTAGTGATCCTTAAACAAGAGCTCTCTGTAAGCACCTTGTGCTGCAGAATAAAGAGAGGAAGTTCCTGTAGGCAACTGCAGCTGTAGCCTGTATTTTTAAGTGGTAGGGTCTGATAGCAGAATGTTCCTATCCTTTGTTTTGGAAAACTGAAAAATTGTGCTGTTTGGGAATAACAGGAAGCATGTCTACACTTGGGTGAAGCACTTGAAACAGTTTGTGCATAGCTAAATCATAACAACCTCAATAACAACCTTCCTGTACTTGGGGGAAGGTGCCTGATTCATGTTTGCAAGCTGGAGGCTGCTTGCTTCTTGGTGAAAAAGCCACCAAGGTGAGATCAGCTGCCTACACACCTCAGCATAGTTCAGCTATGTAGGCTCCCTTCATAATTGTATTCTCCAAATCCTGATCTTTTTGTTCTGCCCTTCCTAGCTCTGGTAAGCTAAAGATGTGCTTGTGTTGGAGAGCCAACCAGCTGCTGTGGCTCATTGTGCCTTGGACCTGTCTCCAGTGTATAAAGAGAGACGCCTAAACACTGGTGTCAGTTGCTGATTAACCTGATGGACACTCCAGGCTTAGCCTTCTGTGGCCATGATCTGTTTGTTGCTGTCCTTTGGAATAAAATAGCATCTAGCTACATAAGATTGTCATAGAATTACAGTACCTTGGAATTAAGGTGCAGTTTGCCATTTTTCCCCATGTTGATTTCTTGGGTAGTTGCATATGAAAGTCTGCATTCTGTTCCACTTTTGTATTTTCCCTGCTGAGATCTCTATGATATATTTTCGATCACATCATTCTGGTAATGCCTAAGAAAGGCTTTTTTTATTTATGGTTGAGATGTTGAAGTAACTATCGAGAACTGGTTGCTTGTCAAAGTTACTTGACATTCAAATTGCATTGCAAGTACCCAGTCCTAAATGTAAAGTATTTGCTGGCACAATAAGCACTGGTTGCAGTTAAATATTTGAGGTAAGGTTTTAACATCTGAGAGAAGCTGCAGCCAACTGACAAACTGCAGACAGATGCAGCTTTCAGCCCTCTGTCAGATCCGTGAGATAGCACAGCCATCTGCACAGAGCAAGGAGAATTTCTGCTTACGGTCACTAGGAGACATCTGACCAAAACTTAGTCCCAGTGTAGAACAGATGGAAGCATTTGCTGGCAAGGTGGGATAATGCCAAGAGAAATACCATAATGGCCAGTTATCCTCAAACTTTAACAAGGGTGAATGAATATAACTTCGGGAATTACTTAATTTTGCTCATTAATATGTTTATCACTTGTTGTAAAGCAGGTACTATATTTCAACACAATATTTGCTATTAAAATTTAGTATGCTTTATAACTTACTATTATACAAACCAGCTTTAAAGCACCTTGAGCTATAAACTGGTTTTCTAGCTAACATTTGGGTGAAACTCTTCAAAGTGCTTCAGTGAATGTATTAAATAAGAGCCTGTGTAAGTGCTGTACATAAAAGGATGAGTCTACAAAACTGCAGAGGTGGAAATAAAGGATGGATGCAAACTTTTAGGAAGCCCACCTTTCAAAATGTTTTGGTCCGGTGGAATCCCTTCCTTGATAACGCTTATCACTCATTTTTTTCTAATCTTCATCTCCTTTCTTGTTTACCTTGCCCTTAGTGTCTCTGCATAGGGAGGGAATTTCCTCCTAGAGTGCTTAATTCAAAATTGTAAGTTTCACATTTTCTTACATTTAAGTTCCCCCCGCTATATGATTTTACGTGATGCCTCCTTTCTCTTCTCTGCCATCCAAACATTGCTTAGCCCCTGTGAAACCATCAAAGCTGTTCCAGCTGCTCATAAGCACTGTATTCCTGCTTCTGGTTTTCTATCCTGCTTTCTTCATGTTGTCTTTTTTTATATATATTTTTACCAGGAGTGTGACTGTCTCTCCTTCCTTTCCAGGCAAAATAATTTCCACAGTATATGCTTTTCCCTCCTTCCAGAAGCTTTTCTTCCGTATATTGGTGTAACTTCTGCCTTGGCTTCTGTGTTATCAACACCAGAATGTTTTAGAGGAAAAGGAATAAAGTACATACATATATTAAGATGCAGCATTGTAATTTCATTTGTGGTTTCACATGTGTTATGCTTTCTTATTTGCATCACAGGTTCTTCTCTGGTAAATCCATAGTCGTTTCTCCCTGGGATTTAGAATGGAGCTGGTTTCCTCATACTCTCCATAGTGGGGAGATTTAAATCTGCAACTTTTTGAAAAGTGCCCTTAAGTCTCATCCTCTTGTCTTTTCTGCTTCCCATCCATTCCCTAATATGGGACTGTGCTGTAACAGTGCCAGTGGTGGAATGCAGTTAGGCTTCTGTGCCCAAGTGAGCCCTTCCATGGCCCCAGACTGCTCCTATCCTGTTGGTGGAGATAACTCCAGCGTGGGTGGAAGCCATGTACCAGGTGCGAGATGTTCATGGCACGTCAGGGGCTCCTCTTCCCCTGAGAGCTGTGAAATCTGTTCAATAGCACCTGACACATGAGAAAAACACATTACTCGAATCAGCAGGACAGTCCTTGTAGTTATCCCCTTACTTTTAATGATTCCTCTGTTTAATTCCTGTTTTGCATAATTAATTTCCTAATTTTCAAGAAAAGGCAGAAGGGATAGGCAGTGGGATGCTAGAGCAGATTTATTCACTTACACAAGAATATAAGTGAACTTGTACAGTTGCCAAATTGTTTCTTTGGACTGAAATCCAATTATCAGCACTCAGTTTTGCACCTAAGGGCAACTCTAAACTGTGCTTTCTTGCAGTTGAGTATTCCTGCAGCACGAGAGAGCTGCTGGGGTAGAACAGTGCAGCCTGCCTCTGCTCTTGGTGACAAACATTGTCTTAAGACCCAAAATAAAGCTGAATTGCCTGGGACTGTCTCTCATTGCAGGAGCAGACAAACGAAGTGGTGTTGGTGCACTACACTACATTGTGTAATTCCTTAGAGGTGGGTTGTGCAAAGGAAGTGAGCAGTGGTGAAGAGCACACTCTCTGCCTAAGGGCCCAAGTGCTGGGTGTGATGCCTGACATAGCTCTACAAAGAACTTTTGACTCCTGCTGTTTTCACCTACTCACCTTTTTGTGCAATTTTGCAGCCAATCCTTGTCTCTCTAGTAAACAACAGTGACCAAGTACTCCATAGTGAAAAGGAGCTGAAAGAAAAATTCTAAAACCTTAATGTTTGCAGAACTAGTTTGTAGTTGTCTTTTCTCTCCTATCTTGAACTACTCATTTCTGCAGCTTCCTCTTGTTTTTGTATGGCTTGGGGCATGAACAGTGTCATTGGGGAAGATTGATACAATGGATTTCTTATCAGCCCTATAATGATACAGGACTGTGCCTTGAGCTTAGACTTTTTGAAGAAAAATTCATAAACTGGAACTCAGGGCTTGTCTAATGTGACATAGGAAAAAAAACTTTAAAAGTGTTTTCCTGAATTCTTTATCTGTACAACATTTCTCACTGTGTGCCTAATCCAGTGGGTAGCTACTCTTGGTAGCAGTTAGAGATGCTTTAATTAACCATGACTTTTTTTTTAAAGAGGAACAAGCATTTAGTTGTTTTGTAGCCCTCAGATTGTCTGTCAGCTGAGGTATGGCTGCAGTTAATCAAAATTATTATGGTTAACTGACTGAATTATGGTTGCTTTTGAAGGGCTAGTATCTCCTGTTAAGATCCAACAGGAATATTCACTGGTGGCAGTATCACATGTAAATTCAGGTGTTTGGGGGAGTCTGTAACTGTAACGTAAGGAGCAGAGTTCAAACACACACTGATACGGATGTGCAAAAGGGGCCTGAAAGCTTCCCCCGGGTTGCATTTTGGAACAGGATTTGGAACGCCTGAAATCACTGCCAGTGCGGGAGAGTCCCAGGCGGAAAAAGGCAGTGCTCTGGAGCCACCGTCTGACTGTTTCACAGTATTGCACTACAGAACTAATTTATACTCTCTGATGTTAAACATCAGAAGTTCATCAGTTCCCCTTGGAGTCTCATCAGCAAGGCTTTCTGAGCTTGGCACTGCAACCTGCACTCTGGCCTAGACTGATAGGGAGAGACAAAATCAGCCAAACACAAGTTCAAGTTCTTCGATGCAGAAAGAAGTGAATCTCTTCTGTAGCAGCTGTTGTTTTATATTACTTGGACACAGGCTCTTGGAGGAGTAGCTGAGGAGGCAGAGTGTGATGTGGTGACACTGTCCCTTCTCTCCACAGACAGTACTACTGGTATGATGAGCGGGGAAAGAAGATCAAGTGCACTGCTCCTCAGTACGTTGACTTCGTCATGAGTTCAGTGCAGAAACTAGTGACAGATGAGGACGTCTTTCCAACAAAATACGGTATGGCCGCTTCCTGGGGCTCTCTGGGGGTGCCATCAGTCAAGTGAAAGTTGGCATTCAAGTGTATGAATACCAGACAGCTTTCTTACTTTTGTTTGATGGGTTTTAGTTTTGGGGGTTTTTTTATATATAGTTTTCTTTCTTTGCATGTTTCTTTTGTAGTTTTGGTTGTTTGTCTTTCTTAAGGAAGATTCTAAGTTTCGTTGATTCTTGCAGTAAAACAAACTTGCCCTCTTGGTGTATGAACTGGGGTGAAAGTCTCACAAAGCTGACCCCTTGGCCTATTGTATCTCATCATCAGTACCCCTTTGTCTTCAAAAGATCTAGACTGGGTTTATAGAGGATAAAATTCTGAAAACAGTCAGCATTGGTATGTTCAATACAGTCTGCTGTACAGTCTGCTGATAGCAAACTTCAACCTTTGTGTGGCTTTACTATTTCCATTAGAGCCTCAATGCATTAAGAAATGTGAGTAATAAATTGGATTGCAGCAATGTGGCTTGCTTGCTTTGCCCAAGGCTCTGCATTGTCTCTCAGTGTTTACAGTCTCCTTTCCCATACAAAGATTAAACAAGAATGTGATTTTTAGGAGCTGAAAAGCAACAGGAAAGGAATTTTAACTCAAATTTGTATCCTAACAAGATTGCTACATGGTTTGTATACAATGCCTTTGGTTAAGTGAAAGAAAATAGAAACTTCAAGCTATTGTAGGTGGGCTTAATCAGGACTAAAAGCAGCTGGCTTCATGAGCCATTTGAACAGGTCATTGGGAAACTAGGACATGACAGTATAGGACATTACAGTATAAAAAACATTAGGCTAGCAGCCTTTGCTTACAAGTAGCTTGATCTGGAATGAGGCAGTTTCTTTCTCCTTTGATAGAATTTCAGCAATGAAATGGGGGAACACGTTCTATAAAGTTATGTACAAACTGCCACACACCACCAAGGCCCATGTACCTTGGCTTCCACTTTAGGATCTCTGAATTGGTGTTCTGGGGTGGAAACTCACTCCTGGACAAACTAGGTAACGACACAGATTTACAGAACAACACTTGCTGGCTGGTTTTTCAAGGTTTAAAATTTAACTTCAAATGAAATTTAACTTAAAATGAAAATGCTTAATATCTCCTTAGCCTTTTCCCCCACATTCCTGTCAAAAGAGGATAATATGACACAGGGCCCTCAGATTGTTTGCTATGTAAGTTGGGCTGGTTGCTCTTGCCCAGATGCTGCTGTGGGGTTGACAGTGAGCAGCTGGTGCTATCATGGTGTTTCTTCATCTTCCTTTCAGGCAAGGAATTCCCAAACTCATTTGAGTCCCTAGTGAAGAAGATCTGCAAGTACCTGTTCCATGTGCTGGCCCATATCTACTCCTCACACTTTAAGGAGACTTTGGCACTGGAGCTGCACGGACATTTGAACACACTCTACACACACTTTATCCTATTCATCAGGGAGTTCAACCTCGTGGACCCTAAAGAGACCACCATCATGGATGACCTCACGGAGGTCCTCTGCAGCAGCAGCGGGAGCAGCAGTAACGGGAGCGGCAATGGGAGCAGCAACAGCGCAGGAGCACAGAACCACGTGAAAGAGAGATGAGCCCTCCTCCTGGACCCAAACTAACATTATAAACAATATAATCTATTGTGTGTATGTGTATGTATATGTTCAGATATACATACCGGCATATACAGCGATGAAAGCTGACCGCAGAGATGCTGCCACGCAGGATGCGCAGTTGTACGGGGCTGTATGGAGCTTTGGGTTAATGCGCCAGCCGGCGAGAAGTTGCACCAATATTATTTTATTTTCTGTCCACTCCTCCTTTTACCTATTCAGATGGATGATGAGTGCTGTTTTTAGAGAAGAGCCAAGCTTGAGAGTGGGGCCACTCTTGGTTTGTTTGGTTGTTTTTTTTTGGTTTTTTTTCTTTTCTTTGGTTTGTTGGTTTTTTTGTTTTTCTTTCTTTGGTCTTGAGTGCAAGCCCTTTGGTCTTTCTAGGATGGTGGTCCTGCCATTTAAAAAGTATCTATTATATTATAAGAAGTAACTTTTACTTTGAAGTGGCTTAAAATGCAGGTTTTTTTGGGGGGTGGTTTTTTGGTTTGGTTTTACATAGACTGCCCCTTACCCTGCCCAAAGCTCCCCCACTGAGTGCATCTTGCCCTTTGTTACCTTGGAATGGGAAGAAACTCCTGGCTTGACTAGAGTAGCAACTAGGGGCTTGCTACCTGTTGAAAGTGGGCAAGATTCTCCAGTTGTCCCATCTACTCAGTCACAAGGTGTGAACGTGCAAGAGGATCCACAAATCTTTCTGCTTATTGCTCCTACAACATATATACCCTTTTCTCTGCTCCCCTGCCTCTTCTTTTCCCAGGCACACCTGCACAGGTAACAGGAATAGCATCACTGCAGTCCAAAACTGTGTGCAAAAGTCACCACCATTTGCTTTCCCTTGAACAGAGGCCCGGGGAGGGGGGGGAAAAGGGTATACTGAGTCAGTCACTGCCTGTGCTAGAAAGATGGCTGTTGGCATAAAATTATATTGTTGGCTTATTTTAGTTCATCTGTTCTATAATAATAAAAAAAAAAATCTATCAGCCACAAGCTTTGTTTTTGTGTGTGCAGCGTCAGAAGTCACCAGATTCCACCCCTACAGCCTCCCTTCCACCACTGGCTGCTGCTGTGGCCCTGCTGGCTGCCAGCTTTATAAATAACTGGTTGTTTCCCACCCTGTGATCTTACATTTATAATGAATTCCTTGCTGTTCTAGGAACTGCCCTCCCCAGGGAATACAAAGATAAGCACAACTTGGAGACGGGCAAGTTTCCTGTAAGTGCACAGATCTGTTCTGCAATGCTTCAGTAACTTGAAGCAAATACTGTTTTGATCCAGTGCATCTCTGGATACGGTATTAAATCAGTATTCTACTGGACAGTGATACTCCTTCCTTTCCTTCAAGTTTCCGCTGAATTCTTGCAGTCATTGTTTCCATTCTGGAAAATGCCAGATTTTGCTTGCACTTGTTCTTCTGTCAAAGAGCAGTGACAATTGTTTGCTACTGGTTTTGCTCATTACCTGAGGCCTCTGAATGATTAATAACTGACCTGGCATAAATCTGAGAAGCTTTTCCACAATAAAGTTTGTAACTGTAGTAAAAGGCAGTAGAGAAGAGGAAGGTAGAACAAGTGCAAAGAAAAAAGCAAAGGAAAAACACAACCAAAGGGTGAAATTAAAAAACCCCCAAAAAACCAACAACAACAAAAAAGAAAAACGCAAAAAAACAAGAAAGCATGAGCAAGAAAGGATGAAAGAAAGCAAAAGCACAAGCAAAAACAAAGCTTGTGAAGAAGAGTGCAATAGCAACAATAGATAATAACAAGTGTGCAAGTGAGAAAAAGAGTAAGTCATAAAACTGACAAAAAGAAGAGCAAAAAGGCATGAGCCTTTAGAGAAGGGGAGGAGTGAGGGCTGGATGGAGAAACTGAAAACAACCTCAAACCTTGTGATGCCAGACTTGTCCTGTATTGTTTGTTTCTGGATTATGGGTTCCTTCCAGCTGTGCTGCATTCTCACTGACCTCTTTGGCTGGGTGCTGCTAACACAGGGTGTTTAAGAGCACTCCTTCCCCACCTTGTCCTCCTGCTACAGCCTCCATATCCAGACAAATATTCCCCTTCAGTTCCCATGCTGATGTGAGCCTTTCCATGACAATTCCCTGCACTAAAGGAGGGAAAGCCAGAGGTCAGCAGAAGCAGTCAGAGCAGTGCCCTTGGTAAGGGCCCTCTGCTGCTTGCCCTGAGAACACAGTAAAGCTCAAGGTAAGAAACTGAGAGCAAGAAACAACCACTCAAACCCAAGTGACTTCTGGTAATTTAAAATCTTCCTGTTTTTACATGCATTTGCAGTTATGTTCTCTGAAAGACCATTTAGAACTGAAGCATTTGAGAAAGGTTTGACTTGAACAAAAGACAGTTCAACCCTGGGAAGACTGACCCGGCTCCGGCTCCTGAGTTTCCAAATCACAGGATGGTGATGTCTGTGTTGAACACAAGAGTGACTGTGCCTTAGCTTCCCATGGGAGAACTGGCAGAACCTCGTAGCAAGTCTGGGAGCGCACGTGTTGGCTCCAAGCAGCAAACAATTGAGCTGCCAGGAAAGCAGAGCAGTCCCACAGTACCTCTGGAAGAGCTTGCTGTTGTTCATGGCAGCTGTCCCAGCTTCACTCTGCAGGAATTTGATATTCCTGAAAGCACGGGCGCTTCATCTGCCAGGGTAATCACTTCATATTTTACAAGCAGTTAACAAGAACACAAATAATGAATCCTGTTTTAGTGTGGCCTGTCTTGTTGGGTTTAGCAGTAGGAATAAGGAAAACACCCTGAAACAGTGCCAACACCAATGTTCTTCTTGTGTGGAATAAATGTTACTGTAAAGCTCAGCCTGAAGGCATCTGAGGGTGTTTCAGTGGTTACCGAATTACACTGTAGAAACTTCGGATACAGAAGTGCCAGTAAGCCTTCAGAGCTTGTCAGTGACTTCCTCCCGTGCTTAGATGTCACCAATGCCTGCACTGAGCACTGAGCCTGAATTCAGTAGCAGGCTTAGGCCTTCTAAAACTGATGAAATTATCATATTGTTGCTTTAAATATGCTTTTTTAATTGTTTAAAGTGCTGTCAGAACAACTGAGACAACTTAATTACCCTTCAGTGGTACCCTGTCCCCAAAGATCGTGACTGACCATATCATGGTTTGAATGTTGCTAAATAAATAAAATACCACAGAAAAACAACTGAACACTGCTAGAAAAACACCTTCAACCATCTAGGCACACATACCCTCTACCTTGCCATACATGCCTTTGGCAGGCCTTGCCTTGTCAAACTCAGCTTTACACCTGCCAGTGCAGAATCCCTGACCAACTTTCAGGCCTAAAACCACAGCAAGGCACAAACTGTCACAGGGCTGAAATCTTTCACTTAAACCCTGCAGTAGTCCTGTGTGTGTTTTGGGGCATCCTGTTCTTGACATTTGGTGCTCTGCAAACATGAGTGATGTGCTAAGTGCTGAGGTTGCATAAGTTTATAGCATATAGGGTGAAATGTATCAAACTGAAACTTTCTCCTATTTTATCATTATCCCTGAGTCTTGGAGGCTGCAGCATCTGTAGCCAAGCCTCCGTGCCTGTAAATAAAAACAGCAATAAAAATTTCTTTATCAGTGCCATCTGGAGTAAACACCAGCAGCAGGTAAGCAAGCACCAAAGAGGGCAGCTTTGTCTGCCACAAGTGCTACCTCTGGCCATTCAGGGAAGACAGTGGAAGACACAGGAAACAGTGTCACCATCTTTTGCACAAACAGCCAAGTGCAGCTTTAACCTCAAGGGAACGAAACTGTGTAGAGATCAGAGGGGCAGCTTCACCCCAGCCCTAAGAAAGGTCCTGAAGTGGCAAGCTGCAAACTGAGTTAGCATCTTCTACTTCAACCCAGCAAAAACAGAGCTATGCCCTTCTTCCTTGCCTGGGAATTGCAGAGTTACAAGTCTCAGATCCCACAGAGCACACTCATTTTACATGTGAGTAACAACCTCTTAACCAAGAGATTTAAGTAACTCAACCAGAAAAGAACACTTCATTGCCAAGATGATCTGAGGAAGGAGAGAGATGGCTCTGAGGTACCACCAGTTCCATCCAAACATGTGCATGCCAGGATGCTTCTGGAAGTGATCAAGGGCTAAAGATGGATGCTGCCAGGTAACAATGAGCTCATGCACATCAGCAGGAGACTGAAGGACTGCCACAGAAACAAGCCATCCCATAAAAGAACAAGCCAGCTTTATGGAGCCTGCTAAGCATGCTGATCTCATCAAAGCCACAAGCATTTGCTCACATCCATCATGGAACTTGTCCCAGCCAATCCTTAGCTCACCATTTCAGCTGTTAACAAGAAAGAACTCAAATCTAGAAATACTCTTCCATTATCTAAACTGCAGACAGAGGAGTAGGTTGTTGTTTTGTTCTGTTCAAGCCTACTAAACAAATGAAAGCAATGTTTGTGCCTGTAGCACAAATGGCAACCCCAGGCAGTTTAAATGTAGTTCTGTTGCCCAGTGGCTGTCAATGGTCACAGCATAGGGTCCAGTGTGGCTGTGTTATCTATGCTGTGTCAGTACCAGTGCCTGAATATAAACCTAGTACCTGAAGGATTTCAAGACAGATCTGGTATCTTTACACAATAAGCTGCATGTAGTACAGTGAAATCTTTCCAACTGAACTGATGATATAACATGAGAAAAACATCAAACAGCTGGCAGAAAACCCTCAGTGTCCTAATGGGGTCTCTGTTCTTTTCATGGACAGAGCTGTTCTGGTTGTGGCAGCTGATATGAACAATAAGACTTTTCAAAGCTAGGTTAGCATGTGACTTGGAGAAAACAGAAATTGTGGCAAAGCACTCAGATGAGAGAACACTCAGAGAGCTTTGTCTAGCCAAAAAAAAAACCAAACCAAAAAACAGCACTAGCTAAACTTGTTTTTATGTTGTCATCTGCTAATTATTTTCATTATTTCTAAAAAGGAGGTATTAAAATGCTCTGGCACTTTCCCACACACCACCAATGCAGGTAGCTCACATTCTCTCACAAAGTGGTGCAGGGTCCTTCACATAAACCTCCTCCTCCTCCTCCTTTTAATGGTCTCTGGGATTATTCAAAAGAAAGAGTAGAAAGAGCCTGGGCTAGACAGGCTTTGTGCTCAGTGGAGAGCAACCCTCTGCAACATCAGCTCAGATACAGAAAGGGCAAATGCCACCTCACAGAGGATTTCAGCTTCTGTGAAACCACTGTTTCGACTTGACATCAGTAAGGCTTAGAAGACACCTGCCCTGAAGCAAGTACTGCCCTCAAGGACTTCGAAAGGAAACCTAAACAGGGAAAACAAACTGGTCCTGGGCCCCAGCCACTAATTTAACTCCCACTCTGAACTAATGGAGTACTCCAGGGTTCCTCCTGAAAGGCTTTAAAGCCAGTGCAGGAGTTGGAGGTGAATCCCCAGCCTGGGAAAGAGAAGAAAGGCTGCACAGTTCTCCAGCACCACAGACTCATCCAAGCCTGCAAGGACACAAGGTAGTTACAGAGTCCTGTTCTGATCTTTTGTGTGTGCACTGAATCCCTTTAGGAAAGGCCTTTACTTGACAGCCCTAATTCCAAGTAGATGAAATTTCCTAAATTACTTGTTTCCCTCCTCTTAATTGCACTTAACAAAGTATCAAACATGAAAATCTGATTTCCATAGGATTAATTCCCGAAATCATCTCAAGGAATCTTCTTTCTGTTCTTAAGCATCCAAACTTAGGTAGAAGAGCTGCCTCTCTCATGTCAGTAGACAATGAAATAGCTTTTAATACAGAAATTAATCCCACTAAACAATTTACTTTTATTCATAAGGAGAACCCTGTACTTGGCTCTATTTAAAAAAAATAATCCAGAACAGGAAAGTGACATTGGATAACCCAATATATTTACCTGAAATCTATGTAAAACCTGTAACAGAAAGAATTCTTTTCAGCCAGGTTTACTGACATTTGACAATTTAAAAAGATTAATTTGAATCCTTGTATCTATAAAACCTGTCTTTGCAGGAGTAAATACAAGAAGCTGAAGACAAATTGTGGCTGAAGATCAGCTGTACCCACAGCTGTACCCACAGCTGTACCCTGTGAAAACTCCAGGTACTTTAGGAACATTTTTGAGAGAGAAGAAATAATAATACATGTATTTGAATAATCTTACCTGTTTAAAAGTGAAGACTTAAGTGAAATCTACAGAGCAGATGCTGTGATGTGATCAGAGCATCACAGACCCAGCATCTGAGGATGGGTAGTTTTGAGCAAATATTAAAACAAGATGTGCATCAAGACCTCAATAACATCATTGGTGATTCATTATTATACCAGTGACATGGTCTGCAGAAGAGCAAAAAAGCTTTTTTTCCCCCACCCCCACCCTTGAATTTGCACCTACTGACGCAAAAAAGTTTGTGTGTGGAGTCCCTCATTTCACTCCCAGAGGATGACATTAGGAAGTGGGCAGCAGGAAGGTAGCCGGGCACTGCAAGCCAGCATTTGTCAGCATCCTGCTGGCAAACAGAAATTTCAATTTGAAGCCAAGACACTTGGGAAGAACATACACAATCTGTAGGGCAAAAGAAAGCAGCCACACAGTTCCCAGCTGGACACGTAAAGCTACTTCCACAGCAGATTTTCAACTACAAAGCCACTACTGGAGTTCAGGGTTTAAGGCAGATCAGCTCAAGCTCACACAAAGTCAGCACTGAGGCACCAGAAGACTGCAGGGTGTCACCTGAATCCCAAAGCCTGGTTCCAAGCAATTCTGCGCAGCACAGAGATACAGGACACATTTGTATCCTGCCCTCCCACCTTTCTTCTGCCTGCATCAAACCAGCACATTGAATTTAGTAACAAGATACCAACCCTGTGAACGAAGTTAATCTTGTGGTGTAACCAGTGCTGAAATGTGAAAGCACAACAAATACTCCAATCCATTAAGGAATTTTGATTGGATTAGAAGCCCTCTGTGCTCCATCATCATCTCCCTGATGAAGTCCAAAAGCAAAACTACATCTGGAGAAGAGAGATTAAAGCCCCCATTAGAACTGTTTAATTATCTGTTATTACTGGATTAACATTCATTTCTGATCTAGGTACTTCTCAGATAAAGAGCTCAGGTACTTCATAACAGCACTGCTTTATTTTGCAGTGAAAGTCTTCTGGCCCGAGAATTAAAAACATGGGCTCTTTTTAAAGCCAGGGATCAAAAAATGAATCAAGCTTAAGCAAGACTCTATCTGCCTATCCCTTTTTCTTGCCTACCCCAAATATTTGAACTGCTGCCTGATTTCAATCAGCCTGGAAGACAGGTAGGTGCTTTCATTCAGAAAGTTTTCACAAGTTTTGCAGAAACAAGCAACTATTGGAAGGGGAGAAAGAGTCTGTAAATGAACCCCTAATTTTCCCAAGTAAGGAAGAAATTGCAGTGTGTGCTCCCATGTTAGTTGTTGTCAGAGAGCCCTCATAAGAACAGACATAAAAGTCATAAAAGTCCCTGTAGACAAAGGGACAGAGCTCAGAACCACACACAAATCACAAATTGTGTGACTCTAGCTTCCAAAAGGTGGGCACTTGTTTTGCTGCTTGAAAAGCTGGGACAGTCTGCATGATCCAGAGCTCCTCTGCAGTCTCAGTTGGCAGATACCACACTGGATCTTGGTGCTATCCCACAAGAAAGACAAGACATGCCAAAATAACTTTCCTGTCATTAACAAAGATAGAAATGTAGCCTTTGTATCTGAAAGAGCTAAAGTGATGTGCTAAGAAATGACAGATCCTGTCTTTGGGGACAGGCCCCCAAGAAGGTCTGCAGACAAACTAGTCACTGGAATTTACTGTTGCCAGGTTAGGATCTGGATTCAGATTTCAGCGCAAGCCACTGAGTTCCTTTGAGAGAATCACTGAACTGCTCTTCATCTCAGTTCCTGAGTCTGAATGAAATGCAAAACAGATAACCTCTTTTCCTTCTCCTTGTCTGTCACACCTACATGGGGAAAGCTCGTCCCTTGCTGCAGGTACCAGAACAAACTCTTGGTTTTCGTGTGCTATTGAGACGCCTCAAAAATGTGCCACAGTATTTATCTGTCCAGGCTCCTGTGGCAGTGGGCTCTACTTGACCTTTCCCTTTGAGCAGGACAGGGCTGTGTCTGGTCCTTCCCCTTCTGCAGATTCAGAGGTATAGTTGTGACCAAGTGAATGCTGCCACGTCTCTGCAAAGCTACATGGAAGCTACACAGGCTGGAGAGAGGAATATCCACCCCTCTCTTCTCCTCTCCTGCCTCTGCACAGCACCACTGACAGCTGGCACGTGATACAGCTTGTAAAAGTCTCTGGGAAGCAAAGAGAAAAGACAGTCTTTGCTGCCCTGTCCTCTCTGAGGAAGGGCCTGTGTTCTAGACATTGTTCTCCACACCAGATAATCAGCAGGGCATTGTACAAGGCCCAGCACAAACGCTCTGTAGCACAACTGCCTCATCACCTCACACAGCATGTACTGGGTGATACCATATTCTGTCTCTCCACAGGATTTTTACTACAAAATGTTTCTCCACCTCTCTGTTTTGGAAAGCGGAGCAGCAGCAGCTGTGGAAGCAACAGGCAGACTGGGAAGTTTATGTTTGTGCAAAATCCACGCAAAACACACAGTTTGTACTTCCAAGTGACCCCACAGCACTTGGTTCTACCCACTCGCACCTCGGGGGCCGTGGTAAAGCTCTCATGTTGGACGGGCCAGTGCTGCTTTGTGTTCTGGCTGACTCTGTCCCTCTCCCCCAGGGATGGAGCAGGCAAATGCAAGCAGGAACTGCACATTAACAGCCTGGGGACAATGAACCAGAGACCAAACTCAGCTACACACATTGCTCAACAAGTAGTGAGCCCTTCCCATTACAGGGCAATACATGTTAAGGTGACAAAAGCTCTTTGTTCCCCTTTCCCAAATGAAATCCTTTGGCAGCAGTACTCCTCATTCTAGCTAACATTCTTTCGGGCCCTCCTCTTTAAACCCTTTTGCTAAAAAAAAATTTGCAGTGCAACTCCACTGAAACTGAACATCAGTATCTGCTTCCACACCTCTATATGAACCCATAGTCCACACACTTCCAAATATATGTCAGAACAGCTTTTAGAACTATTATTTTTTAAAGTAAATGGCTGCAGCTGGCCCTTGTTTGGGTCACTAGGCAAAAACAAGCCCCACAGGCTAGCAACAGGATAAAAGCTAGAGCTAATGCATCAAACTTAATTAAAACTGCACATAGCCAGTTTAGTCCCAAGGCCTTTTTTTTTTTTTAAGCTCATCTGTGAACACAAGTTCTACCTACTCCATACCCATTTCTGTTCTTATTGTGCAACTTGGTGCTAAAACTGAAGGCTCTTGGGCAAAGAAAGATAAACAACTTCCTACACCGCACAAAAGTCTGGATCAGGACAAGCACAAGAGTTTAGATCAGGAACCCTGTTTGAACTGGAGTTCATAAGGATTCCCATAAAGTGAAGGGAGGTCTCAGCCAGGATTCCAGCTGTTACCTAGTCCTAAAAATGGCTTTGCACATATCCTCAAAGCATCCCTAATGAAAGTAGCTCCAATACATTCCCTGATACATCCTTGCACCTCATTTTGAGCAGCACGACTCAATAAACCAGACCAGGGCTATAGAAGTAATTTGCTTCACGCAGGAGAGAAATCACTATCCCAAGCTGTGCATCTCATAAATAACAAGACTTGACCATGGCAATTTTCACAAACAGCATAACCCTGGAATCTAATTCCAGGTAACTCAAGTGTGAGTCAGGACTGCCTTCTTTCAGCTTAGTTTCATCCATTCTGAAATCTGATTTTCCTTTGAGAACAAGGATGTCCCACAGAGGAACTATCCAGAACAGACACTGCAATTTGAAGCCACTGCCTCAATGTGAATACTTTCCAAGAGCCCATGAGACCTTACAGTAAACACCGCTGCTTTTTTCTGACAGTTCTTCTAGAATATTTAAGTGCTTCCTATACCAAGACTTGCTACTTCCCTAGACCAATCTGTTTTCCTTCTCTTCTGGACAACATGGAGAGAAATGTGTCTGATTCCCAGGGCTGGGCCAGTACTGCCTCCCCGATTCTGGAACGCCCACGTAAGAGAGAACACTTTGCAGAAGCACAAAAGGTGCAACAAAGAGCAGGTCAACGAGAAGCTGTGGACAAGAGAAATAAATTTCTCTCCTCTCCCGGGCAGCTGTTTCTGGAACACTCTGCCCAGGGATGTTGTTCAGTGCCCACCTTGAAGGCACTGAGGACGCAGAGGGGCACAGCAAGGAGCAGCCTGTTCTAAGCACGTCCCTTCAGCCTCGGTCGCTGTGTGGCTTTGTGATCCACGGGTGGACCTCTCTGCCCGGCTACAGCAGGCTGTCCCTGGCTACACCAGAAACACCCACCCTGGCTGCAAGCAAACTCTTCCTTCTGCTAATGCCGTTGATGAAGGCTTGTGTCTCCCCTGACCTTGAGGCTGTGTTATCTCCTTTGGCTGCGAGGAGGCGATAATAGCTCCTGACAATGCAAGAGTCAGCGCTGAGCCGGTGGAACAGGAAATCCCATTTCTCAAGCCCTTCAAAGCCTGCCTGGCACAGTTTCTCTCAGCAGCACTCAGTGAGATTACAGCACTAAAAATAACCTCCACAATAAATTGTGCATTTAGAAGAAAAAAGGACTTGCCCTCAATGTGGGTTTCCCTTCCACTTGTGGCCTCAAGTATCCCCAGACAGTTGAACTACTACGGTTTTGTTCTCCAAATTAAGCAGGAGCTGCAGCTGTTGAAGTGGTTTTAAATAAAATAAGAAGATTAAAGGGTACAACAAAGAACTAAGATACTTTCCAGTTTTTAGAAGTGTCTCTCTTCCCTCCCTGTTGTTTTCTATAATAAGAAACTCAGAGCTAAATCTCTTCCTCACCAAAACACTCTGCCCTTCTAAGAGGAGCGCACATACAATGGTTCTATAGAGCTGAAATGAAGCGAAGGCAGGGGGACCAGTCCTGCAGACTTCCCTACAGAACACAATCCCTGTGGGCATTCTGCTGCGGTGTTTAAGAAAATGTCCGAGCCTGATGGGTTAAATGAAACTGTCTGAATCACCAGGAAAGAAGGCATACCTTATAACAGAAGGCAGGGAATTAGCACTTACCTGGAGGCCTCACGCAGTTCAATTGTCTTTACAAAGGCTGTTTTTGCCTAAGCCCAGTGAGAGCCATTAGAGCTCAGTCGTTTGCATCCGATCACTTTCATTAAAGCCAGCCTGACTCCCGAGGAAATTGTCACACATTGTTTGCAAAGCTTGGACAATTCGCATTAGTGGTCTCCAACACACCTAACCTCTTTCTCAGCCCCTAGACTGACCTGTGGCAATGAGATTTACCCTCCTGATGATGGGCTCAGCTGCTCATTTGATGCATATACACCATCTATCGCTCTTTATAGCACGTGTCAGGTACTGGCTCAATTACAACTGTTCACCTTAAGCACAAACACATTTTTCATGCATATCTAAACTAACATCCACTTGCAAAACAGACAAACAGAAAATGCCATCTGGAGTATTACACACTTTCCTTGTCTTCAATTTACTCCTGGAAGGTCCTACGCTGCTTTGCTTCACCCAGAGGAAATGAGATGAACTTTAAATTTTTTTAGTTACTGTTATGGATGTGTAATGTGATGGTTTGCCCTCACAATTAAGGGATGAATATTATGTGTATGTTAAGAGTTCTTCTATAGATTTATAGTTATATTATTTTGGTATGTTCTCCCTGGAGTCTTTTTCCCTTCCCCTTATATTGCTGTCACTGTTGCGCATTTGGGGAGGACAGGCTGGTTACCAGGAGGCGCGGGCATGGCAACACCTGGCCTTCCACCAAGTGGTAAGAAAGTGATCCCTACCAATGGACAGCAGAGGAGGTGACTGACAAGACTTTGGGAGAGGCCAAGGGTATAAAAAGCAGAGCAGCCATTGTGTAAATGAACACATGGTGATTTAATTCCATGCTCCTGGTACTTATTCAGTCTTTTGTTGTATTTAAGGTTTAATAAACCTTTATGATTTTGAAAGTGAGCATCATTTCTCACAGCTACTGAGTCCAAAGAGCTGAGCTCTCCAAGAGAACCAAAGAGCTACAGAGCTCAGAACCCCAGCTAATGAAGTGCACGTGGCACAGCTCACAGCATCTCACCAGCCATCACCTGGGTTTGGACGAGGACAGTAGCACCACCTGGCAGCAGACACAATCCAACTACCTCAGTCACAGAGGCAGACCAAAATCCCCAGCTACATTTACTATTTGCTCTCAGATTTAAGCTATAAAATAAGAAGGTTGTTTTGTGGACAACAGTTTAAATATAAACTCAGTTTGGTCAGAAGCACAGCCATGTGCTTCTATGCACTACAGATGGTAATATGACACCATGCGGCAAGGGACTGTGTTATAAAACGGCCAAAAAAAAGACAAAATAAATGTGGGCAGGCCCTAAGCATGAGGTCCTCCACTTGGCAAAATCATTTTCTTCTTATAGCTTTTGAAGACCATAATTAGCAGTACTGGGGATGCTAACTGTGCATAGTACTGGAGACATGAACAGTTCATAGAACACTGCTGAAGAGAGTACAGAGAGAGTGAAAAGAAAAAGAGGCAGCATACACCTGCCACAGTGCCCTTAAATCCCATTTCCCCTTAAACTGCAGCCCAGCACATCCTTTCACTTACAGAGATGCAAATTATATACAGCTACTTCTCAGTTCTGGGTTTCCAGCGTTACAGAGACCAGATCCTGCAGCACTTGTGATTCTCCTCATCTTTTCATCTTTGTCAGTTCCTCCACTCCCCTCTGGTTTTAGCAGACGGTTGAATTCCCCAAGACCCTATAAACGCTCTATTTTTTCCTAGATAAGAGTGTGTTTTGTATGGCTGCTGCCTGGAGGCTCCCTAGCCACCCTCACCTCACCAGAGCATCCCTGAGGCTGAGGCGGCACCACAGAACCTTCCAAAACATCTCCTCCTGCCTTCCCGCCCCTCACGACCTCCCTTGGTGGGAAACCCTGCCTGGCAGGGGGCAGCTCCAGAGGGGGCACCCGAGGAAGTACATGAGGGGGACACGTCTGGAGTGGCGGGGCCATGGTGAGCGCCAGGCCGGGGCATGCTCAGGCCCAGCGCTGCAGCCCTGCTGTGAGCCCGGGCCTGCCACACTCTCCCCGGCCATGTGGGAAGCACCCGCTTTTCCTGGGAATGTGCCAGCCAGCTCAGAGCCCAGGAGGGAAACTGCTGGCTGCAGTGACAAGCCCAGAGGGAAGAAACAGAAAGTGAGGTGTGACAAGCCAGCAGCCACATGGACTGTCCAAACAACCAGCAACAAACCCCAGACCCACACGTGCCAGGGACATACCTGAGCAGCTTTTTCAAATGTATGTGACTGAGTGTTTCAGGCAGGGATTGTGCAGAAATCCTTCCTATAGCTAAATCTGGAAGCAACGCGAGAAGCTCAGGTTAGAGAGGAGAACAATCACAAGCAGTCACACTTTTTGGTACAGTGGTTTCCATTCCAGACCAGACCTCGGGGCCTGCGATTGCTCTGAAATGTGGATTAAGCTTTTGGAACATGTTACTGTGGAAAGCCAGGCCTACAGGATTGAGCTGTCCTTGCTCCTTGGACGCTGGTGTTAGTTCCATGGCCAGGAGGGCATTGCTTTCCTTCAGCTGCCATCTTCAGCTCCTCTGGTGCAGGAGGCCATGCCACGGTACTTACCAGCTCTGGCACTGGCCAGAAGTTTGTTTTCATGGACATAAACAGGACACTCAACAGCTGGTATCTTTACTGAATGAATTTATTGGTTTTTGAACTAAAGTTGCTCACAGTTATTTAACAAGGGATACATCAGATTTTTTTGTCCATTTCAAACCATTAAATAATGTCAGTTTGTGTCTGTATATGTGTGTGTGCGCGTGTGTGTGTCTTCAAAGTACAAAATAGGAAGGATAACAAGAGGTATTGCTTTCATTTATTCTTATATCTTGTGTAGGTAATCCCCTTCCTGCTTGTACCACATGGGTTTTGCTGATATAGGTATTTTTAAATTATTATTATTATCTTGTATTGAAATCCCAGCCTTTTGTAGAGGTACAATGTAACAGAAGCATCAAAATCTATACACAAGGGAAGAGAAAAGAGGGAAAAGAAGGACGGGGGTGATGGGAGGGGAGCTCGGAGGAGAAGTAGAGAGAGGGCAGAGGCAGGAAAGACAACGAAAGCAAAAGAGACTAATTTACAGCAATGTCATGCAATTAAAACTGCCCCCCTCTCCTGCACCCTTGCCTCCCCCCCTCCCCAGCCATCACCCCCTGGTGTCTGACATGCACACAGCAATACGAGAGAGAAAAGTTTAAGAATAGGGAAAATAAATAAATAAATAAATAAAGAAAAAAAAAATTAAAATAAATCCCTCCCATTTGGGGGAATGGGGAAACAGGGCAGAAGTCAAAGGTCTTTGCCCCAGTTGTGTCTTTAAAAATTCTTTTTAATCTTCAAACCTATGTACAAGTAAAACTGGTCCAAGAAGGGGGAAAAAATGATTAAAAAAACCAACAACGACAACAACAACAAAAAAGAACTCATCCAACATTATCATTGAAAAAAAATAATCTTGCGATACAACATACACCCATAGGAACCCAACGAGCAGCAATCGAAGGTCATAAAAGAGCTGAACACTAATGCTAAGCCTACATTCTTAAAATCTCAGTCAAGAAATACTTCTCACTGTGTTTTGTCTTCCACGCGTAAAACCACGTTTTTTTGTGTTTAACCTTTGAGCTTGGGCCAGAATAAGTTACACTTGGTCACATAACTCTTGAGGAGGAGGAAAAAAGGCAGCAATTCTTCTTTCTCAAAGTCACAAAATGAACACTTAAAAGGTTTCTGTGTCTTTTTTCCCCCTCCTCTGCAAAATAAATAAGAATCAATGTTGCCTCTACACAGTTATTAAACAGAAGATATATCTAACAGCTTATTTTTTTAAATATATATATATGTATATATAAATAACCAAGACCTAAGAACTGAAACACAAAAAAAGGTCCCCATCCACCCAATCCCACCCTCCTCCCCTTCAGAAAAAAAAAATAAACAACCAAAACCAAAACTAAAACTTTATAAAAATATCTTGCAGTAAATTTTAAAGTTTACAGTAGCTTCGTGATTAAGTCTCCCATTGCCCTGACTCCACCTTGTCTTGCTCTGATGAACTAAGTGCCAGTGATTTTGCACACACACACACATACACACAGAGGAAATAAAACCCAGTATAAGTCTCTTTTCTTCCTCCTCTTCATCTTCTTTTTTTTTTTTTTCTTTTTTTTTTGTTCTTTTTTCCTTTTTTTTTAAGAAAAAAATCACCCAAGCCAACAAATGAAACTGGTAACTTAAAGAAATAATAATACTGATATCAATGCAGCACTAGCAACACAACAATTGCCTCTAAATGCAGGGTGTGGTGGAGGATCCAGCTGGTTGAAGAAGGTCCCAGCACGGTGGCACAGTGGCAGGGAGTTGACAGGTGGGGAGGAAGGTGTCGAAGGAGGAGCAGCAGTAGCAGCAGTGGCAACTGTGCCTGGTGATGGGAGAGACAGTCCTTGGCAGAGTCTTGTCCCTCTTCTTTGCTACCAGAAGTTGCCTTTTCCCTAAGTTTTAATGTTTTGTTTGTATGTGTTTATTCATTGAACCCCCTCTCCCTCCTATGTTTACTCCTTTCCCCTTCCAGCAGGTTAAAAAGCAAAATGATACAGTATAAAAAAAACCAATTAGTTTGTGTGTGTATATATATATATATATATATATGTATGTATGTATATTTATACATAAATATACACACATACATACATGTATATATAAAAAAAGGGGGCAAAAGAAAAGGAAAAGGTTGTGGGGAGAAAAAAAAAAAAAAAGATAAGAAAATCCCGTGATGAAGCTCCCCAATATTGTCTTGGTTCAACGCTTAGTTTTGAGTTGCTCCTGGCTGGTTTCTGATGAGAACGCGCTCTGGATTCATGGAACACTGCGCTCCCGCTACACCCGTCTCCTTCCCCACACCCTCCCTCTCCGGGCTGCGTTCACCTGCGCGGACAGAAGTTGCCAAGGGTAAATAATTCACTCCAACAATTTGCAACCTCCTTTGAGCCCAGACTCTGCAATCCCATAACTGAGCAGATCTCTTTTATGGAGCGCCAAAAAAGAAAAAGAGAGGGGAGAAAAAAAACCAGGCGTGCATTGGGGAGGTGTTTGGGGAGAAGTGGGGGAGAGGCCCACTTCCTGAAGGGAGAGGGGAGGCTGGGAACCTCAAACAGGACTGGTCCTTGGACAGTCTACATCGGTTGCCTTCCGTCAACAAGTGTCCGCAGAGCACAGAAGGTGAAGCCGTGGCTGACATGTTAACTTTTCGGGATAATTCCTGGTAGCAGAGCGGAAACAAGTGGTGTCGTCAGAAACACAGAGAGAGCATGAACAGAACAAGAAACAAAACAAAAGAAAACAAAAAAAAAAACAAAACAAAACCAAAAAACCAAAAAACAAAAAAAAAACCCAAAAAACCAAAAAATCAGGAAGGAGAAAAAAAGCGAAACATTCAAAAAAAGGGAGGAAAAAAAACCAATTGAAAAAAACCACAACCCAAGATCTGGTGAACTGGGTTTGTCATCTGTGCTACCTTTTCTTTTCTTTTCTTTCTTTTCTTTTCATTCTTTCATTCGTTTGTTTTTGTGTTTGTTTCTGAGATATATATTATATATCATATATAAATATATATATGTATATATATACAGTCATTCCTTCATACAAAATTTGTCTATAGACAGTTTTGTACTGTTGTGGCAAGGTATATACATCCTTCTAGTTTAGAGGCTAGCTTGCTAAGGAATATTCTTTCATTCTTTCTTGCTTTTTTCTTTTTGTTTTGTTTTGTTTTTTGTTTTTTTTTGTTTGTGTTTTTTTTCTCTAAGTTATTTAATTTTTTATGTGTTTATTTAAGGTTGGTCTTGTAGGCCGACTGATGAGACCATCTTTGCCTTGTCTTTGCCAGCAGGGTACTTATTGTCTCCTCTAGACCCATAGTCATTAGAACCGGAATCGCTCCGCTTGCTGTTTGCGCTATGCTTGGTTGGCGTGCCGGGGGGATGGCTCACCTGCCCGTTCTTCTCGTCTGAAAAAAGTTGTTTAATTACGTCAAAGAAGTTACTCAATGGGCTGCCTGGGTACACAAAACAGAGGAGACAAAAAAAGAAAGAAAGAAAGAAGGAAAAAAAAAAAAAAACAAGAGGGAAAGAGAGAGAAAAAGAGGAGAGAAAGAGAGAGAACAAACAAACAAATGAACAATGGGGTTTTTAACGAGAAGAACATGATGAGGAGATCCAGAGCCATGTGCGTGGGGGTGTGTGGGGGATGAAGACAATGAGCAGGAAGAGGAAGAGTGTTTAGGATGGGACACCTACAGAAATAAAGAACCTGGGACCATAAAGCATCTGGGGGGAAGGTCCTAGTTTTTTCCCGACTGGGGAAGCATCGCTGTCTCACCCGGCAGGGACACACAGTACCATGTGACTGAAACAGGTCAGTCCATTACTAGGATTCACTTGGCCACTCAACATGGAAACGTCAGTAACTGTAATGCTGGACACAGGCAAACCCCATCCTACTCCTGCTGTTACAAACACGGAATATTTCCATGTGGCTGCCCATTGATGCTTTACTTTGCAGCCTTGCTAAACTCTCTGTCTACACCAGGCATTAGACTTTCCTTGCTCATATTTTATTTCATTCTGAGTTTCTCCTTGCCACTCTGTCATGACTAAGCCTGAAGCACCTGAGTGGTCCCAGGGAAGCATCATTTGGAGAGTGAGCTGTGGCTGAGATGAGTGTTGCCATCTGCATGTGTGGTCTGTGGTTTGCATTTGCAGGTTTCTAAGTACCTTCAGATCCTCCCTAAACAAGTACCTGGAAATGAAGATGATGCTGAATGTGGAAGCAGGCTGTTATACATCTGCCTGTTTCTGGGACCTGCCAGGGTCAAGACCTACCACCTCACTGTCCTGAATTTATGCTCTCTCCACATGCCAGCCTCCATGGCACTGACATGCATTCCAGTGCAGTTAGGAGCCAGAGAGGAAGGTAAAGCAGTGTGTTGCTGGAACAGACATCTCCTTAAGCCAGCCCCTAGATCAGGCTGCAGTGCTAACAAGGACTGGGCACATGAATACAGAATACAGCCTTTCGTGCCATGTGGGCCTCCAGGCAGCATGGTCATGTGCTCTTAATCTACTTCTGTGTTAGAGGGTGTGGAAGGTCATACCCGAGGAAAGGTTCTGGGGTGCTACTGAGGGAAAGGGACCAGCTACTTCTGGAGAGGTAGCCTTCTTCTGGGAATTTCTAGTCCCCTATAATTTTCTTGGATTGGGGGATTTATCTTTATCAAACATAGAAGGGGTCACAATAAACACTTTGAACATGGATATTGAAGTTGTTTTTTATCTGACGTACACCATGGAGGAGATGCCTGGTCATGAACATTAAAACCCCATGATGGTTTTCTCAATATTGGGACTGTTTGCTCTACCGTTCTATCAAATTCAAATAATTTCTATCTCCAGCTCCTCAAAGGAAACAGACCCCTTGTATCTGCCTTCCATTGTGGTACAATGCTGTCAACAGGGGAACCTTTCATCTCCAAAATGGGGATGGATATTCTGTCAGGAGCAAAGGGCTTCCTCATAGCAGAGACTGGTGGACACTTCCACCAGTGTCTAATTAAAGTGAATTAAAGTGAAGGGAAATACATTATGACCAGTGGCTTGGTCATGATGTATTTCCCTTCACTTTATTTCCAAAGATAAGCAACCCAGTAACTACAGCAGGCAAGTACTTTCTGCACACAGCAATTCAACTGAAGAGCTTGTTGAGTACTTTCTTATTCTCTAATGGAAAATGCTAGACAGACATCATTGTCTTACCCAGAGAAAGAGGAAATACATAGTATTTGTGCTCTGCAAAACTGAGTATGTTACTCTTTTTTTCCTGCCCTATGCTAACCAGGTAGTAGCTCCTTTCCCCTGCTTGTTAACAGGCATTAAGAAAAGCCAAATGGCTGGCAAATACAGTGAAGAATCTTATTAATCTCATTCATTCCTTGACTTCCTGTGCCTGCTGCTTTGTGGTTAATGTTCTGCTTGCCCTGGTTCTGTCCAGGGCTAAAAGCAGTAGGCCATGTGAGTTTCTGGAAGGGCATCATTCACTCAACTGACTGAAGCCTTAGTGATGGGCACAAACGACCAACCAGGCAAAGCACATACCTCAATTTCTGACTAAGAAGAGAAAGGCTTTCACTAAACTCAATCACTTTGGGCTACGGCCTCCCTGAGCTCTACCTGCTCCCTTCCACATGCATGCAAATGCCTGGGAAAAGGGATATCTGTTCCACATCTATGACTTCTACATCAGAGATTTCACTAAGCCCCCCTAAAACTGTTTTAGGTCTGTGGGTACATGATTTGTGCAGACTCATTTTTATCTACTCAGACTCATTTATACTTCTTTTAGGTGAATACCATTTTTCAATGAAAAGAGAAAAAAGAAAGCAAACACTCAGCCTTGAATGCAGGAATGTGGGCAGATCTGGCTCTCGGGTGGCTTTGGACCCCTCATCTTCATAAGCAAATGGATTCAGCAGAGAGAATGAAAAAGAGCACTGAAAAAAATGCTGGAGAGGAAAAGACTGCTGGGTTGGGAGAAAAGAGTAGAGGAATATCTCTAGTTATTCAGCTGAGCAGCTTATTCAACAAGCTTAGGGGGAAAGATGAGGGCAGAGTAAGCAGGGCTCTGCAGCAATTGGTAAAGTTTTTTGTTTTCATATAGACAGGAATAGTGACAAAAGTACAACTAACAAGAATGGAGCAATAAAACACTTTAGAAATTATACATCTTGTGTTTGCTGCGTCCTGATACAGGATTTTTAGTCATCCTACTAAAATATGCAGCCCATGTTTCATCCACCCTTTCTCCTCCCCATGCCCTACTGGCTTTCAAGTGCCTGGAGATTTATTGCAGCAAAAGTATTTAACAGTCTACTTTTCTTTGCCTGTATCACTACTGGATTCCTTACAATCAGCATTTTCAGTTAAAATTTTAATGGGAGGTAAGAAAATCCTTAGGGATGTTTAGAGAGCTACTGAAAACGGAAATAGGCCATTTCACTAACCCTTTCCTTCCTTTGCCTTTTGTACTTGTAATTAAATAGTAGGTAATAATGCCCTCCTGTCCTGGTAGTCAAGGAAAAAATGATGCTGGGCTGGTGTTCACATTGCTCTTTGGATAGACAAGGAGTCCTCACACTTTTACTCTGGAGATACACAAGAATAGGTCAGCTATCCTGGAAGCATGAAAATGGTGCAGGGTGTTGCTCCTGTTAGTTCTCAGTTCCCTTTGAGGTATAAATCCAGTAAAACAAGAGTCAAAAACGCAGGCGATGATGGATTAGAATAGGTTTTGCAGCAATCTTCCATGCCTAGCATTCAGTGCAAGATGTGTCATAGGCTCTTACACCTGTAAGTCCATCAGGGGGCCTCAAAAAGGCTGCCTTTCTTATTTCAGAAAGTGAGATGACATCCCATTTCCTCTGGACAGGGATGAAGGTTTGGCTCAGTGATTCTTCAGAACATCCCTGGTGTTTCATGCACAGACTAAGGTCTTCTTTCCCCTTGAGAGCAAATGTTCATCAGCACACAGCAAAGAAAGTGTAAAGGGTAGAAAGGGTGAGAAACCGAGAGAAGGATCAGAGGCAGGAGGGGAGGCTCAGAGCATTAGGTTTATGTCTGTTAGGAGGAGATGGATATGTGCAGTTTTGAGTTAGACCAAGGAGTTGTTTGCTGCAAGACTGGGAAAGGGAATGGGTCTGAAAACAAGCACTGAAGCTTATGAAAGGGTCATGTATTGAAGGGGTGCTGAGAGAAATATATTTATGGAGAAGGAACTGGCTTGGGGCACCTGTGTGCAGCACTGTCACAGCCAAATATCCTGAAAGAAGTCAAAACTGTGAATGGATTTGAATACAGCAAGCGCTAAAAGGAAGAAACAGGGCTAGAGATAGACACAAAAACATAGAAGGAAGCTGGGCAGGCAGTTTGTATCAACACTCACAGTCCTCAGTATTTCATCTGCTGTTCTTAGGGAGCCTGTCTGACACTGACCTAGCCCCAGTGGTGTCACCACTTTGAGAAGCCAAGTGAAAGTGGAGCAGCCAGGTAAGAGAGGAAGGAGAAAATAAGGGGAATCACTCCAGGCACCACAAGTGACACCAGAAAAGGACGCACCTTGCAAAGATGCTGCTCTGACCTTGTAAAGACCCTCACAGCCCTCCACAGAACATGTAACAGGAGGTGGTGAACAAGCAGCTTCAGGACAAGCCTGGAGGCTTCAGTTACTGATTAAAGTCTGCTGTTTTGTAACATTTTTAAGACAGTCAGATAAGGACTTGGGCCTCTTTTCTTTGAAGCAAATAGCAACATTCTCATTGACTTTGCAGAAGCAAACCCTGAGGCACTTCCTTCTCCTGTGAAACCATCTCTCTCAAGTCTATGTACTGTTAAAGCACAAATCCTTGTGGCGCTGAACACAAAAGTCGCACAAAACAATGCCATCTGTGGGATTATCCTCTACCTTTTTTTCTGTATAGCATGAGGTATTTTGGTGTTTCTGCATATATATCTTGCGCTTTGGGAGAAAGTGAATTGGAAAATATGTGTCCCCAGTGGGGAGAGACACCTTTTCTCAAACTGACTTACTTCTTCTCCTGTTGCTTTCACATCCTTCCTGATCATCTTTTGCTTGCCTCTAGTGCTACTCAGGTTTTTCCTCCTATACTCACTCTTTAGCCCTCATCTTTTTCATCCCTAGGTTACTCTTTTGATAGCAGCTGTGGTTTCAGTGAACCAGGTAACAAAAATCCAACTTCTTTTAAGTAAAGCATTAAAACACTCCTCAATGGGTGATAATCCATTTCCTTTCAAATCCATTTTGCTGTTATAGAGTCCTCCTATCCCTCTTTGTTAAGACAAGGCATTTTTTTTTGTCTGTTTGCTTGGTTTCTGTTGGCAGAGTCCCTTCTGCCTTCAGAAACAAATGACTTAAACTATAGAGCTCAGTCATATTGAGTATGTGGAGTGAAAGGGATGACAGAAAGATAAAGTGGCCCATCTCTCTTCGTTTAGTTGCAGTACCATGTAGGAGTCTCCCTCCAGACTGAAGGGGCCCCAGCCTGGGCACTGTACAAATCCCAGTCAGACAGATGCCTCACCCAGCTCACTAACTACTGACAGAAAGTCCAGGGAACAACTCCAGTTTCTTGGCAGGAAACCTGAACTGCAGCTGGGAAAGGTGACTTTCCATGCCAGCAGGGGGGAACTTCCAGTTGCTGCTCACCTGAGCAGACCAGAACAACCAACTTGACATTTAAATGCTCTATTGCCCATCCTTGTTCTTAGTCTCCTAAAACATCCCATCTCCTCTGCAGGAGGGTGGCCCAGTATTTGTGTCTAGCATGCAGATGGCCATTCTCTATCTTGCACATTTTTTCTCCCACTCTCATAACACACAGAGAAGCTGAGATATAGTTCAGCTGCTCCTCACAGTATTACTGAGATAGGTAGCTCTGGAATAATGAGTTATGGCAGCAAAGCCCACAAGGGATGAGGCCATTTCCTTGCTGCTGCCTCCTGCAGAGCTAAGGTATGAGTGAGGAATCAGAAACTAAATGTGTCTGTTACTGATGGCAAATCCAGCACCACCACATAACATTGAAAAAAGGAGACATGATGATGGAGAGGAGGGAATCATACATTCATTTGGACAGCTGGTGGCACTGAAAGAGCAGGCAAGGATAGTGGGATGAAGAGATGCCAGATTCTGTTGTGGAGTCATGCTCTTCTGGCAAATTGGGTGGTAAATGTCTAAGCCCATGAATTTTTTGTATCTGCCTGTCCTTTTACACAGATCTGCCTGCACAAGTGTGTGGTGAGAGGGGAAACTGATGAACCCACACCTATAAAGCCACAGCAAACGTGACAGTATTGTTGCTACCCATTCTCTTAGAGATTTCTGCAGCTTTATTCCTATCTTTTTTGCCTATAAAAATGTCAGAAATGTATTGGCACTTAGTAATACAACTTTGATCTTTCCTGACAGATGGATGTTCACATGTTATGATAGGCAGGTTTCAAATTCTTCAACCTTTTCCTAAGGAGACAGATGACCTGTGCATGCTGGTGAAACGCTGCTTCCTCATTTCCACTGAATAAATCACTTCAAAATATGATTTAATCTTCTGGGAAGGCCATCTTAAAGTTAGCTTAGTACAGCAAGCAAGCATTTCCATATAGCTTCCTGGAACACTGGCTATCATAAATAAAGCACTATCGTCTTAATTAAGAGTGAGATACTGTGTTTTCTGTATTAGATATTATTACAGAGAAAAAGATCTTGTACTGCATAGTAAAAATCTAAACATAGCTGCCAAAAATAGGATCTGACATTAATCAAATAGTTCATTACATCTGGATTAACTTTTAGTGCCAAGTTGCCTTTTTTGTGGCTACCTTCTTCCACAGTGCAAAAACATGAGGCATGAATTGGAAAAAAATGTCTCCCCAACACAACACTAGACTGAAGACATACAACTACAGTATGTAGGGATTCAGTCATTCCTTTGGACAGCAAAGGATACTGAGAGAATGGGCAGGGATAACTGGTAAACCTGGCTGGAACTCTTAGAACCACTGACTCATCTTACTTGTTGTGATCCACCCATTTTGAATGAATATGTGATCTCTCAGGTGGGTCTTCTTCCTTTTGTCTCTCAGCTGGGTCACAACTTGAACTGAAAAGTCAGCCATGCTCAGAAAAACTAGGAGGCAGCACATTTTTCAGGAATATTGATAAAACCCCATTGTTCTAGTGCTGACAAGAGCCTTTCAGCTGGGAGGGCAGCCTGTGTTTTTTTCCTGCAGGTTTTGACACCAATATTTCTGCCAACAGTTGCAACCTTTTGGCTGCAAATCACCAACCTCCTCTGCCATCAAATAGCTACTTTCAGAAGTGGATTACTCTAATTAATGCCAATATGGGTCAGGATCACTTCCAAGAACACCAAGTCCAGGTATTTGCTGCTGTTACTAAACAGACTCTAAATGAGCACTCACAAAGCTGCAGGTTACAAGTGCAACCCAAATGTGATGTAATCAGTTTGAAACTACAAAAGGTTTCCTAACTTCTCAAGTAGATTGGAATGCTACTGGCATGGGCTTGTGTCTGTATGAATCAAACTGTGATTGCTGGGAGCTACAGAGAGAAGCCTTTACTGCAGCATGGTTCTCTGTGTGCAGAGGATGACTGGCCATGGCCAGCAAGATCAGACAGCTCTGAATAGGAAAAATGTCAAGTCCTAAACACTGGGACCAAAAAATCTGAGAAACAAACATTGGTGAGATATGAAAGGCAAGTGGATTTGCTATGCTTCTGATTTGATCAGATCATTTTGGTGATAGACACTGGTACCCACAAGGAACCAAAAAACGTTTTGTTTAACTCTGGTGCCAGGAATCCAGGTTTACAGCTGTAAGCAGCAATACAAGATAAATGTTTAAAAGCAATCACAAGGCCTTCTTTCCAGCCTGCACAGGGTTATGGTCCAAGAATTTGCAGGAGTATATGGTTGTGCAGTGCCTAATGTGACAGCATGATCGGACTGGAGTTGCACTAGCTATTCATTCTAACCTGCTCTTTCTCTTATCATCACCCTTTCCATGGAAGTGCCACTGATGTAACCAAAGACTTCCTTCAGAATCGTCAGAGAGGGAGAATAACAAGCAAAGATTGCCTTACTTAGAAGTAAAATTAATTCTCAGTGGCAGTGTGAAGACTGGGAAGTTTACAGTCCTCCTGGGTTACTCTGAGAAGTAAAGTGGAGGATAAGGCAGGCTTTTCAGAGCTTCCTGTCAGCAGCCAGCACCTTGGCAAAACATACTTACCAAGGACTCCAAAAAACTGGGAATGGCTGGGAAGGGTGCTAATAAAGGCTGTATACCAGCCCTACCATGAAACCAATCACCCATAGAAATTCTCAGCTCACTACATGAAAGACTTGAAGTCACTAAAGTTTGTGAAGAGAGGCTCTTTCCTGACCAAGGACTATTGAAATGGCACCATGGGCTTCTGTGTGATGTGTATCAATGGCTCCAGATCCAATGTGTTCAGAACACAATGAATGATACCTGCTTTCTGATTCCCAGCTTTGTGGTTGAAGCTGGAGAGCTTTTCAGTTTATGTATTATCTTTGTTTTTATTTTTAATGTAAAGGCTTTGCAGAACCTATTAGAACCTTAATTATACAACCTATTCTTCAGTGAGATAGACATAAATACCAGATTAGATGGTAATAAACACTCCTCTCAATCCTGCTTCAAAAGAAACAGAATCCAGCTTGTCCTTTTACAGCTGTGCTGCTTTTATAAGGCTTAACGACAGCACATAAAGTGGTAAAGCTTATTTGTCACTAAACTGATTTGGCTGAGAATACATACAGGAATAGATCAGCTAAAGTATCACTCATGTAGATTTTTTCAGGTTACAGCTGCATTTTATATGTAAATATTTTAATTTTTACAAGGTAAATTTAATCTTATGAACAGACTTCATGGAAACCAATTTAGTCTTTCTGACAACAGCAATACCCATTCCCCTGCTGAGATGGATGGAAATGTAAAATAAAATATTTCACCCCAGCATGCATTTCAATTTATTATGAGCCAAATTCTTTTCTTCTATTGTGAAATACTACAAGTTGGCAGCAGTTTTCTAGTTTGCACAGGTAGGGTTGATACAGCAGCAGTTGTGTCATTTGGACATTGGCAGCTCCTATGACAAACCTCTGCAGTTCAACATAAAGATGTTTCTCAATGCCAGTGGCTGTATGCAAAAATGTTTCTCAGACTGAGGACCACTGCTAGCAGAAGATAAGATAACATTTAAAGGACTAAACAAATTTGCCTTGCTGTTAATTATAGCAGACAGTGGTTTAGAGTGGGTGAAAACATGTTCCTCATTCCCATCAGAGCTTTCACATGGCTGAGCAAGGCCTAAGGAACCTGATTAGCACTTCCTGCTACGTTAACTCTTTTTGCAAGAATGACCTCTTGCGCTCACTGTCAGAATGGAGCAATGAGGTCAAAACCCTCAGAGAATACAGTTTTTCATACACTATTTGTTATTACTAGATGAACATTGTGTTAATGTCACAGGGGTTTCTCATCTTCAGAACCACAGAGAATGGTTTGCCAAAAATAGGCAAAATGCTCACATCATTCCATTTCACTTCCCTGTCTAAACCATGGGTGAGCTCCAGCAGAAGGTTCAACTCTTCACTCATACATGAGGGTGGAATTCAGCATGGTGCAGTCACCGCTGCTTACACTGTTTGTGAGTTCACCAACAGGAAAGTGATTTAAAGGAAGCAGCTCCATTAAACCGCTATAGGCCATCCTGTCTCTTCTCTCTCTCTCTCTCTCTCTTCTGTCTGTGCTGTAGCTGCCACAAAACAGCCTCCCTGCTGGCCTTCACCTTGTCCTCTTTGTCCCTTGCTGGATTGCTGCTGACAAGGTGACAGCTGGAGGGCCTGCATGAACTGTGAGTGAGCAGTGATGCTCTGTCTAAAGAACGCAGGGTGGTTAGCTCTATAGCGAAATTAACTTGCAAGCAATCAGCAGAATCTGCATTTCAGTATTTTTGTATGATGTGAATGTCAAATCCCAGGCAAGAAACAAAGACTTGAGGAAGAAGAGGGATTTGCTGTCTGGTGCCTTCAAGAAGCTGAAGGTCTGAAATAGTCTTCATGAGATCAGAGAAATCACCTAAGAAATCAAATGAACTTTCAGAGCAAAGGAAAATCTCCCACCAGCAGAGCTGCAATTTAGGGGAAAGAGATTACCTGAAATACAGGAAACAGGCCAAATTCTGCCTCAGTTATACATGCATAAACCTAGTATTATCTCTACCATGACAACTTCCCCTTATGGTTACAGACTCCAGAACAACTTTTTTCAGTTAACAAAGAGATAGTGTGGCAGCACCAGCTTAGTGAACACTTCCCTAACATCTTGTCTTCCCTTTCACAGAGACATCTGAACTCAACCTAGATACCAGAATAGAAATCTAAAGAGACCAGAATTCTCTCATATAGAGTATTTTTGTACAAGACACGCATAAAAAGACATAAACATCTCTCTTAGTATTTAGGTATTTCCACTGCTGTATTTGGAGCAGTGAGTAGAGGCACAAGTAATGAAAGAACGAATACAGTCCATGTGTGCAGAGAGGGGAGGGAAGGCTAGGGACAAGTTAACCAAAATTCATGTAAGCCCAAGCAAGCTGAGCTGAATGTTTTGCGGGAAACATTTTTTTCTTATTCCTAGCAAAATTCCAAATCTTCAGGAGGTTAACTGCTCCTCCAACTGGAGACACAATATCTTTTCCCAAGTTGAGAGCAGAACTATGACAGTTTACTCTAGCCAAGTGTCTGCCATAATATGCAGTGTGTCTTATGGAGAATTTAGAAGGGTCATACCCCAAGGATATCTGGGGAAGAAGGGGGTGGATGCAAAATGGAGTTAAATAACACTGCATTCATTCCTGTCTCAACAAATAGCAGGAAACCAAGGGAGACAGCAGCCAGCAGGGCAGCATTCAGCTTCACTGCAGAAAAGGGACTGCAGAATCATGAATCAACAGCAGCAAGTAAAGAAAAGAGGAAAAAAATCAGGAACAAAAACGAAAATCACTGGCCTGGGTTACAGTGAGAGAGGGTGTCTCAAGTGCAACACCAAACATTTGTGCTATGAAGGGAAAAGCTGTGGTGGAGCCTGTGCATCTGTGCATGGATGGGGAGGAACAGAAAAAGGGATATGTGCTTGTGTCCTCCAGGTGAGTGAAAGACATAGTGGGTTGTTACGGGGTGGGGAGTCTCGAAAAGAGCGTGGGGGAGCAGGGATAGGGGAGGGCAGGAGGTGCAACAGGACAGGACTGCGCATTATTATGTTGCTCAGCAGGGGCTGGGGAAGGTGAAAAGGCAGAAGGGAAGGAAGTTCTTACCACATTTGGAAAGTCTGCCAGTCATCAACTCCATACAGTTAGTGGTGTCTGGATCATAGAACGGAAAGAGGAGGGAGGGAGGGAAAAACATAAAAAAAGGTTTCCATACCTCTGTGCATAAAGTAGTAACTTAGCACATTATTACCTGAAGCAGGAAACATATACACATCTTGGTGTTTACACAACCCAGGCCAAATTCTGCCACCCACTCTATGCCAGTGCAAACCTGGCCCTGTGACTGAGAGCTGCTTCAGTACTGCTGCCTCCACTCACCCCTTTATCGTAGCTAGAGGTATTTATGAGATGTGGGAAATACTCTGCCACCACATTAGCAAAATATAAGCCTTGAATACAGTGTTTCACCTGGCTAGCTTTGCAAATTAGCCTGCAACAGCTGGGAAATGTCCAGCCAGCTCAAAAACCTGGAGAGAGGGAAGAAATTTAGCCCTGAGCTACTGGACATGGAGTGAAGCTACTTGCACGGCTCAAACCCATCTTTCAAAACCCAAAGAATAATGTCAAAGTTTCAATCTAACTCTCTCATTCAAGTGTAATCTCTCACTGCTGTTGCTTTCAAGGTCAGTGTTCACAGGCAATAGAAGCACTTTGGGAAAGAGTGGCAGAATCTGGCCCTAAGACATTACTGTCTACTTTGTGTATAGCTCCCATTGCCACAGAATCTGGGTGCTTCTTACTCAGGTGCAACAAGCAGAAGGAGCTCCACATGTCAGCTTTAAAACAGAAAGGCCCAGCCCAGCTGGACGCTTCCATGTGGAACCTGCTGTCAAGCCAGATCTGCTGCTTTCAGCCAGGATTCCCTTGCATTTGAGGTCTAAATCACTGTGTTCCTGGTCAATGTGGAGTACTCACTGCTGAGCAGGTGGCTACCAGTTAAAGCATTCAGATCAGTCTCAGATTTCCTCTTGCCTGAGCTCTTGATGAACACTTGGGTATTCAAGAAATAGGCTTCTTGCAAACATGCACACATATGCTGAAAATCCCTAATTGCCAGAAAGCTCTAACTACTCCCTGCTAGCTACTGCTATAAAGTCTGCAGGACAGAGGGGAAGATAATTTCTCAACATTCCTCCTGTTAAATATTGAGAAAAGTAATTTCATAAGAGGAGGGAGGGTGTTTGGGTGGGCTGAACTCATGCTAGAAGAGCGTGGCTATGCACCTCTTCTGATGCAGCCAGGCTTGTGCTGCATAGATCATCTGGGAAAGCATGGAGTAGAGAGGGCAGCTGCTTGGTCCAGTGACACTGGTGAAAGCATCTAAGCAGTGGTTACATGCTCTCCATCCCCGAGGCTAAAGGTGGGCTGGCAGAGGTCAGTGGGAGTTGATACCCATGAAGTTCTCTCAGAAGGGCACAAGATTGAGAGAAAGGGGAAGAAGGACGGAGGTGAAGGAGAAGAGAACATTCAAGATCTAGAACAACACAACAGAGGTGTCAGAAGGGCCAGGAGTTTACCTGCCACTGAAATTCTTTGCCTGGTCTGGCAGGCAAATAATTTAATATACAATACAATTTCAATATATTTCTCCCTGAAGATACCTCACAGGTTTGGGAAGTGCCTATGGTTGCTGATCGAGTCAATGACTGAAGTCACACTCATAGGTCGTTATAATTTTTTTCTTTACTAACTAGGAGAACCTTGTTGTCTTGTGCCTTTTACGGGTTCCTGTCCAGCCCCCTCAGAGTCACCCACCCTTTGCTATAATGCAGAGTGATGCAGGTCTATAGTGGTAGACCCCAGAGCATTCACACAACAATGAGCAGAACTTAGCTTTGAAAGAACACGTAAGAGCCAAGAAAATCTCAAATATGACCAGAAGACTGTTTCTGACTCCCACCTCCAACACCTGGAATTTTTCCCTCAAGTGTATCCAGACTCACTGGCCACACAGTAACCAGAAATCTGGAACAAAAAAATAGTATTTGGATACTGTCAGAGCAGGTAATCATTGTGGGTGGTTACTAAGATCCTCCTGAAATTGGTATTTCTCTTTCATTCTTGATTTTAGCAAAGTAAAAAGTAATCATGTCTCCTTAAGTTAATACTGCCTTTTTTTCCTAACTCATTTGTAGTCAGCACAGCTCTACTTAGTACCTAAAGTCAGTTGTGTCACAGGTCTACACACATTAGTTGTGTGATTAGAATACAAGCTGACAGACCTACACACAAAAAATGGATTGTAACAGAGGCTTTTTGACAGCAGAATATCTTGGGCTCTGGATGCCATTTGGTTCCCAAAAAAGTAAGTTTGCATGTTATAGAATTAGTTTTGATGGATGAGGAAAATTTTCTGAAATATGATTACCATGGGAAAAAATCAAACAAACACTAATTAAACCTCTCATTTGTCTTTCTTAAAACTTTTATGCGCAACTATGCTTTGAATTCTCCATATTGTCAGGGTTATTCCCAGGAACTGCACAGGAATTTTTTTGTATTTGTAGTGCCTTTACAACACCTGATCAGATGTTTTTTCCGCAATTCCTAAGGCAGAGCCAGAGCTCATACTGCATCACCTAAAAGACAGTATTAATGTGTCGTCAGCTTCTCTTTTAGAATAATTACTTTAAGACTTCTTTAATTTCATTTAATTCATTTAATTTCATTTAATTTCTTTTTTTTTTAATTTCATTTAATTTTCATTTAATTTCTTTAATTTTCTTTAACTTCATATTGTAACATCTGCTTTGGTAAATACTCTGTCGATAAAGTATTCCATCATTTTAAAGCAGAATTTTTATTCTAATTGGAAGTCTTAAGATTCTTGCCAGTCAGCTTCTGCTCATGGATAGTAATCCATACTCCACAGTGACTGTGGGATCCAGATGTTCTAAGTGAATAAAGCCAGAGTCCAAAGGCTTTTAACTGTCTGGGAAGCACTGATGGGTCATGTAACTGCATTTTTAATGTGTCCTGATTATTTTTTAAATTAAAACATGGTGGCAGTGCCAGCTCTCAATCCTTCTGATGATAAGGCAATTCCTTATTTTGTAGGAATTGCTGGAAGTCATGCTTTGGATTTGACCAAGACTCTTTCATAAATGACACCCAGTTCAGTTCATTAACAGATGGCAAATGCTTTGGTTAAAATAAGATCTCCCTTCAAAAGGCCAAACAAACTCTGAATCCATTAGAAACTACTAGCGCTCTGTTGACTTTTCTTTCCCCATTTTCTTTATTCTTTAATTTCTATCCTACATAAATTTCACAAGGAAGCTGCCTGGTTTGTGATGCTTCTGATATCTCTGAGACCCAGCCCAGCCCAGGCAATCTCACCCAAACAGCTGCTCCCCTGAGATCTCCAAATGCAGGGCTGGATCCCAGAAAGCATTGAGCAGCTCATGCCAGATGCTCACAGTCCCCAGTAAACACTCCCACTAAGGGAGATAATGTCAAGGGAGCCACCAGCTCCTCTGGTCCAAGGTAGTTATCATGCAGATTGAAATTCCCCAGTGTTTTTGTACTTATTTGAAATTCTCTGTTTTCCTATCAAAACTCTGGAGAGCTTGGACTTTTTTTCTACATGCTTTATTTCTGGACTACCAGTAACTATTTCAGTTAATTTTAATGAAGGCTGTTCAGTAATAATACTAAAGCTGTTGAGCAAAAACACAGTGCTCTGCCAATCCAACCAGGCATTACAGGCATTTTTGCAGGTGGAACTATGAGAGCAAGATGAAGTAATTATACTAGACACTACAAGAGTATAAGACATAAGGGGTCACAGAGGATTGTAGGAAACAAGAGAAACTTGGGACCTGAATGAACCCCAGAAAAACTGACCTGCAATCTAATTCCAAACTGGTATTTGCAGAGTCCTTTTTTTTTGAGTCTGCAGCTGGAAGCACTTCATTTGCTCCTTACTCCCTTTTCCATCTTGATAAAATCCTTCATGCATTTGGAAACTGTAGGTTTCTTACTTTTTTTTGGCAGCAATTTGTCAGCCCACAGCTCTTGTGAGCTATAAAATACCTGGAATTCACAGATCAGTGCCCTAGCAAGAATTTGCATTGCCCTGTTTTGAAGCTGGATATGGTCTCTAAACACTTGTTTATGCTGATGAAAGGCACTTCCAGCAGTAACAGTGAGATGCTCTGAACTTGGAGATGTCAATACATAAAATCTGATATGAAGTCAATAAATATAATAAAAAAACAGAAAAGCTTTTACAAAGAAGTTATAAAGGTTATTTCAGTATTGCTGATTGCCTAGAACCTAGGAAAATGGGAAAAAAATCTGAATATGTAGCATCCCACACTTAAAACCAAAGCTCAGAGAAGCAAGAAAATATTAGGGAAATAAAAATTGCTACCCTGTGAATGATCACAGATGGCTTTTGCATGTCCCTATTTACCAGCTGCTACTATTACTCTTTCATGCAAAGGCTTCAGAGAAAAACAGACCATGATTTAATGGAAAGAGTGCTGGGCTGAAACAAAGGAACAAATCTGAGATATCGTCCTCCATGGAGAGAGATCTTTTTATCCCAGCAAAGGGCAGTCTGCCCAGGGATTACCTAAGTAGAGATTCTGAGTATAAGGGCCCTGGATGGAGCCATTCTTGGACAAAAGACAAGGCTGACTGCTCTCACAGACAGTGAGACTCCCTCTTGATCCCAAAGGGGTCCTTTCATGGTCTCACTGAGCGTAATGGCTTTTGTGATACCAATAACAAGCACACATAGACAATTTTTCTGGTTCAGATCAAAGGCCAAAACGATCTGAGAGTCAGACTTGATGATCCTTGTGGGTCCCTTTCAGCTCAGAATATTCTGTGATCTGGTGCTCTGTCTCCCTCAGCGGCTCCACAGACACCCAGGAGTGAAAGAGCAGGCCAAGCATACAGAGCACTTCTCCTCCCACTGCCTCACTCACCACTCTCAGCTTGGAGATTTCCTGAACCTGCTGCAGTTTCTCTGTTTAGCAATCCCATAAAGATTTCTCTGCAGGGAGTTATCCAACCTCCCTGTGAGTGAGAAGCAGTACTCAGGGGAAGATAAGCATCTGTAAGCTGCTCACATTCAGAACATGTCTCAGTGAGGAGTTTCACCAGTTCTAGATTACACGAAGACACGCTTTCCAATGGCTTTTTTGGTACTTGGCTTCCACTATCTTACACTGGCCTCTAGTTTCTTTCATTAGGAAGAAAAAATGAACACTCAATCCCTATCTACTTGTTCTATGCAAGTCATGAGTCACAGACCTGGTATTTGTCTCAGCAGTTATGGCACAGAGGTCCTGAAACACTAGGATACAAAGCTGGTATGTTGCACTAAATTTGTCCATCGAGACAGTGAATTTTAGAAGCGTTACATGAACTTTTGGAATGGATTTCATTTATTTACACTTTCTTTCAGGTAAAGGAGGTAATCTACTTTCCTGCTTCAGAGTATGCCAGAAAAAATACGCACAGCCAGTCTTAGAAAGGAAAAATGGAAGTGAATGAAGGGATATATGGAGGAAGGGATATTATAAGGTGCTTAAGTGTGATGACACAGAAACACATCTGCCTAAATCAGGTACATAACAGGCTCACACACACACACACACACACAGATGCATGGGCAACATGACATCTACAAACACTGTTGTTAGCTGGAGGAATGAAAAAGAGAAAAATGCATTCTGAAACCCAGGCAGGCCGGCTCAGGGGGCTGGGATGCTGCACAGCAGATCAGAGGGGCAGCAGAGAGAATGACTCTCACTGCCATATGTTCATTAGGCCTTGCTGTTCTGCTTTATACTGAATTCATTAAATCTTCCCCTTCTGCAGGTCTCCCTTTACACTCATGCACCTTTCACAAATTGCTTTCATCATCCCACCTGTAACAGCATCAGAACTGTAAGGCAGGAGAGACAAACACATAGGATTTGTCTGTGCACGAGGAGCTAGGAAAAGCTCCAGTGCTGAACCAGTGTGGCTGGTCAGGAGACAGTACCATACTCAGAGCCATGGAGGAAGAGAGTCTAAGTGAAGGTGAGCTCAATCTGTTGCAGCAGTAGACTGCCTACAGAGTGTCCTCAAACCATGAACCTGAAGGGCCCAACCACCACAATCCCTACATGGTGTTCAGAGCTGGCAACATGGAAGGAGAAGAGAAACAGAGAAGACTTTGCTTTGTTTCTAGTGAGAAATGCCAATTAATTCCATGACAATTTCAATGAAGATTTTGCTCACGTTTCCAGCCAGACACCCAGCTAAGCAAGGTGCTGAATGTGAACTCTTCTGTCCTTTATCCCTTTACTTCCCCTTACTCTCAGTGGCTGGGGATGTGAACTACTGGGCAACCCTTCTTTGATGCAAAGGTTGTCTCTTTTTTGGTAAAAATCCCTTTATTTCCCTTCTCTTCCCTTCCCTTTCTCTCTTTCTTGTATGCTGCTCCAACCTAAAATTTTCAGGTTGACTTCTCTCATTTTCAAGAGACGTGCATATTCCTGATCAGGTCAGGTGGTGTAATACAGAACAGTTTGGCACTGTGTCTTGTGAGCTGTCTTGCCTGGGTAAGTCCCCAGCCATGGGAATTCTCATTTTTAAATTTCAAGAGACCATTCATTTTGGTTTTGCTCCACGTGGACTTATCTATTCCACTCTGGCATTAGAGGTCAGGCTGGGTTTTCCCTGCTAGAACAATATGCTCTCATTTTTCCATTCCAGAACCAGAGCAAAACTGTAAGTCAGATACATTTTTCATAGCAGACTATGCCCATAACATTTCCCTGAGTCTTGGTCAGATGAATGGTTTTTATTCCTGCTATAATACGGCTTTCTTAGGGAGATATCCTGCTTCACATTCAAGTGTGCAAGAGGGTTCAAATTTTTCTATAGAGCCTCAGTAACTAGCACAAATTAGGGTGAAGAAGTTAAGAGAGATCATCAAGTTATTTATAAACCATTTTTTCCTCACAGGAAAGTAAGGGTATACTTCATTCCCGAAGAACAAGGAATGCCTGAATATTGTCCACACATCAGGAGTAATATGAAATATGTTTAGATGCTTTCCTATCTCAATCCCCTCATTCCCACTGAGCCCCAGCATTTCCCAGGAGGAAGGGCTGGCAGAAAATTCTAGCTGCTTCCTTGAGTTTGATTTCATTTCAGAAGTCCAGACAGTAAAAACCTGAATCAACCTTATAGTGCCCTTGTTTTCCTTGTTTCTGAACAGAATGACCCAAGTGCTGGGCACCACTGTATTCCAGCATGCAGAAGGGTCAAGCAGTGCTGGAGGCCAAAAGCAAAGTGGACGCTGAACTGAGGATATTTCTCTGTCAGGTACTAGGCATACACACTTCTAGATACAGTTATTTTATCTTTGGATGCTAAAGCCACACTGTTAGACCAGAAGGATGTAACCCATATGTGCAATGAGCCAAGGACATCTGGGACTTAATTGTAGGATGTAATGTCAGCTTAACTCCCCCGCTTTTGTCTTGGCTTGCTCACACAAGGGTCAAGAACAGAATTTGGCTCTAAAGCATAATATTTATTTACTTCCTTTTCATCTCCCACTCCTTCTGCCTCTCTGTCTTCTGCTGCAGTTTCTGCTCTCTGCCTTGCTCCTATTTATTCCCAGTATCTGCACATTCTTTCTGCTTTTCCCTACTTTTCTTTCCTTGACACATTCCCAGTAGCTTATCAGCCTTAAGTTTTCAACTTGCACCTTCTTCTTTGTTCTGTCCTTTTAAAGGATAGAAGAGTTACCACTGAGATTTTGTGTGTGTGTGTGTGTGTGTGTGTGTGTGTACAACCACTACAGTGTCCAGAGTGAACACCTGCTACATAATGATGGGATGAGGCCAGCTTCTGTATTATCAATTCAGGCTGCCTGCACATCCAGATTGATGTCATTGCACAGGGTCACGCATGTAAGGCCTTCTCTACCACCACGAGGAATTGAAATTTACTTTTCAAATAGATAAAATATAGCTTCTGCAGAACCTTGGTATATAATTTGTGCTACCATAGTATTGAGAATTGGATCACACTGCTGGAAACTATTAGCCACCTTCTGACCATATGTTAATGGCTAAGTTAAAAGTAGCTCTCAAGTTTGTTCAGGGAGCCACTGAAGTTGGAGCTTTCTAAAGTAAGTCTGAAGGATTTGAAAATCAAGTATCCTCTAGAGCAGGTCCCTACTCTGGGAGATTCTGGAGCTGGAGAAAATCTGGATAGATCTGTTGATGATGCGTCTTTTGATGGAGAAGTGGGAAAATGGCTCTTTGGGCGGGCAGAGGGCAGAAGCTGTTCAACTGGGGAATGCGCTGGGAGCACTGGAGAGGGAAGGAGAAACGGAGGAGTAGGGTGGGAGCAGGGAGTTACTGCTCTGTCTGAATGGAGCTCGTTTTTTGCTGTAATCAGAGGGATGGCCTCCCTCAGCCTCCTGCTATGAGAGGCATTTTACCTTCCTGTCCCTGCTGAAGATGCTGGACAGTAGAAGCCACTTACCTGATAACTGCTGCACTGAAGGCTGGTCATGTGTGCTTAACAACTGTGCCTGAATGGTTTCTACTACCCTCTTAAAGCGACGGCTTGGACCTGCGGGGAGAGAAGAGGCAGAAGTGGCTGTGAGAGCAGTGGGAGCCAAGCCCACACACAAGGCTGCAGGGGAAGGATCACAAGCATCTCCCCTTCAGTCTTGCTCCCAGAAGTGTCCTGACTGCGTGTCTGTCCTTCAGCCAAAGGGACTGTGGTGTGCTGGACTCAACAGGAAGAGGAGTGGCTTTGGGGCTCCATTTGTAAAGACAGAAAAGGTGAGGGGGTCTGTTTCTTCTGTTCTTTGTTGCAACCCCTGTAGGGGGCATGTGGCCACCCAGAAGAAAAGGGTGAGTGCATCTTCCTGTCAGAAGGAAGAAGCTATGGCCTCACAGTGCCCAGCTGAGACTCTGGGACTTTTCAATGAGACAGGGAGCCAGTATCATGAGTTACACCAAAACTGGTGTGCAGAACAGCCATTTTAGCACTAATCATGGCAGTGCCAACTTCACCTCTTTGGGAATCTCCTTCCCTCCCTGCATTTCCATCACACATTTCTGTTCCTGATGTCCTCACCCCTGACTGAATCTTCCCAAGGTTAAGCCAGCTATATTTTTATCTCTGGCAGTGCAATTTGCAGGCCTCTATAAGCAGCAAGGACCAAGCCAGCTCACACCCATTTTAGAGCTTTGCCATGATTACCTGATAAGAGTGTGAAAGTGACAGAATAGATCCCGTTCTCCTTTTGTGCCTCTCCCCCTTCTGTGTATGTTATGTCCACCTGGAACTTCACTGGCTTCTGGAAGACAGCAGGACCTCCTGTGGACTTATATTCTGCACGGAAACTTGTCTGTGAGATGACACTGTGACTGAGACTTGGGATCTGAAAGAGGTTGGTAGAAGCAGATAGTAGAACCAGTGCTAAAGGGAAAAAATCTGCAAAATTCTGTTTGTAACAACACACATTTCCAAATGAATAACATTTGCTACATTTGCTTCTGGTCTTGAGTTTGTAATGTACAGTGTTCTTGTGAAATCAGTAAGAGCATAGGCTGCAGAAGAATGCACTGCTGCCTACAGGACTGACTAAATTTAAGGGCTGAATATTGGTGGAATACCCAACACAGTTATGAATTTACATGTGTTGCTCAACTTCATACACTCAGTCTTTCTTTTTCTACTCATCCACCAGTTTTGAGAAATGCCTTTTGCTGAGCAAAAAGTGGTATTAAGGGAGTGGGCAGAAAAGTCAGTGGGATATAAAACTAAATATTAAAACTGAGTATTAAAAAACACCTAAGTAGCCTGGTCTGGCTGATCCTGTCTTGAGCAGGAGACCTCCTGAAGGCCTTTCCAACTTCAGTTGCTTGGTGATTCTACGATGTCAGATAGACATCAGGACTCTTAAAGTGCCTGGGATATCCACAGGGAAAGCATTCCTGCAAATAACTCACCCAAATGTCTATTAATATATAAAAGAATTCTGAGAAGCTTTCTGACATCATCCAACATCTGTATATTCAGAACCGTGGTGGAATTTCGTAACTTCCTAATTTTCAAGCAGATACCTTTCACATTTTCCTCCAAAATTTAACAACATACTTGTATTCTATGTATTGCTTCATAAAAGACCAGATTAAAAAAAACCAAACAAAAAATTTCCTGGAAATCTGGTCTCTAATCTCTAGGAGGAAAAATGAAAATGAGTTCTTTGAGAAGCTGACTTTAGGGGTTAATTAGCAGGTTATGACAATGCATTTCAGTTTGGATCTTGCTGTAAGAGATGATTCACTGGTTTTGCACACAAATCCCTACCTAAACCAAATGCACGGGATCACCAGTGTAGACAGCAGAACACACTACACCACCATATAAACCCAAAAGCACAGCTAAATGCATGAAATTGATACAGTAACATGGCTGCTTATAACCAGCGTGAGATGAACACCAGCGTCTGATGCCCACTTACTCTGCACTTCCTCCTTGTGTGCTTGTACAGTAACAAGGGTTATGGCTGATTTTTTTTGAAGTTCATTGCAGAATCACAAAGACTAAAATGGAGTTCAGTATTTTGTGGGGAAAAAAAAATCAATATAACAAACTATATAAGAAATTAAGTTTCCTTCTCTTAATTCTATTGGAAAAACTCTAATTATATTGTTGACTACCTTGAATTGAAAAACCTCTTAAATTACCTTTGCTGTGCTGACTTTTTCATCACTGCTACCTCTAGGTACTGCGAAAAACAGACAATTTCCCTCTGATTTCTTAGGCTGTACACAAACCTCATCTGCAACAACTGAAACTCTGGACACCAGAAGAAATCACCCTTCTTTCTGCCATACAGCACTGAGGTGGGGATTTAAAGTAACAAATGCAGATGCAGGACAGGCCTTTTGTCTGGCTGAAGTGGAGGGCATACCCATTAAAAGGAGACCCAATCTGCTGCCCAGACAGTGACTGTAAGGCTGATTTGACAAAGCAGCAAATCACTGCCTTGATACTGTGCCAGCAGTGTGCTCCACTGCCGTGGCATTCCAAACTCTGGCAACCTGGAGGCCTTGCCAAGAAGGCTGAAGTCTTTTCTCACCTTAGAGAGCAATATCTACAGTTAGTATTTCACACACAGTCCAGTGCAGGCCATGTAAATTAAATCCACAGAGGATGCTTTTGAAGGAGCAGAGGCCCTGTCCAGTAACATTTGGCACATGGAGTCCTGGAATGACCGGAGAGGGATGCCTCCAAGAGGCAGCTGGGGTGACTCACCGAGAGGAAAGCGTGGACTATATCAGCTTTAATGGAGCTTAGTGGTTTGTCCTTGATGACCACAAAAATCTGTTCTTCTTTCTCCAAGTTGATGAAGTTACCAAACCAGGATTTTTTGGCAAGCCTGATGTGATGAAAAGAAAGAGATGTTTAGAATATGGAACACTATTTCTTATTTCCTACATGCCCTTAGCTAGAAAAAATATTAAAAAACACACAAAAAAGTTTTGATGACATGCCAGATGTGATGGTATTACTAAGTGGGAAACAGTATCAGAAACAATATTTCACTTGGTGAAAGCCGATGAAATGACAGACCACACAGCCTTAGTCCGGCAGCATGTGTCACCAACAATGAAAAATCAGGAGCGATGGTAACTCTTCTGACTGAGCCAACATACCAAAGAATACTGCATATATAACATACATATAAATCAGGGGACACATTTCTGGTTTGTCCCCGGGGATCAATTTCTTATGACAACATGCAGATCCTGGCAACATAAAGATTTAAGTCCTTCCAACCCAATTTCAACTCCTTTAGTATTACAGGACTTGGAAAGATGCTTTTCTGGAGGTGACCTGTACAATCACAAGACCTTGTTTTTTAAAGCAAGCTGTTGATTTCACTGGAGCTCCAATCTACAATTTCACAGATTTCCAATCTGTGAGTGAAATCCACAATTATGCAAGGCCAGGACAAAGACTGTCCTGTTCATTAGTCCCATTCAGGGTGTCTACACAGTGCGTGAACTCTGGCCAGCCTACAAAGGAATGAATTTTCAGTATTAAGAAAGGAGGTAACACCATGCAAGACACAATTCAGGCCTTCCACTGACAGAAGTCCAGCTCCTCTGTTTGTTCCAGCATCAGATGGTGGTTTCATCATAAAATGAAAGTACTCTATTTTTTCACAGTGATTATAAACAGTTTGATTTTGATTATTATTTAACCATTTCAATGCACTTCACTGACATTGGCTTTTAAGTTAAACAGGCTAAATGAAGAATGCAGGGACATGAATGTTAATGAGAAACATTATCCAGAACCTGGAAGTAGCATTTCTGACAAGTGTGGTTTTGAGAGGAGAAAAGTGGCTGTCAGCCATGAGACACAGCCAAAGATTTGCCTGACCAAACTAAACCCAGGGAAAATCACACTTAAATCAGCCATATTCTAGCAGGGAAGAATTCAGCATAAAAATGTCAGAAATTAAAAGACCTGCCATCAAGAGACTGCCTTTTCCCCCCTCTACATCATATTTTATAACACCAAATCCACTTTTCAGTATGGCAAACAAGAGAGTGGGCATTCATCCCTCAGTGGAAGAAGACAATTTCTCCAGACAAGGAGAGCCATCTGCAGAAGGGATTACTACACGTCAGTTTTCCAATACACAGCTGGAGCAAGTTGCTAGTAACCTCACTTTCTGTGGCAAAGTGAGGGAGAGGAAGTACAAAGGCTGAGAGAGACAGGAGCAAACTAAGAAACTAATTTGAAGTCTAGGCCTTCAGGATAAAGAACAAAGCTTGACCTCAGTAGTGTCCAGCAATTTGCACTCGTTCCCCATCCCAGAGTGCCCCATGAATCATTCAGCTGTGAGCCCACTGCCCATTTAATGCACACAGCAGAAAGACCACAACTGGAAGACCGCTAATCTGGGCAAATAATGATTTGCTTCATTTACTGCAGGCAACCAAAAATAAGAGTGCAGAAAGATTCACTTGCAATTTGGTAAAACAGTGCCCCCCACTCAATTAAAGTGGGCTGGAAAACTGTCACTCCCTAAAATATTCATAGGCAGCTGTAACTAAGCCAGTGAGCCAGAGATTAGCATAGGGAGCAGTAAAGAGAAAGGGCCTCTCATTTAAATGGTCGTTAAGGAGCCAGGGTTAGAGTGAGAAAGAAAATTACATACTAATTAGCTCATGTGTCTCTCACACACCACAACAACTCTGCAAGCCCCTGGAGAGCTGGGGAAATAGCTCCCTGCATGTAAGGGGTCTGTGCTCATTAGTAAATTAGCACCTGGTTATCCATCTAAAATGGCTGCTTGTCGTAGGCTTGGATGTATCATCATCTGAACCAGGGTTGGCTGCAGGGACTCCAGGGGCCAAGGGGAAGCATGGGCCTGGAAAAGTGTGCTTATTTAATTGCAGATCTGCCATCTTAAAATATGACTTCTCATTTTTGTATTTTCATTAATGGTTTTTCTGGCCCTTCATTTATAGGTCTCTTAACAAGCACAGGTAACAAGGGCCCAGAACATAGAGAGTTTTTTTCCTGTTCAACATTGTCTAGAGTCTCCAGAATCCATCTGGGCTCTTTTCCTCAGTGAGGTTATCACCAGTAATAGTGAGTCTGGAAGATTCACTGCTAGCCTGGGCTATGCTCCAGCTTGTAAATCATTTAAATTCACTAAAATGATTTTGCTGGTGTCACATAAGATGGAATAGATGTCAGTGGCCTCTCCTGTTTCTGTAATAAGCAGAATCAACACACAGCACACATACAATGGCTTTTCTCTCCAAAACTGGCAGAACTAGCTGTACTCATACACCTAGGGAATAGACCCAATGCGAAGAGGGGACACCTTTGGAGTAAAATTACACAATAAAGGCTTTTCTCCTCTTAGAGGGCATTAAGTGTTCTAACATGGGTTAAAATATGAATCCTCAGCATCCTGAATGGCATGCTACAGCACCTCTTCTGATCAAGCTGTAAACACTATAAAATGTACTTAAAATTAAGAATCTTCTTTTACCAAGGCAAACTTCTTAAAGGAAGACTGAGATAGGAGAAGTGGGAGAGGCTGGGTATGTAGATTACACTAGGGAATCCAATCAGGTGTCCAGTTGATGAAAAAAGCCAAGAAATTAGCACAAAAATAGAGGCTGATGCTTTATTACTTCACACCAGAATTTCTCACTCCTATAATGCTGTCCCTTTTCCTACTTTTGGAGTGTCTGACCATGTAGCCTTCTGTGTTCCCTCTCTGTCTCTGAGCACACAGATCAGTAACCCCCAGAGGTTTACCTGCCTAGCATAAATAACAGCATTTTTACTCAAGCAAACAGAGCTTTGTAGGTTTAAACCAGCTGGAGCTAAGTCTCTTTAAATGTCATCCCTAACACATTTTCTAGGGCTTTTTCACATGAGAAAGAACAGCATTACCCAGACATGTCGAAGTGTATTACCTAATCATCAGGTTTGTTAAATGAATGGCAGGCACTACTGCACCAGACAGAGCTAGGACATGTATTTATCACTCAACCCATGAGGTCAATACAGCTCTTGATAAGGATATCTTATTTCTTACAGAAAAGAAGAAAATATGGCAAAAAATAAGATATGTGGAAGTGGGCACTGAGCAACAGACATCTATCATTAAAATATAATCTAGTTCATTATTTTTTACGACTTCTATTATGTTTACTGCAGGGTGAAGCCCAATTGAACTCATTAATTTGGCAATTATACAGAAAAAGAAAAGAGGGCCTTAGGCTTTGACTTGCATCCAAACTGCCTCAAATGACAGGCACTACTTCTCTCCACCAGCTTTTAAAGAGTGTGTGGGAAGCAGGGAAGGCAATAAATTAACAGCAAAACTTCCACCAACATACATGCAATGAAGAGAAGAAATTTTATTATAAAGGTTTTCTGTTTTAATGGCTCTAAAAACATGTGAGAAGAGAGTATTGTATATTTCTGTGATAATGATGTGCCAATTTTATGGAATTCTCTCTTGCCTCTCTATCAGTAATTGCTCAGAAGTGTTGAAAACATAGTACATTCCATTTTTCTTCCTGGATACCTTTACTAATCCCTACTTCTCCCTCTCCTGAAGTCTTTATCCCTCTCCAATCTGCACTATTACACAGAGAGTGCCCATCTCACACCAGATAAAAGCCAGGTTTGTGGCAGGTTGTGAAGACAATACCATTGTTACCAATTAGAAAACTTTAAGCTCAAAATTCCCACCCAAGACTCATGAATATTTCATACAAGTCTCTTAACAAGAGGCCAAATTGCCTTGGTTGGCAGGCTAAGTCTATGGGCATTGGGTGCACAAACACAAGCTGTGAAAATAAAAAGGAATAATTTGGCATCTGTTGCGTATTAGGAAGTGTTTGGAGCAGCACTCTGGCAGGGACCTCCAAACCTGCCATGCAGTGATGCACATTTGTGCAGTGAAATGGTTGAAATGTACACTGACTTTTAGGAATGAGCCTGGTGAATATGAAACAGCTTCTCTGTGTCCCAGTACTGCTGCCTAGAATTAACACTGCACTGGCTCTCACAGCCAAAGATCCCTCTGAATTATCATAGCACAGCCTCCTGCATGCTATCCTGAGGATGCAAACTCTCCTGTACTAAAAGGAAGACTTTTTGGTACACAGCTAGTGCCAGTGTTAGCCACTGATTAGCCTCTCCAGTCCCAAAGAGTGATCTACTTGACACCCAAATGAATGAAGAGGGAAGAAACATGTTACAAACCCAGCAAATTCAGCAAGCCATGAGAAAAAGGGGTGGTTACTGGGAGACTGTTTCATCACCTGTTGACCCCACTGCCATCACTGAGGTATAGATTTTATGCAGAGTCCTCATCAAAAGAATCATTTCACATCTCTATCCCACCCACAGGACAACTGGTTACAAACAGATACTGATCCAGAACAGAAATGTGTCAGCTTATGACATTCAGGTCAGGAAATGACACTGGTATTTGGTGGAGAAAAAGGCAAAGCACTTACTCTGGGGATGATTCTGGGGTTAAATTAGACATCTCTTCTGGTGTAGGTACTGCTCATGCACGGACAGCCAAAGAGAGGGAAGGAGAAAAGAAATTTGATGATTCAGTACACCTTCCATTTTCTGCCTGACACCAATGAAACAATTCTGCACTCACTTGCATTTGCCCATTGCCCAGTTAGCCTCTGCAAGCTAATTCTGACATTTGAATGCTGGTCATATGTCTCTAGATCTCTGCATCTAATCAAGTGCTCCATTTCCAGGCTCACTCTACCCTTCCTTAGATCATTAGGTAATCTTGCACTGGCTTCAGTGGTTTCTGGTTCAGACCCAAAATCACTGTGCCAATGCAACTGCTTTGCAATTGCTTCACAGCCCAGCTGGATGCAGCTCAGTCACTGCTGCAACTCTCTGCAGTTCTCTGGCCACCTCAGAGACAACGTCACCGACCATCACAGTTCAAAATGTAACTATTCCATGGCTGTAATCCTCCTTTCCTGTAGGATCATGTCCTGGTACCCTGTAAAACCACAGGGTGTTGGGAGAGCTGCTGCTGACATTCAAGGATAAGGCATGTGACTTTGGGTGCCCTTTGCTGGCATGCAAAAAAGCCACCTGGAGCCTGAGGAAGAAAATTTTGCACATCTCAATACTCCAGAGATTTAGAAAACTGAAGTAGGCCAGCATATATGAAACCAGTGATTGTATTAAGGAGATTTTTGCACCAATTACCAAAGGAGGCAAAAAAAGGCATTAACCAAGATCAAAAAAGCTGTGCTTCAGAAGGACAATTTCAGCCTATTGCCTCTGGCTGTCTTTTTTTTTTCAGCATAAGGCTCAGCCTGTGGCTGTGGAGAGGCAGTGGAGCACAGCCACAGGGGAAATGGCTGAGCCCTAGGTTCACTTGCAAAGCAAGTGAAGAAACTGAAGACATATTTTCTTGCAGTCTAAGAGCCACAACAGAGAGAGTAAGAGCTGCATGGATGGAGTGTGAAGTGGGCTCAGGAGATGCTGTTGGAGCAGGGGGCAGTGGCACAACGGAGCCTGCTCACATGCGGGTTAGGGCTTGGCCGACGCTATCATTCTCATTTTCCACACCAGTATTCACTCTTGGTACACAGAATTTGCAGAGCCACAGACAGAAACGTTCAGTTCAGGTGCTGAACGTTTGCCCAACCCAGAGAACCACCCTGTATGTCTGGGTGAGTGCTCACCTTGTAATTTCCGACGATGGAAGCGAGGAGACCCCAGGAAACTATTCTTGATGGAGTTGAGCCGTGTCCTCCAAGGCATTCCTCCAATGCTGGGGCTGGATGGTGGTGTTGGGTTGGGTGTGCCTGCTGGGCTCTCCTTTGGCGTATGAACAGGTGTCCCCTTGGGGGTAGGGAGGGGACTTCCCCTTGGAGAGGGGTGAGGGGTGACCTGTATGATGGGGATAGATTTGGTGCTTGGGTCAGTACTAGAAGGGAGCAATCTAACAGGAGACATAGGGTTGGTCTGCACTTTAGGAACAGCCAGCTGTGGGTTAAAGCCGGCAGCAGGCGAGCGGCCCTGAGCATTCTGCACAGGGTTGTTCTGGGAAGAGGGGGCGCTGGTATGGCTGGCAGGGAGTGGGTTGGATTTAGTAGACTGGAGTGGTTTTTCAGCCAATTTGCTCTTGGATGGCAAAGTCTGCGTCTTTGGGTTGGGCTGAAGTGCTGGCTTTGGTTGGAGTACATGTCCAGGCCTGGAGGCGTTCCTACAAGCATCAGGGTCCAAGGAGACTTGGGGTCGGGGAGAGAAAGGGAGGTCGGAGGTCTGAGGGGGGATGAAGAACTTTCTGATAGGCTACGAGACAGACGCAGAGTGTCCATGCACATCAAAAACAGTGAAATACGCAAAGAGCGGGCGAGCAGAGAAAGGAAAGTCAGAATAAAATCCATCCGAGTCACAAAGATGCACCATGTCACAAGGAGACACAGGAGATGGAGGTGAAGGGGTAGTGGGGGGGAGGGATTTTGCAAAGAAACGAAAACAAACAAACAAACAAAAAACAAAAAAAAGACATGCAGTTAGCTGGGAACACAGCATATTCAACAACAGCAGCAGCGGCAGCAGCAAGAACAACAGTGTCATAACAGGCTTCATCATATTAACCAACCACGTGTCAGCAAAGGAAAACAACAGAAAGAAAAGTACAACAAAGGAACAAAGTAAAAAAAAAAGAAAAAAAAAAGAAAAAAAAAAGAAAAAAAAAAGAAAGTAACCAAGAAAAAAAGAAGAGAGAAATGCCATCTCTCTGGGATTGTTCTGATTGCCCTGCAGTGAGAGAAGCACGATGCTGTAGGGAGGTGAGGAAGGGGAAGAAGAACCACTCAAGCCACAGACAAATTGAGATGTGCCAAGAACGGGACCACCTCTTTCCGCTCCATGTGCCCATATGCAAACCCAGTAGAGAGATGAGACTCAGAACAGGTGTGTGATACATACAGAGTGGCAGGGGATACACACAGTTATCGCACACACCAGTCAGAACCTCTTTCCTTCCTCTTTACCCCTGGCTGGGTAATGCACCAGTTGCAGCCACCCATTGCAGAAAGAGGGGGAAAAGGGAGAGTGATGCCACCTGGGCACTCTCTCTCCTCCCCTAATCTGGAAGGTTAAATTGCTCAGCCTTCACTTGGAAGCTTCAGAGCACACAACACCACAAGAAATATATGAACTCAGATTGGTGTTTGATTTTTAAACTGCTACAGCAAAAGCTTCAGTGAGGTCTGGTAAATTTATTTATCTGAGAAGAGATGGTACTTTCCATCAGACTTTATGCTTCTCCTCCAACATCCCTCATTGCATTGAAGGATAGCTTGATAATTGGAATTTCTGTCATAAAGTCGCAGCAATATTTGCCATTAAGTCCCAAGTCTAAGAAGAGGGTGGGGGGAGCCATTGTTTTGTAAGACACAGTTTAAAAAGAAAAAAAGACAAGCCAAGTTCATAATCCCTCACTGAGGTATCAAAATGGGATTATGATTTTTTTTCCCAAACAGGAACATTTATATATATTAAGAGATATTTTGGGAAACCATTCATACTTTGACAGCAAACAGCAATAGACAGACTTGGAAGGGTAGAAGCCTTTTAAGGGATATTAGCAAGCTAAAAATCACATTTAAAACAAACAAAAAATGTCCTTACAAGTCATTGCTACTACCACCTTAGATTACAAGTACTGGAATAATTGTAAAAATAGAAATATTTATATATTATAATACATATTATATATAATATATATACAATATAATATAATATATATTATATATTATATATATATATATAATAGCTCAAGATATTCAGCTTTGGTCTACTCTTAGATTCTGATTTCTACAAAGTTCTTACCTATGAAAAATTACGCCATCACCATTATTATTATCCATTCTTGACACCTAAAAGCCATAATCAAGAACTAACCAGACATACCAGGTAAGCTTGCCTCAAATCTCAGTCCCAGGTAAACACACTACGAGTTTCCTTCCTGGGTGTAATGGATTAGCACAATGTTGCCATATTTAAAAGAATTGTAGAAATGTATTTAATACTTGTGTCTTTAAATTTTTTGCATCACAGTTCTGTAATTACTTCAAAGAACTTAGGCCACCAAAATGAAAGGAAAATCAGTACATCAAAATATCTGTATTAATATTAGGATTGTAAAGTTAAACTTAAGTCTGCCATGTTGCTAAATTCTCATTGTCAATGAGCAAGGAAGGGGAAAAGATGAGGAAAGTGGTTAATTTGTGGAAGTCACCATTGGCATCTGACTATTAATTATTTGCAAATGACACCAATGGATAAAACTCAAAGACTGTTAATTGCAAAAGTTTCCTTGCAATTTTCCTATCTTACATGTATGATGGTTTAAGAAGCAGATTTGAAAGAAATAAAGTAAGATTCAACTCCCTCTCACGCCATGAAGAATCTGAAGAGGCACCCTTAATTATCACATATTTAATAATGAAATGAAGAACAAGATTAGGTCTCGATTTCAGCTGGTGCAATGTGGAACACCATTAGCAAGATCTTGTGAAATTTGAGAACTCTTATTTGCTGCTGAATTTAATTCCTCATAGAACTGAACCTAAGCAGTGCAAAAAGTAAAAGGTGTATTTGTTTTTTAAAGTATGTTCTCTTTCAATAATCTAAGGTGCTATTAGAAGCATAAGTAAGGACGTTTAAAAAAATATGATTTTTATTCCAACATTTCCTTTTAAGCCTCAAATGTGACCTGCCTTAACAGCATTATGATCTGCTGAAAATGACATCTGATTTCAAAATCCCTTTGAAGACTATTTAATCAACTGTCTATTAAGTAATAATGGTAAGATACAGTGAATATGGGACAGATCCTGTCAAACTTATTCTTTGATGCTGTCCTACTGAGATGTCAGAAGTTGATCCCAAGAGATCAATTAATGAAATCAAGATTTAGATTTGCTTCATTGGTTGCTTATTTTGTGCACAAAACTGTTCCCATGCTCTTTTCCAATACATTTTGCAGTGTCATAAGAGTTCTCAGATCTCTGCTCCATTCCACTGGCAACCAGAAGCCTCAGTTCAGAAAGAAGGAAATGGATCTTCACTGGTCCCTAGGACTTTAAAGACCTAGAGGAGACCACAAGAACACTTATGCCAGTATCAAAATGGGATAACAACTGGCAGGAGCCCAAAATAGGTTTCAGAAACTAATTCAATCAAGCAAAGTGCTGGAAGCTTTACTAGACTATAAACTTAGAGCTGACAGTGTGTCTTTATTCACATGAATTACACAGAATCTTAGGGTGGAACTGCAATTTCAAATACTTGGAATACTGATGTTATCTTCATACAACTAAGAGTAGATCCATAGATGTATCCATACCCTATTACTTGGACTATATAAATTTCTAACAGGGGATAGCATCTTCTCATGGAGTCATGGGAAGTATGTAGAAATCCTCCAGAGACTCTGGGCCAGACATTTAGGTAACATAAACTGTCACAGCCCAATAGCCTTTTTGACGAGGTCTAGACTTCTGTTAGGCACTGCAGTCTTAAAGTGACTTAGCTGACCTTTTCAAGCACTAGAAATACTCACTTTTATCCCTAAAGAAGTTAACAAGAAGATGGGAGCCTCTGTCATTGCATTTAGAAACCATTTCAACTTCACAACAAACGTACTATCAAGCATGTGTTCTACTGGCTGAGTATCAGTATTGAGCATCGGTATTTAGTTGACTGCATGCTTAAAAAGGGCATGTGAAAGTACCTTATTTATAGGGATTTGAATGTTCTTTACTCATCCTAGTCTGTCAGCTTCTTGTTTTCCTTTTAAATTCGCTAGCACTCAAATTTCTGTAATATATTTGCTCTGACTTCCTAATACGAGCTATTCTGAGGCAAACAGAAGATAACCAGCATGTTTTGGTGCTTTAGTGTGACCTAATTGAAGGCAGCTGTGAAATGGTTCCTGATCATTTGGTCTGAAACCAGGCTGTATGGAGACCTCAGCTGGATATGGAGTGTTTAATCATAGCAATGTTAGTCTGTGTGCTTATGAGACTGAAAAAGGGCAGGGGCACAGTGAGATCCCTGCTAACAGTGCAGGGAACATGTATGAGAAATTCTCCACTTGCATTTGCAAGCAACATTTCCCTCACCACCCATGAAAATTTACAAGCTGCCAAGGAAAAGCAAAACATCCCAGCTAAGAGCCACAGCTCTGGTGCAACAGATGTTGAAAAGCATCAAGCATGTGTGAGTGGATTGGACCAACAGATCTTGAAGCAGCAGCACTTACCCTTGGACTGCTGAGAGGACTGGTGGAGAGCCCAGACGATGCTCCGCTGATTGACCGAGACCTGAATGGACACAACAAGGAAAACATCTCTCAGAAAACTCAGACAAGTAATAACCCTGAACACCAGCCACCACAGGCACAGGCATGAAGTGAGGAGGAGGAGGGAGGCTGTCACAGGAAAAGGACATAACTCTTTCCTTTTCTTTCCTTCCACTATTGTCATGTTTTTCAGTTGTCCCCCCACCAGTTCAAAAAAATGCTGTTGCTCAGGGAGAATACTAGAATCCTTTTTGATTAAGGCAGTTGCTACTTTCTTTTTGGTCATCAAGCACATGGAAGCCATTAGGTCTGCTCTGTGCAAGTTGAACAGCTCAGTTCAAAAGGATGGTGAAGACATTCATACTTGTGCTGAGAATTCTGTTTTGCACAGTGCTGGCGGTTACAAAATGAGACTTTCTCTGTCACAAGCAACATGGAAAAATACCATGTGTACAAGGCACAATGGCAGGGAGTTCTTCCAGGTAATAATTAAAACCCCTTAAATCAAGTCCCCTTGACTCAAGCACACAATCATTTCTTATGTGATGACTTCTCACTGAAATCAAAGATTGCATTGGCATAGCCCTTTCCCGCTTCTCACTGATGGATTTCACATCTTTGCTCTCCAGTGAGACTTCTTGCTGCTGCATTAAGCAAGCCAGGTTTTCTCTGTGGACAACGAGTTTTGCTTTTGATGATGACTTTACTAATATCAAAATTACAGCTCAGGTACCCTCAAAAAGAGGCCAGTCAAGGGAGAGTGAACTGTCCTATCTGCTGACAAGGTCATCTATACTGTTAATGGTCTTATGCTCTCCAGCAAAGGCTGCCTACAAAAAATGTCAGCTGCTGACAATAAAATGTGCAAATGTGCTATGCTAAACGTGGTGGAAGAGCAGACAGGCCAGACTGCACAAACATTCCAGCAGAGGAAGTTTCTAGGAGGAGGGCTGCCCTGCAGAAAAAAACCCCACACCATACATATGGCTGTACATGAGTGAGCCCCAGAGGCAGCTGCTTTCTATCCTTTTTAAACAGAAAGTTGTCTTGAAGACTGAAACCTCTTACAGGAGAGAATTTGGCTAAGAAGCTATTTGCTCAACAACCACCATGCAGCAATATGTCAATACAGCAAACCTAACAATGTTTCCTACCTATAATAACCTACCTATAACAAGAGCCATAAGAGCAATTACTTGTCTTCAGGTAACAAACATGAAAAGGTGAAATTCCTGTAGAAAACTGAATGTATGGGTGTATGTATTTTTATGTATGTCTGTCTGTCTTTATACATATATACATTAATAACTGATATAGGTCAGATACCTGATTTCAGCCTATACATAAGTATATAAAAAAAATTTAGACTATAACCTGTATCAGTTTACTCTCTTCAGCTGTTGTAGAATAAAACAAACAAACAAAAAAGTCTCTAAAATGGTCTCACAGACATATATTATTAAATAAATTTGAGTAGTAGAATTCTTTAAAAATAAGTGAACTGCAGAAGTGGCAATACTTCTAAGGAAACAGAAAGCTACAAGTGAACACAATGACAGGTTCTGTTTTCTCGACTTGTATCCTCTGCCCTGATGGTTTTCTTCGTATCTCGTTGCAGTTTGTCCATCACACTGAATAGGTGAAAACCAGAAGCTCTCTCACAGTACCTTTTTTTTGGCCAGATTTAATCTCAGTTGGCACCATGAAAATCTGGGGCACTCATTCTATGCAGAAAATCCCACTGAGGCTTTTTTCTTGTACCCTGATGCAATCTGCCCATCATAGTGCCGCAGCAAAAACTAGAGGCTCACTCTTGGCATTATTTCACACTAGATTAAGCCTAAATTTGTACCATCAAGATCTGGGGCACTCATAAAGGTTTATGCAAATAATATTAAAGTGAGAACTGTCTGCTCCACTTTTGAAAGACTACTGTATGTGCCTTTCCTACAAGTGAAGTAGCTGACTGCAACACAGATGTGCTGTGCAGATGGGAAGTCCATTTAGTTAAAATGTTCCTTGCATGAATCATCAGGAAAAGCTTCTTCCAAACTGTGAATTACAAGAAGCTATAGATTATTTTGCACAAATGTGGAAGGCATTCAGGTGCCCAGAGATGCAGTTAAACACCAGCTTAGAGTTAAAGGAGATGTTCCCACCAACTCTTAATGGTGGTGGGAAAGTCCTCTCTGACACTCACCTGAATTCCAGGGCACTTGATTAAAAGTTCCACTCTGCTATTTTCTTTTTGCAATCAGGTGTTTCCAACAGCCCTGAATGCTCCCTTCCCAATCCCATTGCCTCTTATTTTTTTACAAAAATGATCACATATGTGTAGGGCAGAATATGGAAGTCCCCACCTCCCAGCTACCCATTCTTTATGGAAAGCATTATTTGAAAAATAGTTGTTGTGTACTGTGCTTTCATCCAGCCTAGGAGCCTGAGGCAGGGGACATAAGAGAGAGTTAGTATGAAATCCTCCTGGAAATGCATTCAGTATCCACATGATTGCTATTGAGCAAGATTTATTTCTGGTGCTGATTTACATGCAAAATACGTAAGAAGTAAAGTAGGCCCTTATAGCAAGCTTCAGTTTGTCCACACTGGAAATTGTATATAGGAGCAGTGGAAAGAGTTTAAAGAAGCCTGTGTTCAATTTAAGTGTCAGGGTGAAAAGAGAGCTGTACATTTTCAAAATTCTTCCTCCTTTACCAGAAAGTGGTGGTATGGGATATGACACCAAGACTGAGGAGAATTTCCTTGCATCTTCCTCAATTTAACAAATCTCCCATAATTTACCTTGACAAATGGGACGTGATTCTCAAGCTGGCTGTAAAAACTCAGTACGTGCCCTACTACGTGGTTCTGTACTCCAGAACAAAAAGGGCTAACAAGCAAAAATGACAGATTTGTCCCTCTCATCAAGATCATTTCAGCTGAGCAATGCTGTAATGGAGTTTGTAAAAAAAAAACCAACCACATGCACTGCTCCTGTATCTCAGAGTCAGGTGGACAGAACTGGGACAGGGCCAAAATAAAGGAATTAAAATGTTGCACTATGCTGAAATGCTGTAATGAAAGAACAGGAATTTCAATTTTTAGCCCTCTCACCAGAAAATGAAAGTTTGAGGCCCTACAGGCAACATTAGTATGGCAGACTTACGTCTTACATGTGGAAAGAGGTACGACATCATCTCCATGGCTATGAGATGAATATATATTTAGTGGGAAGTATTTACTAGTGAGTAACCTCCTAAGAGTCTTTACAGGCATTAAATGTTGCTGGAAGTATAAAATCTATAATTATTCCAATAACTTAATACTAAATGCAACAATCCAGGAAACTCTGAATACCGCGTGTGACTCATTTTTGTGACTCTGTGTTTTGCATTTATGTATGCTCGTGCACTAACTCAATGGCAGTCATCAAAAGGTTGTTGGAAATACAAGCAGGAAAGACAGTGCAGTTGCTTGGATAAAGAGCATTCCCTCAAACACAACTGCCAGATTTAGAGACCCAAGAAGAGACTCTTTAGTCCCTTACAAAGTGACACAGCTGTTTTAACAAGCCTGGAGGGAGGAATTCAAAAAGCCCAAAACATAAAGGAGGCAGACCCAGGTTTAGGAGGGGGAAGATGCAGAGGGCACTCCAAACATAAGGTGGACACTGAGATAATTGCAGGCTATTCCTTCCATTCCACAGACTGACAATAACCTGGAGACAGCTGAGCTATGAAAGAGAGGCAAAGGACTGAAACAAAATGTGCATGTGTGGGCTGTAGTTTGTAGCTGTGATGATTTTATACCTTATTCAATCTATTTGATAATTCCAAGTAACAAACTTAAAAGGTCCTTAATTTTAAAGTAATTTTTCACTCATTTTAGCCAGCTGCTGTCAAGAGGAAGCTGTGTGAGGCCAAATTCGCATCAGACCAGTGCTCCCTTACTGGTGAAACTGAGGGGCTTGAATCCAGTTTCCAGCTGGTTTCAGAGAATGCAGAACCCCCTGAGAGGTGCAGGGCTGAAGCCTGACGCTGCTGAGGTGCAGACAGAGAGGAACAGGAGACAGGAGAGTGCAGCTGTCCTGGTAAATCCACCACATATGTAGCAGCACATGTGCAGAGCATCTCTCCATTGCCCTTCTCTCAGAGCAGTTCCCAAATGCTTTAAACGGTGCCCCTGCTAGGACACACCAGTAGAACATAAAAGCTTCACAGCATGAATTTAACATTTCGGTCTGATTTGGCATTTGTTTATTCTTTGAATAACCATCTCCTAGAACTTTTTCTTACAATCCAAGGCGAGTTTGGTACCTTGTTGCAGTCCCAGCAGAACTTGCTTTCATAGCACAGTTTTACCAGGATGCTGAAAACAGCCTCTTAGCTGGTCAAGCTGGAGCCATGCTTCCAAGAAGGGGAGCCTGCAGCATGCATGCAGCGTGCAGTGATGCATCAGACTTGTGTCCCTGGGTGAAATGCCTTAGAAATTTTGAATTGGTTTCATTCCATGTGTGGTTTTGGAAATCATTCCAGAAAATATCCAGCCAACTTCTTATTTGCTTCAAGCATGAATTGGCTGGAATTCGATACTCCTCTTTCCTCGCTCAGTCAAAACCAAAAAAATTTAAACTGAAACTTCAGGGTATGAGACCCCTGACAATGACCTGAATTAACATGCAATAGATGAGCAGTCAGGCTGTGTTAAATTTCACCACTCTTACTTTTGGGTGCCTGAAAGGTACAAACTGCGCTTCCTCACTCCCAGATTCAGGGAATATGTATAGAGTACCTTGGATGTTCCACTGTCTTACAGTCCCAGCCATGCAAATAACACTGTGACAGCTCTTACTGGGAATACTCATGCTTGAGTCAGAAGGTCTGCTCATGGTAATAACCACTTGTAAGACGAAGTCTTACAGAGAGTGCAGAGGAAGGAGTGCAGGTGTTGGTAACACACCTCTTCCTCCTTTCAGCCCATACAGATGGTGATATTGAACAGCACCACCCTCCTTAATTGGCCAATTATACTAAAGTTCCATTTATAAATGGTTCAGAAACAATTAACAGATATTGAAGCATGCTGCAAACACGAGAAGTAATTGTTACTGGTGCTAATTAGCTTTCTCAATGTGTACCCTCTCAAGAAGTTTTTACTGTAGTCTGTAATGATCTATTACAATGGTTTTATTAAATCATTTATTAATATAATATTCTCCTTCTCTTAAGTATTTATAAATGGAACTTTAATTTGAAGTGTGTTTGCATTCTTAGCTGTACCTGTACTGCCTTTTTTGAAAACACAGAGCTTTGAAGATGTATCTGTCTCTAGGGCCATCTGTTCACCTCTTAAGAAAACATATTCTAACAAGAAAGGGAATACCCAGCATTTTTTAATAACATGGATGGGATTCAGTTTCATAAAAAAAAAAATAAAAAGAAGAAAACTGGATAAATTAGGATCCAAATTAACTGGAAAATACCAAACAGATACAAAACAGAGAATGGGTTTCATTCTCAGAAAGTGTCTGGTATCTGCACAGTGTCTGAGGATAGTTCTCTGTGCCCACAGACATTGAAATAGAGGGATAAAGAAGAGAATAAAAAAAGAACCCAAAAGTAAATTATATGGAGTGTGACTCCAACATAAAAGCACACAAACACACACAAAAGCACCAAAAATGCTTCTTCCCACATCTCTCTCTCTCTCTCCCTGCTGTAAAGCCTCAGTCACTTAAGTGTGTCAGCCTGTATTGTATTTGGAAATTGCAAATGAAAAGTTTCTCTACAAAATTACAACAGGTCCCGCAACAGGAATAATCCAAAACTAGAGCTTACCCCAATGGATCAGCACTCGCCATCCTCGGAAAGGGAAAATAAAGAGAGAGGGAGAGAGAGAAAGAAAGAGGGGTGTGGAGGCAGGTGGAGAGAAGAGTAGGAAAAGCAGAGTGAAATACTGTTCGGAGAACTGAAAGGTCATAATCATTGCCACCAGTGCCTAAGTCTTTCCAGAGACCAGGAACACTAGGGGGACAGTTTCATTGACCAGAAAACAACTTTTGTCCCACTCACATATTGCAAACACATCCAACTTTGGCACTAGGGAACATGGAGAGGCACATACTAAGACTGCAAAAAAAAATTCCCAGCCAAATCCGAATTAAAGCAGTCAGCAGAGCAATGGGGTTCATACTTCATGCTGCATTTCTTCTCTGCCTCTTACATAAGGCACAGTTATATCACACTGATATCCAGGAAATTGTTCTTTTTGTCTCCAGTTTGTTCAGTGCAGTGTCCCTCTGTCCCCCAAGCTGGTCTGGTAAGAAGTACTTTTATTTTTGCCACGAATGAACTGTGAAATGTATTGGTTATTAAAGTGTGCATTTCTGAGCCAGCTTGGGAGTCCAGGGTACAAGATTGTAGCTCAAGCTGTGAATCTGCTTTGATACTGCCTTATTAGTCATGATGGTCTTATAGTCAGGAATTCAGATCAGCTAGAACATACCAGCTCAGCAACCCAGCACTTATCTCTGTGGATGCCATCTTGTGCTCCAGGATCTCATTTTTCATTTAAAATAAATTCAGTCTCTGGGTCTTGTAGGTTGCAAAGGAAATCTTTCAAATGTGAATGGAGAATAAATCAATGCTGTGCTGAAAAGAGTCTGAAAAAGCAGTTCTAAAAGCAGACTGAATCTCTGGCACATTGACTTTGAAGGCTAGTGACAATTGAAAACTTCAGTATTCTTAATTTTTATCTACTAACCAAAGCATTCAAAATAAAAATAGAATAGTCAGGTTATTAAGTTTTCAGGGGTGCAGGTAAGCAAACTCAGGAAAGTGTCACCACCTTTTCACATTAACAAAGATTAGATTAGAAATAAAAAAACAGTTTGGTGTTATTAAGCCAAATTATTTTCAAGTTGGATGCAACACTTTTTTTCCTCTCTGTCACCTTCTCTCTCTCATTCTCTCCATTTTCAGTAAGAGGCTCCCAAGCTGCCAGAGCTACCTCTGGCTGGGTGAGGAAAATCCATTCGCCACAAGACAGAAATGCCAAATTTAATATATGACCAGTAGATTTCACAGTTTACTGCTCAGTGCAACTAGCCATGCCTCCAGTTACATCAACATTGCAAGTGCTGGGCTGAGCCACCAAGGCAGTTTTGAGAACAGTTAAAATGAAAACGTAGTCAGAATAGGACAAAAAAAACTGTTGTGCTATGCATTGATAGAGAAGTGGAAAGAAGCATTACAGTAAGTTCTTTTTCATGTGTTTGAGTGACACTCCATTTATATTTCAGCCTGTGAAGTGCAAATTTGGGTAACATCTAATTCATATATATACAAATATATGTATATGTTTAGGAACAAATGCTGTCCTCAATTGTACCTGTACCAGTCTATCTACAGTGATGTAACTGAGAAGAGCAAATTGACACCCACTGTATATACTGGAACCTGTGTGAATATTTATACAGAAAATACACCCATTTTCACACATGCAGAATAGTAAAATGTAAATAGAATGGGTGCAAGAAGGTTCAATAATGTTTCTTTCAAGTCATTTTCCCAACAGGGAAGGCACTGAAGAGGTTAACAAAGAGAATGGAAAGCAAATTAACAATAGGGTAAAGAAAAGGGGAAATGAGGTTTAAAAAAAATGAACAATCCCAGGACACAATAGACCCAGAAGCGCAGACATGTGCATTCCCTATAATACTGAAGCAAGTGAACTACGGAGCTGCAGCAACCCAGATACAGAAGAAGAGAAGCACTGAAAGAGGGGGTGAAAGAAAGTCAGAAAGAAAAAGAAAAAGAAAAAGAAAAAGAAAAAGAAAAAGAAAGGGACAGTGGCCTCAGCTACTAAGACAACCATGTGCATCTAGAGGGAAGGGACCCTTAAAGATGCAGTATTCCTTTAAAAAAGGTATCATAAAATTGGACAGTTAAACACTGAACAAAAATTTAATGGCCACCCTGATTATGTGACCCCATTTTGCTGGGGTCCTCTTTGCTGCCTATCCCTTCCTTTCATGTGGTTGTGTGGGCAGATCTAGAATCCAGGTTCTCTCACATTCCCACCACTGAGGTCCTTCATTTGAACTCTTAGAAGTGGGAGGGAGGTAAGATCACAGCAAGTGTGCTCCTCAAAAATTCAGCCTGGTCTTTGAATGAGCAGGACTGTGGGTGATCCTCAGGAAGTGCTCTAACCTTCTCCTCCTGTTGTCTGAAAAATACCACCTTTGAGAGGGAACACAAAATGCCTATGTGGATTTAAGAAATTCCCACAGAAGATACTGAAGTGTCATTTCTTCTGCTCCTAATACAGTTGTAGCAGCTGCCAGAGAAGGACAGAGGGACAAGGACTGGTGCTCAGAACATCTACTGAAAGACTCCTCTCCTGTCACAGACAGAACTTCTGCATCTCTTATACTGGACCTAATTCCTAATTACTAAGAAAAAGCTCACCTTTGGAGTAACTTTAGACTAACTTTCAATGCAAGAAGTGCCACATGTTCAAGAACAGAACTTACATACAGGGAGTATCAGAGAAAGGAACAGGAATTTCCATGTCCATGCTAACAGTCCAGGAAAGCCCAGCCACTAAAGGCTGTATAGCCACTACTTCTTCATGGCTGTGGAACTACAAGGTTGCTAACAATTCAGGTCCAATCCAATGCTTGTTGGTATTTTGGCATCTTAGAGAGGGTACTTTACACACCACATGAGGCACAATCTCTCCTGCAGATGCACAATGTTCCTCACTGTGGCAGGTTCAGGACTTGAAGCACTGACCACAAAAGACTGTCTCAGACTGCAAAACGCCAAAACAGTCCCTCACACACTCCTGTAAACCTCCTGAGGCTTAAAGACCACCTTTATCTCTGTATAGAAAGATTTCTGTAAAAAGGGGAAATGGAAAGAAGAATGGTTTGCCAAGTCCATTGGTTCCTTTAAGGAAGCCATTGCTTCTCCCTTTTTGAATCACATGCCACACTCGTAACCTTTGGGTAAGCTAAGTGTTTGTCCAAAATGCGTAAGGATTACATTTTGATGAAGAATTATCATTTGGGATGCCAGTTTTCAACAAAGAGAAAAATTCTTTTCCTCTGAGACCAAAATTTTAGAAACAACGTGAACACTGAAAACCGTCCGTTGTTGGGAGTTACCCTTTCTGTCTTTCTTCAGCATCTGTCACTTGAACTGCTAGATTAGGATCATCCTCCAAAAACCCTGTTTTCAATCACGTTTTCCTCTTGTGTCCTCTGAGTAGTCTTAAAGAGTTTGTCTCTTACCAGAGGTCCTTAATATTTTGTCTATCAGACTGAATTTCCAAAGATTCCTACCACTGTTGTCACTCGCTCAGTTGTGCTGCTGTTTCTAACGCTGGGAATGGAACATTCTGGGCTTTCCTAGTGTTTTATATTCCAATCCTTCCCAAAGAAGTCTTACACAAATACATCCTCTACCCAGGCAGAACTTCAACTCATGGCAGAACTGAACCAGAAATAGCAGTAGGATGAAATTTTAGTGGGGAAATCATTGGTACAGTCCCAGGCTGCATTGGGGATAGCCTCAAATGAATGGTACTGTACAAAAACATACATAGTGTGGAGCTGGAAATATCCCACCCTCTTTGCTTCTCTCTAAAGAGAAAAGAGAGAACAGCTCTGTCCCCACACAGAGAAGGTAAGTACTGCATCTTTAAGGTCTCAGCAGTGAGGTAGAGGAGAGGAACATATTGTCAGTGTTTATACCTTTCTTCTTTGTTGAATTTGGGATTGGCTTCAGAGATATCCAGGCTTTTACTGAACATTGTTTTACTATGGCAGGAACAAAGCGAGAAAACACAGTTACTAGTGTGGACATTTTTATAAAAGAGAGTCACCTGTAGCAATGCTGGACACCCAGCCCCCCAACCCATCCTCCCCTTTTTAAGCAATGCTCTGAAAAACCTTTCTTTAACTTTACAGTCATGTCTCACACCTACATAGTGCTCAAGTTCATTATCTTCCCCTGACTTCTGAGGTCTAATATGACTTCCCCCATGCATACTTGTAAACCTTGCTCTCCTTTATCCAATTTAAAACCCAGGTATCACCTACTTTGTCACAGTGTCCAGGGAAAACAGAACACGCCTGAAGGCATTCATTGAAAATCATTTATTACTCACGACTTTTCCAGAAGACCTCAACACTAAGCATGCTCTCAGAAAAGGTTAGAATCAGACCACAGAGCCTCTAAGAGGAACAGTAATCCATTTTGTATCCTAATTTGTAGGGTCCATTACCACTTAACTTCCAACTCTCTTCCCTATACTCAGTGTATAGAGAAATGCACTTCTTCTCTTCTTGGGTCTGAATCCCTGCAGCTTAGAAGTGAAATTCCCTGTGCTTTGCTAAAAGGGCAGCTCTCTGTAATATATTTCACTGGTAATATGCTTCCCTCTTTCACAGAACGCTGCTTCCTAATGTTAGCTGATCTCTCATGCAAGCTCTCCACTTCAAAAACTAGAAGAAAATGAATAGTTAATGAAGCCCATTTTAGAATGGTTTTTGGACTCTCACAGCAAAACTGCTGAAAATTTCTGGTATATTCCCGCTGGATTCTAGCTTCCATGGAATTCTTCCTAATCTGTGTGATTTTAGCACAAGGGACAAATTTGCTGATGTTAAACTAAGCTCAGAACCGAATTCTTTTCTTTTGACATTTCAATGAAATACCAGATAGTCTGAGAGGTGGGGATACCAGAACAGCAGAAGTAATTAAGATGTAATTATGAACCCGTTTAGTTGACAACTAGCAGGGAAACCCAAGAATTAACAAAACTTAGTCACCAGTTTTAGAGGGGCTAGAGTTTGTACATACCAACTTTGCCATTTACAAAGATCCATTGGAGAACACCTGGAGAGGTTGGCACAAGCATTTCAAGGAGCCTGTAAGCTCTTTTCTGTGTTTCCCTTGTCCATTATTCAAAACCAAGTCACTGAAGAACTGTTTTTCACTTAATACTTTCTCAACCTGCAGGGCTGGAGGCCGCCAAGTTTTAAATTTAAGTGGAAAGATATGCCCTAACAAGCTAAGACCAAACACTTGTAGGGCCCCCGCATGGTTACCAAAAGCACAGATCATGATACAGACATGTGAACCCGAGGTTGTAACATAAATCCTCTTTATGCAAGCAAACATCTGTTTACTACTGGGAAAGAGGACAGTAGGAATAAATCTCACAAGACACTTGGGTGTGTTTTGCCCACTGGTTAGAAATGTATCTTTGCCAGCTCAAAGAAGAAGCAGTGGCACTGTGTCTCCAGATGTTTATACAAGTCATCTGTGACTGAACAGGAGACCTGATTCCATGGTCAATCTTCCTAGTATTTTAAGATAAAAGCACTGAATTGCTGCCTCTTGAGATTAAAAAAAAAGTACTTCTTAAAAAAGCATGGGGGCTCTAAACCCTGCTGCTGTAAAACCCACTGTCAGTGGGTCATTTAATGGACTATTATATGCAACTAGCCATTAAAAATCCCCATTCTTGGTGGAAGGCACTTGTCACTTTGTTACTGACTATTCTGACAGATGGTGCCCCATCAGCAGTGCATTGTCCCCGGACACTCCTCATGCAGTGGGGTTCGTTAATGAAGCCAGTTTGAGTTATAAACGACTGTGCTGCCAGCAACACAAAATGTGTCGTTGTCATCTCTGGATGTGGATGGGATGAATTATGGAAGCTCACACGTGGAGTAAAATAACATCTTCCCTTTAACCCCTTAGAAAACAAGCACTACCATGCCTATCATCATCAATCATGGTGTTATTACATCCCTTCCTTCATCCTTAATCACACTTTTATGTCTATTCCTGACTTGTGGTATGCATTGCCCCATATCTCTTTTGTGCCTGCAGGTTTTGTTTCCTCCTTAAGCCAAAGCCCTTCTTTACTGCTGTGCAGCCTGGATATATCTCTACTCTGAACTTATTCCAGATCTTTTCACTTCCTCATGTGCAGAATCGACAGAGACACTTAAAAGCAAAATACTTTGGGTAGCAAGACATAGTTCTGCCTCTTCAGGCTTCTGAATCCAAAGTCAAAGTTCAGAGTTGGAAGAAAAGGCTTCAGCTCTCAGAAAATGCTGTGATCAATTTAACACCTCCTGTTTGTTCCATCCAGTTGGATATTCCTTGTGAAGGAGCCTTGGGGTGGGGGAAAGTGATAAGGCATATCTCTGCCTGGCTCTGGAGCCTCATGTCACATGCATCTCCCAGCAGCAGAGTAAACACTGCAGGTGGAACAAGGAGTCAGTGTTGTGCCCATCCTTACTCCTTTGAGGCCTGTTAGGAACACTGAGCACACCCTGTCCTGAACATTTCCTTCACCCACACCTCACACCAAATCACATATTTGAGACAGGTTTCCAACCTACAATATGTCAAGAAGTCTTTATGGCAGTCTCAAGGCCACATATCCAGTCTGAAACAAGTCCTAGCAGATTCTGGAAATCACCAGTCCTTCTTCACTGCACATAGAACTGTAACAATTGCCAGGAAAGGTTTCCAGCAGTTCTAGGGGCCTCTGGAATATCTATGAAATTATTTCATGCTCTTCTCCCAGTTCTCAGTCAGCAAAGGGAGCTTCTGGGCACAGCCAGTTTTTTTTTTTTTTGTTGTTTTGTTTTGTTTTTTTAATTTTTTGGGTTTTTTTTAACAGATCTTAAGAGCTGAACAAATAAAAAATTATGTCAAAACTGAAACAGAAGTTACAGCATCATCATCATCATTCATATATGGGAAGTGTTCTTTTATATTGATTGATTAATTCAAGTATGAAACCAAATGAATGTGCTTCCCTTAGGCTAGTCGTAGGGACTGAGGAAGCAACTTCCATGGTTCACATAAGTGAACGTCCACAGCTCACTTACTCTCCCAGAACTTGCCTTGAGGAGACACCATTTTCCTCTGCTGTTTCTCCACAAGACTGACACTTTCTTTGATAGAAAAGAGGCAAATTATACACATTCCATCACTTTACAAGCATGTGGTGATTTATGTGCCATTTCAGGTGCATGCTGGCTCTGACAACACATTTTGGAGGCATCTACAGATGCCTGAACAGGGCTTTTTAGGTTCAAGTTGTTTTGATGACATGGAGCATGGACATTTAACTTCAGGTGCCCAAAAGCTAGGAACCTAATCCAAGATAATCACCTAGATTCCTGTTGTAGGCTCTGGAGACAGAGAAGAACAAGCAGAAGGTAATTTATCCTGTTTGACAGGACACACGTCTGAGACCTCCCAAAGCCTTCAAATGTCCCCATTGCCCAAGCTTAGACTGCATGCCCATGTCCTCAACAATAAAGAAGAGGTGAGGTGAGTCTTCCCTAGAGGACATGGTGGCTTCCTGAGGAATAGCTGCAAGCCAACAGAACCCTTAAGGTCCTGAGTGCACAAGCACTGCCGGCTGCCAGATCATGTTGCAAATGTGACTGGAAGTTGTAATGAGTGCTGCTGCGAACAGAAAAGCCTCACAGCTCCTTTGTATGTATAACACAAAAGAGGGGAGCAGACCCAGGCAGGCAGGGCTCCTGAGTGAAGCAGAAACCCACCTCTGTCCGTGTTGTGCCATTTCAATAGCTCTGCGAGCAGGAACCGGGGATCCACCGTCTGTCACACTGAGAACCTCCATGGACTTCCTCTCCGGCCGCCGCTTCCCATGCCTGTTCAGCATTGGGGAGTCCACACGCTTCCTGGGGGGATCTGCACGGAAAGAAAACACTGTCAGCTGAATTTAGTTGTGACTTACCTCATGCAGGTTGGTTAAATCCTCTCTCAACAATTTCACTCTCACACCTCCCTACAAAGACAGATCTCTTCATGATGGAGGCGAACATTTGAAGTTTCTCCCTTCTTCCAAATTTGCAAGCGTCAAGACATGCAATCCACCTGCAGAGAGAAGGAGCCCTGCCACTGCCCTAAAGGTATTATGAGCACTGTAAAATAGAGGCACAACTATACCGCAGCTTGTAGAAATTAGCTTACAAAGCTGATAACAGTAATAACAGGATGATACACGGTGACAGCATGGACTATAGCACAAGCTGTTAGGCAGAGCATGAGCCATCTAGGGATCCTGTGTATGTACTCAGGTTGCTAGAGCTTGCCTTCCACATCCCTGCCAGCCAGATTAAATGTGACACAGGGACATGAGTACACTCTAAATTCAGAATTGCGTTCTGCTCTGAAAACATACCCTTTTTTGCATCTTTAAGATTCGATTTCAGGTTTTTCCCGCTGATTTATATTTTTCGTCCTTCAGAAACATTACAAATGTGCTTGTCTACCTGAGACAAATGTTCAGTGAGAGCCACACCATGCAGCTTTTACTACTATAGTAAATGGAATGCTTTACACTTTTTATTGGGTAACAATTCTGTGAGGTATCAAAGAGCAACTTTAGCTTTGCAGACTGAAAACTGAGGCACAAGAGTGAGATATTTAAAGGCAATTCATTCCTAAAGATGTTGACAAACATTTACTGAGGTTCTGAGGAGCACTTAAATTGTTCTGAAAAGAATCTTTGGATACCAAAAGGCATTGCAGAAGGTGACTTGCCAAATCATTCACACCTTCATGGTGAAACAGGGAAGCAAATACAGACCTGCTGAGATGTTTTACTGCTACCCCCTCTCATAGCATCAAAACAATATAAAGAAGAAAGGCAGAAAAAAATACAGAAGGATTTTCTTTCCTTAGGTTGGGCTATTTCAATTCCCTACCTCTATTTATAGACACATTTTTAATTTTAGTGTAGAGTGACCACTTGTAAAAGAAGGCATCCTTCACCCTTCTGTTAGAAAGAAGCTCACAGTGCCCAGTCCTTAAGGCTTCTTTTTCTGCCAGGATTTCTGTGCAAAACCAGAAATACCACACTTGACAATTCTACCTCTACTGCCCGTTCTTTATTATCCTGCCCTCCTCACACCCACCATGTACTCATTTCTTCTCCCTCTAACATCATGTTTTTTAGAACAAGATCTCTTTGAGGCAGAGCTTATCCTTGAAACAATGAGCATAAGCTAAGATGGTTCAATGCAAATGGATTAGTGATAACAACTGACCCCATTACTGTATAACTCAAGTACTCTTTGTGTTAGCAGTAATAATGTTCCTCTTAAAAATTAATTAGGAAAAAAGTGCAGTTGTATGTCACTCCATTTCAAACTCTCCCCAATAATAAAAAGATAGTAGAAAATGGTAGAGGCAATGACCTCTAGATAGGAAAAAAAAAGAGTGCATAAAGCTGACAGAAAAACAAAGGGAGATAAACCAAATAAAGCATTCATACTGTGTGACTTCAGCTGCATACGTGCAAGTGGTCAAAAGTAAGCTGGGACAAGGTTTATACATTTCAAACTATTTGAACTTGCTTCTTCAAGCAAGTTCAAAATATGAGAAAGAATTCATGCAACAAAACAACTGGTGGTTCATAAGTGTATCTACAGCACAGTAACACATGTAACAATGATGTTCTGAGTGTATATATAACACAAAATGGATACAAGTTTTGTAGCAGGATATCAGACATAAAAAGGTAAAATAGTGCAGTTTAAAAGAAAGGAAGAAGGAAGATGAGGAAAGCATTAAATGTCAAAAGAATGGTGATGAATAAGCCCAAATAATAGCAGCTAAACAAGAAATATATTTCTTGTTTATCTGAAAAAGACAAGAAAAATATTTTATGAACAGATATTTTAAAAGTCAATTTGATCCATGCATGTTCAAAACAGAAATGGAAATTCAGCTGAGTGACATTTACAAAAATGACAGGCCACTTTTTAAAAGTCTGGACTTTAAAAGACATCAGAGAAGAAATTTGAAGAGGAATTAGCTAAAAACTCAAATGACAGTCTTCTGTACAGCCATCAGAAAGAGAAAACCTGAGAGAAGGACATTAGCCAGAGGGGCCATGAGGGAATCAACTGAACAATTGAGGAGGAGAAGGATATTGCTAACAAGCAAAATGATTCTTTTATATCATTCCTTGCTGCTTAAGATGCTGGAAGATATCGATTTCTAATCTATAGTTTAAGCTATCAAAGACAGAGAATAAGCAAAAAGAGCAGGTGGTGAAACACACCTATAAATTCAGGAACAGCAATTCACAAAAGTTGGATGGAAAATACATCCAAAGCTTGCATTAATGTGGTTGAGCTTCTAATAAAGGTATTTGATGCGCATTTAAAATTGGCTACAATTCTACACTGCACAGGACTGAGAGTAGCAAGTATTGTACTTACTTTTTAGAAGGATATGATTAAGAAATGACAGGGCACCATCACTGTCAAGACTAAAGATACTAAAAAATTAGTTAAATACAGACCCATCCTGTCATAATGACTGAAGTGGTGTCATACAAAAGCTGTAGAAGATTTTGCAGAAGCCTAGGAATTAAAAATAAGAAAATCTCCAGTATTTGCCCTTCTCTTCTTTGACTCTCTGAACATGGTGTAAAAAAATCAAACTGTAGTCCAGTGACAGTGACAGTACTAAGGATGCATTTTTCTTTTATTTCACATCAGAAAAGCAAAGCCATTCCTAAGGATTTTTAAATAAGAAGGCAGAATCATAGGTAATGATCCAATTCTAAATCCGCCTGGTCAGAGGTGGGAAATAAAGGTTCACCTTCTGAGTTTGGATGAGGCATCTCTATCCTCTATATCTGTTCTGGCCCAACCTTTTGTTCTCTAGTTTATTACGAAACTTCAGCCCACAAAATCATTTTTCTCAAGCAGACATTAGTTGACATTCATTCCTTTTACTGAGAAGTTTCTCATTCCCATGTTTTCAAGTAAAGAAAATGGAGGTGCACAAGGAAAATGTTGGAAATGGCCCTTCCTTGGCCCTTGGAAGAAACTTCATACAGCTTAAACAGACAAAGGGACACCAGAAGAAAGAGCAAGCTGTAGCTGGCCATATTTTTACCTGCATCCATCCTTTCTGAGACTTAATATGCCAACAAAGATGAAAAAGCAAAATACTCTCAGATGCTTATTTTTTTTTTTTGGCAAGGGCTCAGACAATGCACAACTCTCATGAACATGGTTTCTTCAAGCTGCTATTATTAAGCTGTTACTTTTTCTCTGCTTTTCTTTCTTTATGCAAGGCCATTGCTAATGGCTAATGATGAGATATTCATCAGACACATGACTGCTTCTAATTAAACCTTGCCCCATGTTCTCAGAGATACCGCTGGGAACAGAGGACATGGAAACCCCCTGTGGAAGAGAAAAATACAACATACAAACACTCAAGGAATAATGCTCAAATGTGAGGGTGAGGCACATAGATACAGTCAGCATTTCTCTGTTAGAAACATTTTCACTCCTTGCACAAAAAATACAAGAGTGGACCATAATATTTCCGTTCAAAACATGAAAATACTTTGGCATGTGGAAGAGATATACAATGCATTTAAGGCATAGCTAAATATTCACTTACATGCTGGGTTTGAAGGTTCTAGAGTCACCTTGTCTCTTTTCTTATGACAAAAGCATTTCTAAAACAAGATGATCCTGTCCTTACATGGCAGGATAATCTGTTTGAGTCAAAAGCTGATTAGCAGAGTGCTAGGTGACAAACTGCACTGAGCAAGGGGCTTTTGACCACAGGACCTGCAGCTGGCACACCTACCCATCTTCATCAGGATCCCTGCTAACATGCTTTCTGTAGCCCTGTCCAGGTAGGAGTTTAAAAACTGCTGTCTTAACAAAGAATTTTCAACTCTCCTTCTGCAGAAGAAATTTCCCCGCAAAATTTTAGGGCCTGGAACATGGATAGGTTAACAATTCAATGAAGCATTAACAAATGCAGTGCAATATAGCACTGCCCTGAAAGCTTGTGAGATTCCAGGCTTTCCAGTAAAAATAAAGGGCACTTTGCTTCTAGTCTTCAAAGTGCTGAAGTACAATACCTGAAAATCTCCACACTTCTATGTAAAATTCTGTTTCAGATCATTGCTAGAAGTGACTAATCCTTTATTAAACTTGTCTGCACGTCAAGAGTCACTTATATAGTTAGCTCCTTGGGGAGCAGTTTTCCTGTTGTCTGGATTAGTGGTGATCAGCAGCACCCTAAAAAAAGCAATGAATAAATGGGAATACAGTGGTATCACAAGAGCTTTATAAGATATGTAATCTTATTGTGCATTAAGCTTTTAAAATCTTTCTAAGTCTAAAAACATGGGAGTTTGATTTATGTACTATAGAACAGCTAAGTTATATGACTCATACTTTCAGCAGTGCATGTATTCACTTACAGAGACGAGAATGTGCACATATATAACTGCAGAGGGATGCAGCTACACAGCTTCTTACTAACTGAATGCTCCATGAGCATCCTGTCTGCAACACTGCAAGGAGACTTGTAACTAGAAAACTCTGCCACTAGATTATACTGCTACTAAACCTCATCTGCCTGCATAGAGCCAGCCTGTGGGTTCACAGCAGATTTTTTAAGATCCTATTCCAGACCTACTTGGATGTTTCTGCACTGTGAGACAGACATGTCCTGAAAGATGAAGACTTCTAGTTTAACCATGGAACAGACCTGCCTGCCCCAGGCTGAGGATTCTCACCAGTGCTGTGTACACCATTTCATAGGGAAGGTAGCAATGATGATAGGGTTTGGGTTTAAATTAAAATAAAATTAGAAATAATAATAATAAAAAAAAAAGGTGAAGAGAAACTAGTTCAGATGGATTCATGGTGACTGAGGTCATATCTGCAGTACCTATTTCATTTCTAGGGGGAAGATCCTCATCTTCATGACTAGGATACCTCTCCTTCCGGTCAAGCAGAAGAAAATAAATCATTTTTTCTTGGTTTTCTCTGGAAAAAAAATAAAAAAAAAAATCTTTACATTTGGAAAGAAAAAAAGGTCAACATGTACATAAACCTTTCTCATCAAATAAACAATCACAGTTATTCCAAATGAGCTGGAAATGGTCATGTACATGACATCTAGATACACAACCCACAAAGCTTTTGGGACCCTTGCTGTCTCCAACAAGCAGTGAATGAAGAAAGGAAATAAGATTCCCATGCTACAGACACAGAGCAGAGGCACAGGACAGTCAAGGTTATGTGTCCCCAGGAAGTCCAAACCAAGAGTGGCAGCCAGACAGGTCTGCTGAGCCTCTAAGTGCTCTTTCTACTACTAAGTCTCCCTCTTACACCTCAGGAGATACACCAGCTCTTAGGCATGTGTTTGAAACAAATAAAAATTTGGCAACAAAGGCATATCCAACACAAATACCAGCAATTTTACCTCCCCATGTGGACTGTGCAGCCCATGTTTTAGTGAAGTGACCTGGCCTGGCAGCTAGGGAAGAAATAGCACAGTGCCTCCACTGCTGGTCAGGCTGTGAGCTTCTGACCCATGGAGCAAGAAAGGCTTGCTCCCAACACCTGACTAGCAAATGAGCAGCCAGAGGGTGAGAAGTTCTTACCAGTCACTCAGAGAGAGAGAGACATTAGTTAAAGTGCTCTCTGCCTGTCCCCAGGTTCATAAGCATCCCAGCCCCTGGACACCCAACTGGTATGAAGACTGAGCAAGTGCTTACTCTTCCGACAACAAGTCCTGTAAGAGTTTATTTCGGTCACGGAAGCAGCCTAACGAGTGCATGCTATCTAACACGTCTGGATCAATATCCTCCAAGGAAGGGAGAGAACGAATCTGCACCTTTCGAGGGATTGGTTGCTCTGGTTCTGGCTCATTCTTACCCCCTCTGCAGAGGAAAGAAGATGAGGGAGAGAAAGGGGGAGGGAAAGGAGAGAAAAGAAACATGAGTCACAAATGAACCCATACTCTGAAACACAGCCTGCAGCAACAGATGGAAATAGCTTGCTAAATTCCCACTGAGAGACCAGAGCGTCCAACCAGACAGATATTATTCTCATAAGAAACTGTCAGGAAGGCTAAGACTGACCAGCAGGTTGTGGATTTGGGCCTTTAATGAGAAATGTCTGTGTTCAGTCAGCAAGGTAATAGGAACTTCACTTACCAGTGCCCTTGTAACAGAAGCAGCTGTTCAGCATCCTAATGCCAAACATTTATAAAACACTACATGTTTTTAGAGATGTTGTCTCATCAGCTGGCCAGACCTCAGACTATGAGGCTGAAAAGTGCAAGCTGAATGATTCCCTTTTGAAGGAGCTCTGAACAAACCATCACTATTTTTCACCATTTCTGATTACAACTGGCACTGCAGCAGTTTCTTTCATTAAGGTTTCCAATGTGATTAAGAGACCTCAGTGCTCAGGCTCCTACTTGACACACTTTAAAGGGTTTTGGGGGGAAACCATGCTGCTTAACTGCATGCCCAAACACGACAATCTCTGCTTCTCTTAAGACATGCAAATTTGAAAATTTTGGCTCAAGTGTGATGCCTGAGGTCAGTGGCAGACCTCAGAACACACCATTAGCAGTAGAACATATTACTCTTTCAAATGTAGTTAACACAGGCTTTCTGCACAATTATCTCATCCCATTCACTAGGCTCAGGAAATATTGATTATTCATTGCAATTAAAGGCCCTGACTGTAAGAAACAGGTCAAGGTGTCAGGGTATTTCTAACTGACTAATGATATATATTGCAGATATCCGGAATATCCTTTGATTTTATTTCAGTAGGCAGTGAGAGGTGGGTTTGGTGGTGGTGTTGGTCAATTGTTGAAAAACACCAATTGTAGGTATTTTGGCCAGAGAAACTGTTTACTCATAATGTCTGCTATTTCTCAGTGGCTGCTTTGTGCAGTGTTGAAGTTTCCCTGCTCCATGAGTGGGGTTCTCTCTTTCCTTTATGTGGTGCAAATGTGTGACTGCAATACCACCATGAATCTAAGGGCTACACTCAAAAATCCTTGTTCAACTACAGAAACATCTTATTCTTTCTAAGAGGTCACTACTGCCACCTCTTAGGATCAAGATCTAGCTCTCAGAAGGTAATAAGCAATGATTAGTTCATAACCTTGCAGTATTAAATCCAGTGATGACCTTGTCATTAAGATAAATTCTTGCAGGATAGACCTTTGAACAGCAGCTGAGTGTTTTTGCTTTTTAATGATCTACAGTTCACTTCTGAAAAGTACTGAATTAATTAATCATTCTTATTACAAGCAGATGTCCTTAAGGTAATTTAAAGAGATTAAAAAGAATTATTGTCTTTGAAAATTTCCAGGAAGCCTGGGTTTCCCACTAGTTGCCCTAGTCTGAATAGAATCTACAAGTTTCTTTTGTATCAATCAGCACAGGAGCCATTTCTAGAAAGCACAGCTTGCCATCCTCCGTGCACTCCAGAGTGGCACTTCCTTATGCCCTGCACCTGGTCAGCCTCAGACACAGTCAGGAATTTTCACACCTCCTCATCAGGTACAAGTAAAATCTGCAAAGAGGCGTCTTGTCGTTTGGCAGTGCAATTCAGAGCTCCAGGAAACGAAAATCACCGGGTCTGGGCTGTGATTGGCATGACTGCAATGCCTGTTCCATTCTCAGTCTAGCAGAGTGACAAATTTGTTGCATTGCAGCCCACACAGACATCAAACAATGTCACACAGTGACTACTGCAAATCACATATATTTTTTTAAAGGCCCACATGAATGTAATTGCTGCTTTGAAACCCACCCTCTTTTGTGAGGATCGGTGGATACAATGGCTGTGATTCCTGATCAGGGTGGATTTTCTCTCCATGAAATTTGCTCATGAATCTCACTGAGATGCCCATTTGCATCAGTGCAAAGCAAAGCAGAAGCAGTACACTTACTCTTTTTCTTGTTTTAGTAAGTGTGGTACCTTCGCAATTAAGGCAGTAATTCAGTGTTACAGGAGTGCATATTTACCATAATAAGTAATTTTATTTTATCTTTTACTTTACTAAAAAATGGGAAAATAACTGCTGTTTATTTTCTGGTTTATGAAAACCTGCATTTCAGGTAAAAATAAATTATTTCAATTAAAAAAGGCTTGAGAAACCTCACTGAATTAATTTGGGTGGGAGAGCAAGAACTGGAGGTGCTGATGAAAGATTTCACTTAGGTTTCTTTTTTCCTTTTTTAGGCTTGTGAATCATGATTTCAACTTTCAAGACCTCTTTCTCTGCCTGCCTAAATCTGCAATTAAATATTTTTTTCAGTTTTACAGTAGTCTCAATATTTATTTGAAGAACTAAGTGAAACTGCTTCAATGTTGTGAGTACCACTTTCAGGTCAGTAACCTATATATGACAAAGGATGAAGATTTTACATAGAATAGTAGATAAAATTAAGAAAAAGATTTAAGAGGTGAGCAAAAGAGCCATAGGATAAAACACTACAACCCCTTCTCTGTCAGCATAAGTATTTCCAGGCAAAATGAATGCAAGGAGGTTGTGAAACATTACCAGATGAAAGCAGTTGAGTTTCAGAGGTGGCAAGGTCATTCACTGACTAAAATTAGCCACAGGACGTTAACCTCCTGAGGTCACTCCATGGCCAGTACAGAGAAAATGAGAAAGAGACTCATTAAAAAAGCTATTTTGAGCAGAAACGTCTTTTTAGGCAATCTAAAGAGACATTTGGAAGAGCCCTTCTGCACTCACTACCCTGAGAGTCTAGAGATTTGCTTTTGCAAAACTCAGTTTCTACTTCTGAAAACAGCCTCAGATGCAGTTTACTGTGGCAATCATCAGAGAGTCTGACCTTCATTAAGAAATACATGAAAATGTTCAAATGTTTATGTCTCCAAAGGAAAAAATCTTCAAATTCTAAATATAGACTAAAGTCATGAAATGGCACCTGCACAATTGCGTATGTGAGCCTAGGACAACAGTCCTTCAACAAATGAAAAGTTCCAGGCAAAAATCTTGAGGACGGTAAAAATAACAATATAAATGATCAATGACTTTTCATTTTATTTCCTATTCCAGTTCTGATAAAAGCACAAAGGGTGTCAGCCGATTTCACTCCACGAAAAAAACAGAGGGGAATTATCTGTCCAATCTGATGTAAAAAGTATTTACTTCTGCAATTGCTAGCAAGATCTTACAGTAGGGATTTCAGAGATTACAATTAGAGGTTTTCCCACTCCATTTGTTCTACATTTACCCAGGAGAGTTAAAAAAAAAAAAAGTATATGCAGGAAACCTCCAATACTCCAGTACTTCTTTGCTTTAAAAAGGTGCCATGTCTGGTAACTGAAGAGAGTATGGAAAAGCCATGGGAAGAGTGCTGCCACTATTTCAGGTGAACTAAGTTTTTTCTTAGTTCCAATTTTTTTTCTTAGCTATTCAACAATCTGTTGAACCCCCTCAGGTCCTACTGAAGTCATATAAATCCAGAGGTGAACATGGCCCATAAAATAGAATTAGAGAAAATTAAACAAATAAAGAAAAAGTGATTCCTTTCATGGTGACAGACTTATATATCAGTTCATATCATCCTTGAGTACTTCTCAAGAATAATGATGGGATTATGAAGGTAGGACTTTCTTTACCACCCACCTGGGAAATACTGACCCTGAGAAATGCATCCAAGCATAATTTCATTGTTTATTATGTGAAGTATTCTCTTCAGTTTGATTAGGATATCATAGTATAAAAAGTTTATTTACTTAGGCTTCTTGAAATACTACTAAGGCTACACAAAGAGCAAGGTCACTTTTAAAAGCCATCAATCTTCCTTATACCCAAACCACCAGACAGGCGTGTACTTTTCTCACAGACCTCCGGTTTCACTGTCAGGACTGCTGTTTTTAATCAAGTCACAGAAGTACTCTCACATCAACAGGTTACAAGGTCAGAAGCAGCCTCTTAGCTTGCTATGAAGAAGGAGTGGGGATTATGAGACAGAGAAGCTCTTGCTCACAGGTGCTTACTCATCAATATCATCACTTTTGTTTCTACTTCAAAGAAAAGCCAAGACACCAAGAAGGAACAAATGAAAGCTTTCTTGTCAAGAAGGTATTACAAGGGACTGTCTGTAGCACATGGATGGCAAGCTAAATATGGTTGCTAGCTGGGTATTTTTTTGCTGATCACCTGTAGGTATCTCTTTAACACAGCAAGTTGTTGGACTGAATGTATTATTTCAAGCAGTTGTTAGCCATTGTACAAAAATGTTCCTGGGCTGGTACATATAAATGCAATTATAAGAGTAGCAAAGGGTAAAAAAATGAAAAAAATTAGATGTCTTTCTGCTCTCTGTCCCTTTTTCTCATGTGTGTGCAACCTGCTTTCAGACTCCAGCCTCATTCTTCCAGTGGTCTCTTCACAGATCACTAGAATACCAGAATCAACAATGAATGTATGCAAAATTTAAAAAAAAAAAATTACTTACATATACCATATGTGTTTCTGAATATGTTCTAGCTGTAAAGGAAAAGAAAACAAGGAATTAGTGTCGTAAACTAGAAAAGGTAACTCCACAAGTCATCCTTATTCAAGGCTTATTCAAGTAAATCCAAAATTTCAGAGATGGACCTATGCATACAACAGGAACTTTATGCTGCATAAAGAGCTGCTCATCCTAACCCATCCCACTGGAAATGACACTTTAATTACAGACAATGCATCAGTAAGAAGCAAATCCCAGGCAAATGCTAAGCGCAAGGCTTCACAGGTAACTGTTCTGGAAATTCAAGCTTTTCCCTTCCCAAGTCCTTCCCTATGCAATCTAACTGCTCATTTCTGTATATACATAGTAGCTGATCCTTTGTACTTAAATTGCATTTCTAGTTTTGTTTTGGAGAAAAAGAGAGAGGAAGAAAGAAGAAAATAGTTTCAAACAGGTAATAAACAAAATAATTTGTGCATATGCAGTGTGACCTTCCTGGATACAGCCAATCATTCTAGATTGGCTTCACATTTATCATCAAAATCTAAGGACCATGCAGAATAAAGTTCTATGTAATTTACTAATTCTGCACTTGGAACACCAGACCACTTATTTATTTTACTTCCCTTCTTCCCGTTCCAAACATGAAAATGTCATTATGCAGTGAAGGACTGATTAAAGCTGAAAGCAGCCATGTCCAGCTATGGAAGGCAGATTCCACAAACATTACAATGATGTATTTTCCCACAAGCACAAGAAAAGAAGGCAACATGATTTTTCCAAGAGAAACCCTTAATAGCAGAGAGAACAAAAGTTCATATAATGTACTTACAGCAGAACCTTCCAAATATGTTTTGTTTTAATCATCAAAGCAGAAAAGAACTTTTCTTGGATGTCCAGGGATTATTTTATATGTAGGCAGTGTTTTTTATATTCATCACTATGCAGCACCTTTGTAGGTGCAGAACAAAATGCATACTTGTGCAACATTCAGGGGAATGTTACATTCCACTTCCACAATAATTAGAATCAGAGAGAAAAAGAAACAAAAAGAAAAGAAAAAATAAGGAACAAGCAAACAACAAAATCTCAGAGATACAAAGTGTTTGCCACAGAGAGCAAGGAATCAGAGACCTTTGTGCTATGGAGCAACAGCTCCCTGTCTGGGAAACCAGTAAGACGTGAGTTTGGCCCTGTATGAGATCATTTTTTTAAGTGAGTCAGGGCTTTTCCTTAAAACAAAGAAACAACAGACTGCAGCTTAGGAAAGCATGACAGGAAGCTGAAGGGAATAGTGTGGGAAACAAACAACCTCCTTTAAACCCCAGACTGTATCCACACTGCAGAGGTGCAGTTGGCACTCATCTGTCTTCTAACCAGCACCAGTGCCCCAAGCACACACATCCACCAGCCCAGGCAGACTTGCACAGTTTCCAGCTGTGGCCCCAGTCCTCCACAGTAATTCCCCTTCATCACAGTTCTCCTACACTATAAGGTAGTCCTCTAACCCCTGCACTATTAAGAGCAAGGTGGAGTATTCCTGACACACGGCCATCTCCCATCGAGATAAAGTTCTGATTTGGGAGTTCCCCCAACAGCCTGGAGACACAGCCCTCTTTCTTCTGTCTCTGTGCAAGCTGAGGTATAATCACAAAACACAAGGAGAGACAATTTTGTACAGCTTCCATGGGGCAAGATCTTAGAACTGTTCCTTATCAGATGTGTAATTCTGTGAAGACCTGCTAGGGGGTGGACTGTGTCTCCTGTGCTGGTAAAACCACATCTACTCATTATTTCCCAACACCAAAAGGAGGGTTAGAGAGATTAATGATTTCAGACAAGATGCAGATGATACAGTTTTGCATTGTCCAAGCCTCTTTCATGCCTGCTTCTCCTGCTGCATTTTCTGTCTCCATGGGACTCTGTGCTCTTGTGTGTCTGTGATACGCAGAAATGCCATGGCAAAGCAGACAACAGCACTCCACTTTGAGTTAGAGAGGGTAAAGAAGAGAGGGCCACCCGTTCATGTCTTAGTCACAGAACCTCTGGGCTCCTTCAGAGATTATGTCAAATGCCTTCTGCCCATCCCTGCTGATCACTCTCCTTCAAACTAATGAACACACAGCATTTTTCTGAAGGAGAAGCCCCGTTGCACATTGACAGACATTTGAAGGTGTATGACAGCTCTCATGGCTGCTGTTTATCTACACATCTACCATTCAGTCCACATCAAAACCGTTCCTGTGAAGTATGCAGGAATATCACAGATATGAAAAGTATTCTACAAACCCATTTCCTATCCTGATTCAAACGTAATTGCATTGAAATATTATTAGAATTGTGCTTGCTGCTGCCAACATCTTCACTGCTGTTTTAAAGGTAATTAATTAATGCTTTGTTGCTTTTTGTCTGCATTAAAGTGACAGTAGGGTTATGGGAGGGCGATTGGTTTTGACAAGGAGAAATCTATGCTTTCTACTGTGCAGTGCAGGGGAGGGAGATACACAGTGGGAGCTAATCTCACTCCTGCCTTCATTTAAACACAATGTTTAAATGCATTTAAGTGACGAAGGCATTTAACAACCCTTCCCAGAGGGTTTTTCTTGCTGTTTGCACATGAGTTTGCCAAGTTTAATACCATTTTATGGAAGTTGTAAAAATGCTGCTTCCTAATGTCTCCTAGTCACTGCAGGCAACTGTCTCATGACATCATCTCTGAAACAACAAAACATGCTCAGATCCACTGCACATGCACAGTCAGAGAGATTTCTGCAGGCTAAGATGCTGTAATGGAAGGAGAGGGAGAATTCCTTCATCACGATTTTACGTAAAATACTTCCAAATATTAAACTTGTACACTGAAGAAGCATCATGGAGCCTCTCACAGATGAGAGATCCACTGTGATACAGAGCTGCACAAGAAAAAGAGGTTTTTCCACAGAAAAAGAGGTCTCCTCCCACAAAAAGCTTATGTCTGAATTCTAAGGCAGGGAACAACAGATGGAGACAGACAGGCAGATGGAAAATAAGACAGCGCTGTCTACATCCTCAGCACTGATCTCAGCAGAGCGGCTGCCAAGCTGAAAAGTTCTGACCTGAAGAAAAACTTTCTCAAAGTCTGTGGATATAGATGAGGGCTTCTGGGCTTGAACTTATGTCAAATTTCAAACTTCTCTGTCCGGAAAGGGAACAGCCTCAAACCCATCTGTGCACTCACACCTCAAATGAATCTTCTTCATCCAGAAGATCTCCTAATTGAGCTTTAAACCTACTGTGTAATGTCAAGACACAGGCTTTTTCTGGCCACAGGGTTCAGGCTGGCAGTGCAAACAGCACTGGTAAAACCATTACCTGTTTCAGCAGTAGCAGCTGCACTAAAGCAGCCTCCAGGAACCTTGAAAAGATCAAGTATCATTGTCCTACGTACACTGGGCATGAACAAGCCCTTGACAGCCTAAATACATCAATTGGACAATTACCTCCATTCTATAGGTTGTAAAGTGAGAAAATTTAAATGATGGAATAGGCATATTCCATATTCCATATTCTTACCATAAGACATCTACAGAAATTAATCAGGTGGGTTTTCCCTTCTTCATTTTTGTAACATTCTTTAGATTCTGCAGGTCATCATTAGCATATATCAGATCCAAGAAAAAACAAAATCAGAAAGCAGAGAGGAGATTCTGAAAAAATGTGTAATTCAAGGAATTTTTAGGTAATATTAAGGGATAGGTATTTCCACCTATATGGACACCTAACATGGAAGACAAGTCATTCTACCATAGTATAAGATGTCAATACTAGAACAGTAACACCTTTAGAAATAGCTTATTCTGCAACATCTGCTTTGATCCACCTTGCTCTAGAAACAAAATTTCAACAGTGCTCACCTATGGATGCTAAATCTGAACCAGAGTGCCTGTGGTTATTGCAGGCCACGTGGCTCGGTCCTGCCTGAGAGCTAGCCTGGGAAATTCATGGGAGGATTTGAAAACAATCCTCAGAGACAGAAAACAGCCGTGCCAGGTGCTGTTTGTCTGTCCCTTGTTTTCTTTGCAGGAGAAGGTCAGGAGGTGGTGAGCACCACTGACCAATGATGGCGATGTAGCAGTTTACTAACCAATAAGTTTCCTTTCTGTACTTACCATGAATCAGTCTATAAAACAAGCCTGAAGTAATAAACTAGAGATATTCTCCTGTTCTGACTCCATGAGAGTCTGTGTCGTCTCTACCCAGCCGGTCCTAATAGAGCGACACTCACCCATCTTTAAAAGGAAAGCGCCTCTGCCCTTTGCCTTTGTCTTTCTGGAGAAGAAAATATTGGCTGAGAATGCAACTGGTTTCTACTACAGGAGCTATAATCTTCTGCTGTAGCAATGCTGAATCATTTGAAGAGCACATAACTAAAATAAATCTCATCCTGAAGTACTTTAGTACCCAGAGCACACCTCCCATAAGCCTTCTCAAACTCTGTTACTACTTCACTTTTCCCTCCTGACACTATTCCTATTAAAAGGCTGTCCCAGTACCCCACTGATATGTCTAAAATTCTTCTAGTTTCTAGCCTGCTTTCCTGTAAGGCCATTTGACATACATTTGTTTTTGTGCCAGTATCTTCCTTTAGCTTAAATAATCCTTCTCTCCCTAGTAATTACCTCTAATGAATATGCAGATGACCAGTACAACCTTCCTTAGACATCATCTGTGTACATTAACTGAAGTTCTTTTAGGCCATACTACTCAGACAGACTCTTTCAAATGCTCATCATCTTGGTACTCATTCTTTGCTTGATTTCACCTTTCATAAATACGAGTGGTCAGAAATACCATCACCAGGAGCAAGGATCAACTTTCAATGAAAAGTTTATCCTTAATGAAAGAAAAACACAAATTCTTTTATTTCACAGCATGTTTAGTCAAACAGGCTCAGTAAATCAGAGTGGTCAAGGATGTCCCACTAAACCATATTTGAGGCTATGTAACACATGGTGAGTGTGAACAATATTCCACTAAGACATAATAAAGCCTTGTTCCCACAAATGAATCATATACAAAGAAAGGTAATGCCTGTTTCTTAAGGCTGGAAAGGGCCAGCAACAATAATTCTGAGTACCCTCCCTTCCATTAATCTTCTCAAGATCCAACACTGAAGCAAATGATGACAGTTAAACGTGAATGCTGGTTCTGTTTTTGTTGATCATTTTAACAGATGGACTGGAGAAGGTGTGGGTGTACTGTGAAATGGCAATTACTTCAGGGAGGGAAATGCAGTTGGATAAAAAGGAAAGGAGATACAAATCAAAAAAAGAGGAACAAAGCAGAGAAGGGAAGTGAAAAATGAAAGAAAAAAAAAATCTAGTGACCTTACATTTCACTATATTTTTCTGCTGAATTCACTAGTGAGGTATTCAGCAAATGATCAGTAATGCTAACAGCTACATCTGTACTTATTATACCCAAGCTGCAAATTTGTTCACATCTTTGTATAAATATCAAATTGATTCAAGTGAGATATTTTCTAGGAATAGAGGCTTCCAAATAAACCCATATGTATACCCCTTTTCACAGGACACAGCTAAAATAGAATTCAGCTCTCTCCTCAGAATGAACTCTATATTCCCAGCTCTTGTGCAGTAAACAAAGAGCTCCCTTCTGCCTGGCAATCAAAGCAAGCAGCTCACTAACAGCACAGGAGTGTGACAGCAGCAGGGACAGCAGACCCAGAGACCCTCAAATAATGAAAATAAGACTGCAGCTAATAACAAAGAGTCATCCTTTTTTCCTCGCAGCTCTCTGCTCTTTAATATGTATTATTTCGAATTCTTATTCATAATTCAATGGTCTGTGCTTGCCAATAACCACCTGATCTGGGGTTTTCTTTTCTCCCTAAGGAAGTAAGAGGTTAATTTTGATCAAGAAAAGGAGGGGGATGGGTGTCACTCTGAGACCTTGAATTACCTCAACTGCTTTTCTTTCCTATGCACATACATTCTCAGATGTATTGCACAACTCAAAATATTTAGGGCCTGTCTCTGCCCTGTGGAAAAACTCAGAACAACCTGAGGCAGGATCTAACACTTGATCTTCTTCCTAACATACTTAGACCATCAGCACTAATATATTTGAGAAGCTGGTATGTTTACATCACAGAAAGGGAGCTAAGCTTGAGAGGGACTTGGTGACTTTTTTGGCCATGAAGAACAGCTGCCTCATGTCTCAGGATATTGCCCTAACCTCTGCAGTGTTATTTCTGTGAATATACTTGTGAAAATGTTATTTCTTTCTTTAAAATTCTGTTCTAAAAAGGTCTTTTAAAGTGCCTATTTTTATTTTTTTCCAATCGAAGCTATTTATGTACTGTAAAATGTGATGGTACTGGGTTTGCAAAAGTAGGGATACTAGAAATAACATGAAGAACTTTTCCCCTATGCCACCAAATAGAGCATGACCTGGATTGGTAATGAATGAAAGAAAAACCCAGTTGTCAGGTAATATTGTAAAGAGTTGTGAAGGGAATTTCAGTTAACTTCTTAGCAGAGAGGTGTCTGCATCCCAAAAGCTTTGTCACAGCTGGCACAGACTGATGCTGTTGTTACCAATCTCAGCAGAGAGGCCAAGCAGTGATCTGAGAGTTTATTTATAAATATTTTAGCAGACTGAAGAACCAGGAGGAGTGTTAAATTTACATTTCTCTATACATACTCCCACTCAGAATCTGTGAGCTTAGTAAATCTGTATAAAATCATCACCATGGCCTGACAATAGGATTTACAAGGGCAAAGTACCCATAAAGGCACACGCCTCCACTGACAAGCAGGCAATCTTACTTTCCAAAATTATTTTAATTGCTAATGTTTTTTAATTCCCTAAAACATGAACACAGTGTTAGTGAAGGATACAATCACTACACATTCCTCACCCTTGCAGGGTCTCTGTTGTAGTGAAGGGGTGTATCCTGGAGGCAGACTCAGTGCTGAATGCCAGGAGCTCAACACTGCGGGACTAAGAGTGCTCAAGACCACAGGGCAGAGGATGAAAGAGCAGACTGGCAGTCACTTGCTCTGAAGGCTGCTAGAGGATAATGCAGAGCAAATGCAGGATAGAATACAATGCAGCTTATGTAGTGTGAAGTGAGAAGCCAACACTTCTGTCAGAAATGTAAGAAAATCACACTGTTTAATGGCAAAGCTTCAAATACCAGTCCAAACACCTGTGACCTTCAAACACTTACATCACCCAGCAAACTGCTGTATCAGACAGAAGAATCAGACAACTCAGGTGCACTCCAAAACATGTGAATGGGCCAGCAGTTCTGCGATGAGCTACGAGGGATTTCTCTTAAATGCCCCGAGTTACATATGGAACAGAATAGTGAGGCTACAGAAAAGCCACAAAAGCAATCCGTTCTCATGACTCAAAAGAGATGGTAACTAACTTCTTCCCAAAGACTCCACCAACTCCACTCTTTCTTTGCTCAGGAGGAAACACATAGGAGTGACACTAAATCACCAAGTTACCTTAGCTGCTCATCCATTCCTGCAACAAGGCAAGAAATGAAGCCTTGCTCACGCTGCCTCCTTACCGTGAGACGTTTCGAGGCATCCACTTCAATCATCCCCCGCAAAAGGTTCTGACAGTCGGGGGGGATAAAATGGGGCATGTGGAACACTCCACGCTTCACCTTCTCCAGCAGCTGCCGCAAGTTGTCGTCATCGAAAGGCAGGGCGCCCTGCAGGGATGGGACAGAGCAGTCAATAGGAGAGAACTGGAGAGGACCAAAGGAGAAAAGCCAGGATAAACCTGGTGAGAGAATCGAAAAGAGAAAGACAGCTCATAATGAATTATTACAATGAGTCAAAAAGATTTTTTATCCATTGGAAAGAAATAATTTCTTAGTGCTGCTGTATTTCCTCTAATATAGGAAACAAAACTGAGGACATTGTTTAGTTTTTTTTATTAGACTTTTAATTAGAAAATTACTACCAGAACAAAGTAAAATACAAAATATGAAATTGCCTTTCCAGGCAAATTCACCAAAGATGCATGGATTGACTTAAATTCAGCTCAAAGCTTTTGATCTGCTGGTATTCCTCCTGGGCATACTTTCACAGCAGCAATGTTTATCGTCTCCTTATTTTTAATCTTCCTGAGACACATTTATTGCAGACATTGAAAAGGAGGTGAACAGCTTTTGAGAGACTTTCAGTAAAGAACATGCTCTTTCTGATCGAGCATTGAAACGACACAACTGAAAGAAACCCCAACCAACATTAGCCTTTGGAAGCAGCAGACATTCTACCTGTTTAATATACTCCATCCAGTTCCCATGCTGTGGTCAGGTCATCAGTTCCTATTGCTTCCCTACTGTAGCTCACTTACATGAATGGCTTGGAGTTTTTTTAGCTGAAACTACATTTTGAATAGATCATCAGCTTGCCACAAAAAGCAGTAAAAGACCTATCCTTGCTGCAAGGACAAAAAGGAAAAAGAGAAGGTTGAAATCTTTAGGGTAACTCTACTGACTGAAGCTGATACCCTTTTATAGCAAGTCTGCACCTTCCTAGATATTCTCACTTCCTTCTTTCACTGCCTAATTCTAGTAGGTGCTGAGCTTCCTTGATTTCCAGGATGACTTGTGGGAAGCTGCAAGCTGTCAGCTGCTGTGATAATGAAGCTTTAAGTTGTCAGCTCTGGCACTGCTCTTACTACAGTGAGTAGTGCATCTGTATAAGCAATCCTGGGTCTATGGTTTAGGGAGAACAACAGCTCCATTTTCAGCAGCCTCAGGAAGCCACCTGATGGCAGCCACGACTGGGCACTGCTTACTGGAGTTTGTTCATTCAAGTGGCCTTGAAGGCAGAGCCCCTCCCTGCCTTCTGTAATCAACCTCCTGAGTTACCTATGCATTCCAGACTTAAAGGAAAGTCAATTCTGATAGTTCAGTACTTTGGCTAACGCAATTTAAGTCCTGGTAAAATCAGAAAGGACGCTGTGTGGCACCTCCTGAAGGTAACATCTACATCTCTTTTATTACTACCATCTGCTATCATATCTTGATAGTTTTTGCAGGGTTCATCCTGACATAATTAACTGGCGAGCTCTGCACTCTCCATCAATAATAGACTTATTTCAATCATTTTTCAGGCACATGTGTGTATGTAGGAACAGATGAAGATGCAGCAACAGACACCAAAGCATGACAGAGAATCCCCCCGAAAATTGAAAGCCTGCTCCAACAAATCCTAACCATCTTGACACATTCTCTCTTCTGTTCTTACAAATTCAAGAAGTTATATTAAGAGCTCATTATACACTTCCATTTTATTAGCTATGGAAGTAACTGCTCAGTAAGAGATGACCAGGTGTTATCTAGTGTGATAGTTAAAATCCTTCCAGTGCAACATCAAGATAAAAAAAATTAAAACTTCAAAAATGTCAGTGAATTGTAATGACTAAAAAGAAAAAAGGAGTAAGATTAGTTAAGGGGAATTAAAACATCATACTGACATTACTTCAAGGTATTTTGATTTGAGCCATTAAAAAAGAATCAGCACATCTTTTGACACAAAAATTCTCTAAAATTTTGAAGTATTTTAAACAAAAACAGTATGCAGAATTTATCTCATTTTACACTGTACAAGTACTTTTTCAAAATAAAGCATTTAAGTGAAGCAATCAGGTTTACTGATACATATACAAGAATCTCAAAATTTTACTTCAGGCTTGTTACTTTTATAATTATAGATGATTAGCTGAACAATTACAGATATAAAATACTTAACATGCACATAAAACCTGTATTCATATAGAGTACTTTACCTGCATGTGATATATGATTGTATTAACATAAACTATATTTTCCTACATTATACTATGGAAATTGATAACAAATGCCAAGCCAATCTGCCTTCAGCTGGACACCCAATTGTTGGATGTTTAGGAGTTGATTTCAGAATAAATTCCACAGAGAATTGAAACTCTGATCAAAAGAAGGATAAGTTAGAAGACACTGTATTTTGAACACTTAAAGTATTACTGAGCCAGATGGAAACTAATTTAAACTTTGTACTACTGGCTCAGTTTTATATTCCCATGTGTACCAAATTAAAATGTAGCCTGCTGCTTGCATGAAACAAAGACGAGGTTCTCAAGTCTTCTCTTGAAAAAATACTGCAGTTAATGTATGCATATACCTGCTGAAGCACATAAATATATACAGCAGAAAAAAGTGAACACATCCCAAACCCAGCCATATTTTGATCCTGTGAAGGACAACTTGTTTGACATTCTCTGTATCCTGGACTTGCAATACTACACACCTTTACCCATCAAAAAACATGGTGCAACATCACAACAGAGCGAAGAACATTTATGGAGACAAGTTTTTGATGCCTGTCTATGCTCTCCTGTGCAGGGCAACAGTGTTTCAAAGAAGCAGTGAAATATTCCTCATGCTTTTCCTTTGGGGCTGATGTAGAAATAAGAGGAAAGGATGCCACTGAGAGATACAAAAATAGAGGACTAAAAAAAGCCATCCGTACATGATGTCAGTAGAATTGCCATTAAATACAGCAGCACTTTCAGATTTTTCTTTTCTTTTTAAAGGGTAGTGCAAGGAAGATGACTCACCACTAGCAATGCAAACAAAATGACTCCGCAGCTCCAGACGTCTGCTTTCCTTCCATCATATTTTTCTCCCTGCGCAGCAATGACACAGAGGTTCAAAAGACCAATCACTAGTAAATGAATTAATTATCCTTGAAGAATGAGAGAGGGGAGAATGGGAAACCCCACATTTCAACTCAGCTACCTGTTTCCCAAGGTGGCCTTCCCAACTAGGAGGAAGCCACTACACAGCCAGCTAATTGAATTTTTTTGTGAACATCAGCTTGCAGTCTTATCTGAGATCTCTGAGAAAAGGCTCAGAAGTGGGAGCAGGGCAGGAATGGTTGACAACTCACAAATTATCAGATCTGGCATTTAAACAGAGTAACAGGTGCATTAAGGACATCAAGAAGGTGTGTTTCTCTGCCCTGGTTCTCCAGGCTCTTCTTCTCTGCCCTTCTTCTTCTTCAGTAACACCAGCCATGTTATTTGCAAACTAATAGTGTTGCCTGGACAGTCTCTCCTGTGTGCTTCCTGCTTGACTTGACAGTAGAGACATGATTTGGAAGAGGGCAGTCTTGGGCACTGAAATCTTGGATACTTATTTTCAGAGGACAAAGGGAAAGCAGAGGGGAAGAATATTGTTTAGTGGAAAGAAACATCACTGACAGTCAACCCCAGCTCTTCTACTGAGATGACAGCTACACCGGAGACAGGAAAGCTGAGGGTCAGAAAACGTCCCTTGGGCCAAAAGATCAAATTAATCCAGGCTCCTGTCTGATCGCATGGTGCAAAGGGTACTGTGAGAATAACACGTAATTATTTCCCAATGTGGCTTGAATCAGGGCTGAGCCAAACAAACTGAACTCTATTTAGGATCCTTCTGTCCTTTTTTTTCCCTCTGCCTTGGGCCGATTTCTTGTACAGAGGATCTATCTGCATACTTGCAATGAGGGACACTTCAAAAAAGGTATTTATGTACACTAATATTAACCAACTTACCCGGATGACTTCAGGACAAGCATAATGTGGTGATCTGAAAGACAAAATACAGTCAGATGAGCATGTAACAGCCTGGTATTTATGGTTATGTGCATTTCCATTTTGTTTAGCAGAATGATGACAGACTTGCTTATACACAATACAAGTGCGCAAACCAGCACATTTTTCCTTACTTCAATAAGAACACACTTCTAACAAGCTCAGAAAATGGTCAAGAACTAGCCTAATTTAAAACTCTATGGGCCTGCTATGAATTTCTTCAAAGCAAGGAATGAAGGGAAGACAAGGCATATTCTGTGAGTACCGAATTCCAGCTCTCTAATCCCACCCTTTAACTTTGCCTTGTATCTAATTAAAAGGAAGGCCCACACTGCAAAACCTTTTACAGGAAAAAAGACAGATGCATCCCTAAACGATGTTTGGTATCTCTTCTGCTAAGATGACTCTCATTTATATCAGTGGTCACAAAAGCTGCCAATACACGATTGCAACATGCCTTATTTTTTTTTTGCTTTAAAAAAAACGAAAAAGGATGGACAGTAGCACTATTACCTGGCGAGTTAATATATTCTTTTCACATCCTTCCACTCATATATCTCTTGTTTGATTCCTGGCTGAGAAGAGTTAATTACTTCAACTTGCCAGGTAATAATTTTAATTCCTAAAGATTATAGCCATGGCTATTTATTTTATAGCCTTCATTAAAGTAACTTGACAAGTAAAAGGGATGCAAACTGTCTGAAACCTGTGTGCAAATCATGCTATTGTTTATACTGACACCTCCCAGCAGTCCCTGAGCCTGTCTTCATTTGTACATGTGCTTCTTGTGACAAATGCAATCATGGCTGGGCAATACCTGTCTCACAAAGTAATGAGCAAACCAGAAGTACAGCGAGGTTAGCTTTGTGCTAGGATGCTATATTAATGCCCAGTGAGACAGCCCATTAATTGAATTTCCATACACACTACACTTATCTTATGGCAAAATACCATCCCATGGGCATGGCATGCCCTGATTTGTTATCACAGCTTTTGGCAGAGCATGACAATAAATGCATGGTACACTTGGGAGTGCAGCTACCTTGACAGCAAAGCTTCCATGATGAGAGAGAAAATACAGTTGATCCCTCACGAATTTCAGGAAAAGTGGAATTCAGCAGCTTAATCCAATATTTAATACAACACCAACCCTGGACCCATTTAAGAGATGGGCTATTCACAGGTATTCTAACCAGTCTGTCTGCTCAGTGGTGCCTTAGTTTAGACTACATTTTAAAAACCTCAGTTCAGAAGTCAAAACAGATAATGAAAGCCAGAGCCTCCCTCAGAGAGCTGGCTAGAGCTGCTCATTGGAAGACCAGAAATAATAGTCTTGTGTCTAGTGAGCAGGACAGTCTACCCAGGCTCTCTCTGTAGCTCTGTCACTGACAGCCATGGAAACATGGACAAGATTATTTAACATTTTTAAAAGCTGCAGTTGGCCTGTTTGAAAAGGGTGACCAGAACCTCACCACAAGTCTACTCTTCTGATTAAAGAAAGAGCAATGCAGCTGCAGCTTTCACACCACAAGAAAGTGAAGCCAGAGACACTGCACTGCTTTATGTTATGTACATGTTCCCACAATTCCAAAATATATTGTTTCCTGTGAATTTGTTTCCTTATAGCGAACCAAGAGCTGCACTACACCTATTCTTTCCAAAATCCCAGAGTCTAAACCACAAAAAGTCATAACACTGTACTAGACCATGATCTTGCAAGCTTTTAGAAGACAAATTATTCTTGAGGAAATGCTTGACTAGTGATGTCGTCTTTTTCTCGTATCTATCAGTGGTGTAGAATGTACAGGCCATCCCTAAGGCACATACAAAGCACAAGGAAGGAGCAGCAGCACAACTGGGACTGCAGCCCAGGCTTGACAAGTACAACTCTCTCTAGTGCTGGACTGCTTACACAGAACACTGAAGGAGGGCAGTGTGGGAGCTGTAAGGAACATAGTTATGCAACCGGAATTTGGAAAAAGAGTGCATGGTAGTAAAAAGAGTACAGGAATTACAGAGATCAAGGATATTTGCTCAGTTTAGTCACGCCAGAACAGAATGGCTGGTTCTAACATGTTCTGTACAACTGAGTCACATTAGGTTTATTGGAAAATATATGGGGGGTAAAAGAAGTGCGGACACAGTCTATTTAACTGTTGAGCTCCTGTCACTTAGCATGTTTGAGTCTCTCACTCTTGCATGTATTTTAGGTTCTGCAAGTTACAGCTGCCTCTCTGTGTGAGTCATGAACACACACAGTACCTTAAATGGCTACTACAGGTGGTGCCTGCGGCTGACCTAGAAACTTTATCCAGACTTCTCAAATCCCACATGGTATCCTTTACAGTTCAGCAATATCCTTCAGTACAATCCTCTTTGGATGGCAATGGCACTGGGGTGCACTGGAAGATTTAGTATCTCAATTTGCAGAGTGTTCCTGAATTCTTATTTGTATATTATGACTCCAACAAGGATTTCAGAACTCTTAGTTGTGGGTGCTGAGCAGTGCAACCACCTGAGAGCTTCCTGTGCTAACACACTTGAAAAGAATGTAAGTGCTGGGAAGAACTCAAGATAGGTACATAGGTATTTATGTGTCCCACTAGCAAATGCCCTCAAAATGTTTTCCTTCCTGAGGCCTGCTGAACTGCAGTGGAATGTGCCATAGATCTTAAAAGGCACCACTGAAATTCTGCAAAGTTCTAAGAGACTGGGTGGAGAAAATAAGAGTTATAATAAACCCTTTGAACAAGCTGGGTTCGTTCGATGATTCAACAGCTGCATTGCAACTGCCCAGAGAGCACAGGTTTTTGGCATTGCCATTCTGAATTCTTGCCAGCACACACTAGCTAGGTATCTGCAGCATTATCTTGGCTAACAGCTTTAAAAGGGATCCTCCAGTCAGCCAGAATCCATAAAAAACTCATTTCCATGCTACCAATCACAGATTTACTGCTGTAAAGACAAAACTCAAATTTAATCAAAAATCTATTTATCTTTCTACAGAGTCATGAATATTTCTTTGGCTCTTATCACTAATTATTCAATATAGATGTGTCAAGAGCAACATTCCCTGTCTTTTCCCCTAGGCCACCTCCTCATCATTCTGCTACATCTCTGTGCAGCAAAAGCCCCAGTCTGCCCTTGATAACAAATAAATATATCACTCAGCAAGATCAAGAAACAGTTGCTGCCTGTGGGTACCACTACAAAAAAACAGCAATGTTGGCAGTGTTTATTTCCATGGTGATGTAGATTTTCCAAGGCCAGCCTGCCCGGGGCAGGAAGGGCTCTCTGAATGGTCATTCACAGCTGTGACTCTAGGACACAGTAATCTTAAGGACCTTAGGGGACCTTAGAGCATTTACGTGGGATTTAAATCAGAGGAAATAAGACAAGAGAGCAATGGTGAAATCCAGGACAGCTCTGGACAGTTAAATCAGGCATTCAGAAAGAAATGTATATATCCATGATGCATCTTTTCTGAATTTCATCTGAGAAACTAGAGAATTAGTTCTTGATCTGTGCACATCAAGATGTTGTGCAGCTGCAGTAGATCTGAGACAACCAGGGCCATATCTTCAGTGCAGATGTGATGTGCCTGTGAGTTACAGTTTTTTTTACAAAGGTAAAAAAGACCTGCACTGTGCACACACAAATGCATTGGGCACATATGGTTTATCTGGGAACACATAGTAACTGCTCTGCCAGGGAAGTGAAGTGGTTGGTTGATCAGGAAGGACAGGAAAAGCTGTGTGGTCCTACTCCACAGTGTGACAAAATCATGTGCTACACTGCCTGATGGGTTCCTAAGTCCCAGTAAAGATGAGTGTCCATGCCTCAGTCCTTTGGTCCCATGCCTTAAGATGATATATTTTGGGGGAGAAGAAAAGCTTCTTTGAGGGCCATCCTTTAGGCCTCACAGGCAGAGGCAGAGTTTCTGCAGAGGGAGGAACAAGAAGTCTCCTTTCCTCTGTTTTTATTATGCATGAAGTTACCTTGATACAGGATGTTGTACAGCTGCAGAGAAATCCTCACACATCTGGAAGTTGTTGCTGTTTCTCGATTCTAGAGTCCTTCTTTCCCCTCTCTTAATCACTGTCTCCAAGCTGGCTTTCAGAGGCAGGAGTTACCCACTAGAGCAAAAGGCTGCCTCTACTTCCCCCCCATGCTGGGTAACAAAGGGCTGAGATGAAGGCAAAGAGCAGAGGAGTAGCAAAATAGATAAAAGGAATTCAGGAGAGGGACACTGGCATTCCAAGTAGTGAAAGCGACAGCCACAGATCATAGAGAAAAGAAAGACAGGGAGAGACTAACGAAAGGTTCCAGCAGTGGTGGGTAGTTAAGGCTGCAGTGAAGGCAGGAGCTGCAGGTAAGACTATAATTAAGGTAGTAGGTGTAGTTAAGGCTGAATGCTATATTGCCATTAAAGCTTCAACTCAGTCATTTACCTCTGGATGAGAAAACTCAGCATCTAGCCCTCAGCCATCTTACAGCTGTTTACTCCTCAGGTGCAATTACATTTTTGGGGAATCTGTAAATCAGTTCATTAATTATCAGTTCAAATTTTTATATTATGGAACCTTTAAGGGGTTTTAATTTTAAAAATTAACCAGACACTTGTATTAAAAGGGCATAAAGATTGGCAAAAGTTAAGAACTGGTAAAAAAAAAAAAAGGTTGAAAATGTTACACTGTACTCTGCAAGTAAGTCAGGTGGATGTGTTGCTGTGCCCAATGCCTCTTTTCTACCTGTGACTGAAGTTGGGAAGTCTGTAGGAATGTGAATCAAATTCTACTTGTGACTGAAGCTGGGAAGTCTGCAGCACTGTGAGGGAACTGTAGTGTCAATAAAGACAAGTTTGCAAGCATGCAGCTGATTGACACATGGGAGAATCAAACTCTCTGTCCCTGCCAGAGAATCCTTCTGTGAAAAAAATGAACAGGTGCCTTTAACTGAGATGTTCACAGGTAATTATGAGTTGCATGTTCCCCAGTTTTCAGAATCACAGTGCTACACATCCAAGTTTTCCAGCATTTATAAGCATGTGGAGCAGCAGTTACAGTTGGTAGGCACTGTGCTTTCCCAGTAAAGGACTGTTACCAAGGACCAAATATCCTGAGGTATTGGGCCCCAAGAGCATCCAACTGTACACTCAAACCTGGTTTACAATTTTGCATAATCCTGTGTCCTCATAAAAATGGAGATAACCAGATCAATGCGGCAAACATAATATGAAAACAATATAATTAATATTTGCAAACCTAAGACACAGTGATAAAATCCTACCTAGCACTCATAGCAAGGCTTGAAAGCAGTGAGCAGAAATTATAAATGGATCCATAAAATGAATGATGAGGAAAACCCAAACATTAAATAGCTGTTTACTCACAAAAAAACACACCATCCAATCATCAAATGAGGCAAAGATTTGTTGAAAAAGACCTGTACAAGTTTGTACTTAATGGGCATATCCTAATGTGCACAGGCTGAGTAAATGTTACACTACCAATCTGAAGAAAAGCACATCTTAAACTCTCAGGGACTGATTTTGCAGAATCCAAGCTCTTTTAACATACCTTGTGATGTATTATAGGTGATCCTGGTACCAGTGGTCATTAATAAGGTTGTCTGGTATTTCCCTTTATAATCCTCATTTTAAGTTCCTCATAACTTACTGTCAATTTAACAACAATTTTCCTTGCTTTTTGTCTGTCTCAGACTGGTTTCATGTATTTGTATGCAGGCATACTGTGTATGGGCTGAAGCATTTCCACTAAGTCTAATTTTAAGTAAATACTTATATACACAAAAGAAAGAGAAAGAAAAATTTCTAGTATCCTCCACTGCAAAGGGAAAACCTGAGTATTTATTTGCATTCTCCAGAAATTATGTCATAGAAATATTGCATTTCACTAGAAAACTGCAGTTTGCATTTACTAGCAGAAGCTCTCTAGAGCATTGGGATCAAAATCCTACCTGCATTGGTAACACCTGACAGAGCAATTTTTTTATCTGAATCTCTGAGCTACTGTGGGTGGGATTACCACATGGTACCAAACTTTAAAACTGAGTGCAAAACTAATGAAGTAGATCTAGGACTGACAGCAACTGACTCACACAACAAGGTAATGGAAGCTAGAGCTGGAACCTAGTAGAAAGAGAAAACAATCTGGGATCTGGGGACAAATACGGAGCAGAAATGAATGGGAGAAGTCAGCTAGACTGTGGCACAAATCAGGAAGGAGATAGGAATGGAGTGCTGGAAATGGAAGCCTTGATGAGATGGGGTAAAAAGTACTAATTCTGGCATTGCCAAATTCAAGAACTTAAATTTTCAACCCTAACAATGACTAGATGTAGGACACTTGCATATGTTTTAGATATATATATATACACATTTATTATAAGGGGGAAAGAATATGTGCAGCATCATGTCATGTAATTAAAATCAGAAAGGGTGCTTGGACACTGAGGTCTATCTGCCCTCTGAATTATCTGCTTGCCACAGGTCTGCTGATACACCAATGACTTGCTGAGATGGAGAACTGAAGCAGAGAAGGGCAATGCATCTTGTCCTAGACCACCGTGAATGCCTTCAGCAGAGACAGAAATCAAGCTCAGATAAGCTGGGTCTCAGATCTGAGGTTTAACCAAAAGGCACTCACTCTTCTTGCCTAGTGACAACTCAGGATGGATTGGACAACCTCTCCCATTCTGAAACACTGTAAGGCAGCATGCCAGGAAGAATCACTGTGAAAGAGATGGCGAGTGTCTCTGCATGCCGCTCCCTGGATGTGTAAAGAGGAAGAAGAGCTGAAGAGATCTAAAATAGTAGAAGCAGCAGCCTATCTCATCTTTCTCTTCCTTCCTTGTCTGCTGTTAGCAGACGGACCCTCCCTGCTTCTGAAGGAATGAAGAGACTCACTGTGCTACTTCGGCATTTCAAGGACCATCTCTTCATAAGACTGCCTTGCTGTGCAATTTCTGCTATAAGCAGAATTAGTCCTGCAGAGCCTACACACAGCTCCTCTTCCCCTTAAGGGTCTAAAAATACTAAAAAAACTACAGCTTATTCCTTTGCACTGTGCATATGCAGGATTTGCACAATACATAGCTCTATAACGGGGATTCATTACAATCAAGACCAAGCATGCAGTCTATAAGTGACAAATTATGTCAGTGAAACAGCAAGTCCATCCTTGCCTCTTCCTACACAAACACATCTGGATTGAACTTTTACTGTGTCCTCCAGGTAGTCTGTCAGTGCTATCAGTGCTACAGAAAACCATGCAGGCCTAAGGAATATCCCCCTGAAAACAGTGACTCTGAGATACGCAATTACATCATACCTGAGGCTACATGAGGCTACTCTTCATGAGGCCAGTCAAGACTCTGCAGTGACCTAAAGACTACCCAAACTTTGGACTAAACTTAGCAGTTCACTTGTGACAGCAAAGAATTTTTGACTGCAGTCTCCCCGCTTTGATGAACTGACAAAGTTAGCTGTATCACACAGCTCAACCCCATCTGAGCCTCCCACTCTGACTGACAGAAATACCTGGAGACTCCCTGCACGACTGTCAATGGAAATGTTACAGTTTCATCTCATTATCAGTGTTCACAGTATGGATAAAGCCATTCTCGAAATTAACTTATGGGTGCACGGAGGAGCATCTCATTAAAGCTCAATATCTCAGCCATGATTCACTCTGTTTTGTTCCTTTTCATGCTGGCTGAAAGAACCAACTACATGGGTAGGTAAAACTGTTGCCTTGAAAAGCTCCGAGGTTGGTTACAGCGTGTACTCCAAGGGAAAGGGAGTCATAACTGAATTACTCTTCTCTATGAACCATGTGGCATATTGTTATATATTCCTTCCTTCCTTCACCCCCCAAACCAGAAAGATCACAAGACACCAGTATCAGCCATGCTGGGCTGCATGCCAGGAGAATTAATGAAGTGGTGTAATAGCTCACATGGAGGCCTAGTGATTGGCAACACACTTAAAATGCATCTGCAAGGCAGGAGATCATAGCGTTGCTGCTGTGTTCTGTTTATTACAGGCACATCTCTTCCATTCCATTGATTTCTTTATTAGTGCATTTTAAGGCCACAATGTGGGGGCTGGATCTGCTTGAAGCATGGAGGTTTGAATTCCAGCACAGCTTATGGGAAGGAAGCCCCCCTTTGAGACTCCAGATCTGGATAACAGAGCTCAGTGCTAACAAGAACAGGAACCCTACTGAGAGGTTCCTGAGGAGCTTGAGAAATCCTACAAGGCAATTGAGGCTGGCTGGATTGGTTTTTATACTCTTCTTTTTTTTTTTTCTTCCCTCACACAAGGAAGGGGAACAATTTTCTCTGGAGAATATAGAGGCTTTGTGGCAGCTGCAGAGAGGACTGCATTTCCTCATCTAGAAGGGAAGCTTGAAAGAAGCTGGAAGCAACAGATGTGCAGAATCACAGAACAGTTTGGATTGGAAGCAATCTTTAAAACTTAACTAGTCCAATGCCCCTGCAATGAGCAGGGATATATTCAACTAGATCAAGTTTCTCAGAGTCCCATCCAACCAGACACTGAATGTTCCCAGGGATGGGGGATCTATCATCTCTGGGAAACCTGTTCAGTGTTATACCACCCTCAGTGTGAAAAACTTCTTCCTTGTATCTAATCCACATTGACCTTTTTTTAGTTTAAAACAATTATCCCTTGTCTTATCACAACAGGTCCTGCTGAAATGTCTGTCCTCATCTTTTTCATAGTCCTCCTTTCAGTACTGAAAGTTTGCAATAAGATCTCCTGGAGCCTTTTCTCTCCATACTGAATAACCCCAACTCTATCAGTTTGTCCTCAAGGGGAAGATGTTACAGTGCTCAAACTACCTTCATGGCCTCCTCCAGGCCCACTCTTAACAGGTTCATATCCTTCTTATGCTATAGATCCTCCAAAGCTGGATGCAGTGCAGGTCTCACCAGAGCAGAGCAGAGCAGAGCAGAGCAGAGCAGAGCAGAGCAGAATAGAGCAGAGCAGAGCGGCAGCATCCCCTCCCTCTCCCTGCTGGCCATGCTGCTTTAGATGCAGCCCAGGACATGTTTGTCTTTCTGGGCTGCAAGTGCACATTGCTGGGTCACATCCAGCCTTTCATCTTACCAGTACCCCCAAGCCCTTCTCAGCAGCACTGCTCTGAATCTTTTCAACCCTCAGCCTGTTTTGATGGTACTGAGTATCTCCCTACCCAAGTGCAGGGCACTGTAATTGACCTTGGCATCACAACTCCTTGCTTTTCATCTGTGCTGCTAAGACCACAGATCTTGGCTTGACATGGACAGGAGAGAATCAGTGGGTCCCAGTTTACTCACCAACCAGCATTCTATCATATAATGAATTTCAAATACTTTTTCTATCCATTATTCATGACTTGGAAAGCAGAGCCTAGGACTGAGAGGCAGTGGCTGAGCTTTAGAGGGAACAACGATGGCTCTATGAACTGCCTTGGCTCAGAGAAGACACCAAAAAAACCATGAACTGTAACCAGCTGAGGAGGGACCTGGGCTGAAGGCATCAGAATCACACTACCAATGGCCAGGAAAAGTCAGTCTGCATGGGAGGAAGTGGAAATCTGCTGGTACTGTCTGGTTTCTGTGCTTGCTGTTAAAACAAATCAACGCACAGCTAAAAGCTGGTGTAGTGGTGCCAGGATGCAGCAGCTCGGTGCAGCTGCTGCCCTTGCTACAGCTCAGTGCCACAGCCCCTGCACAGTCACTATGGCACTGGGAATCAGGGAGCATGGTCCAGTGGTGCCCGAAGGCAACTGAATTCCCATGGAAATATCTTTAGACTGCCCCTGCAATATTCCTCCAGGCAGGCTCCTTTGTACCTGCATTCATGCCCTGCCTGTCATTTCAAAGGACCCTGCTTCTTCCCTGTCACTCCCGAATGGGAGCTGACAGAAGCAGTGTTGAGCATGAACACGAACAGCTGCACGCAAGCAGACAGCCTATGCAGGACATGCAAATTCCATTTAAGAATATTTTTCCACCCCTTAATATTTTTTCAAAGCCTCTTAAAGCAGTCAACCAGTGCTTTTAGTTCCCAAAAATTCTATGGCTAGTGAATGCAAATACATCAGCATACGCAGATGAATCCAAACCTGAAAGCCTTGATTTTTATATCTGTATGTGACAACTGCCATGGCCTGCACTTAAATCCCCTTAATCCCCTTCTTTCAGCTTTCTTCCACACTACGTGCATTATATAAATTTATTGTCTTGCTGGGAACCACCAGTGCAGTGGGTAGGTCCCCAGGTCTTTACCGAAACCCTTACTATAGACAACCTCTATGTCTGGAATCTGTCCCTCATTTTTGTAATATGCTTTGAGATACTCACCCACAACTGGTTTCTAACAAGCTGTCCCCAACCTGCAGTGATGCCATCCCGAAGTCTGCTATCCGGATGTTGTTCTTTTCATCCAGCAGTAGGTTTTCTGGTTTTAAGTCCCTGTGGCTGTAAAGAAAGGGTCAAAATGTAAATTAAATTATCTGTAACAGCTTTCCCACTCCAAAACTTGTTCTTTATCCAGAATAGCATCCAACCTGTTTTACTTTAATTCATTTAATTTGTTTTCCTGTCCCAGGCAGGAGAATACACATATTCAAGATCCAATCCTTGCAGTATTCTAGACCATATCCCAAATGCCCATTCCTGATGAATGCAAGGCCTGCAGTGTCCTGGCAGGAAAGGAACAGTCTTCAACTACCGGTGCTACCAACATGAGGGAGAAACTGAGGGATATAGAAGGAGGATAATTTCAGCCTGGATTTAGGGCTTGCATACTCTGTAATATGACAGCTCCTTAAGGTAGGAGGCAACACCGTCAATATATTCTGTCAACAACAGGAAACAAAATGAGTGATATCCAGAGAAAAAACCTTCTGATGTAAATGCTACTGCAAAAAGCTCCTATTCAGAGTTGTTTACACAGGCATAAGACTTTGAAATAATTTTGGGTAATTAGCTCTGATGGAGAAATCCCTTCAACTCAGCAGTGCTTTTAACTGAGGGTGCCAGCAGTGGGAAGGAGAGAGAGGATTCCCTCCTTTTCATTAAAGCTTGATTCTCTTATTATTTGTCAACATTGCCAGAGCCAGGCAGCCATGACCTTCATGATGGCAACTCCTGCTGCAAACTGTATATTGACAAATTTATTAATTTCCACTGCTCACAGCCAAAACCACTGTGCACCCATGTCTACTTCTAAGTACTCAGGTGATTATGTACAACTATAGCATACGCTTGATTTTATAGCCAAAGACAAAAATCTTGCACAAAATTTGTGATGAATGCGGTTTTTTCCCCCCCATTTTATTTGCAGCTCTTGGAAAGTCACAGAGATGAGAGAAGCACTTCAGGCAGACCAAAGAAAAAGCTCTTTTCTTGGTTTTGCTGGCAAAATTGCTCTGTTAATAAAAGTTCTAAATAGCAGCACCCAAAGAGGCAGGACTTCCAGTTTCAGTGGGCAGGCAGAACACAAACCTGTGGGAAATGGACATCCAACAACACTCGAGTGTTAGGCAAACAACACCCACTTGCAAAAACTCACAAATAAAAGCAGTTACTCTGACCAGAAACAGAACTCAGCAAATGAACCACATGTCAGGATAGTCAAGTGACACCAATCATAGAAGGCAGGCTTATCTTTGTGCATTTCCTCTTCACTTTAAAAAAAATTCCTCTAACACTCCTCATGCATACAAGTGTAATTCTACCCCTACAAAAATGGGAAGGTGGACAGTCTCTTCCCTCTCAGAGCAACATGAGCAGCATGACAAGGTTTTGGAAATTAGATCCTCTGATCTGAAGAGAAGAGGAATGATCAGTAAATAATGCAGGTAGATTCTATGTAAAACCAGAGCACACAGTAATAGGATACCTGGGGACTGTAACAATTATTTCCAAAGGAGACTCCCAACAAAACAGCACACATTCAAAGCAGTTACTAGTCACCTCACTAAGACCTATGATTTGTTCTCTCTTGCTTTTTAAAATTTAGTCCCCAATCTTGCATAAATATGATGAACCCTGAGTGTTAAAATGGCCTTGTTAGCAACGAAAAAACAAGCTTGTGGATAATAATCATGATTCAGATTTGTGCACATTTTCATCTGGAAATGCAAAAGGTGCTTTAGCCAATCTGTATTTCTCACAGAAATTCAAGGTTTGAGATAACAGAGACAGAACACTTATTAGCTCTCTAATATCGAGATAGTCCTAACTACTCAACAAAAAATGTAGGAAATGAGTGACAAGGGAAGGTTGCAAAGGTAGTGAATGACCAGTTAATGGCCAGGAAAAGAACCCCTGAATGTCATAATCAAGGACAGCAGTCCCAGACAAAGGCAAGATCATCAACACCTGCCAAAGTTTAACAGACTCTAGCTCCAGCAGTGAAATGGAGTGAAGAGCCCACAGTTCTAAGGCAAGTGAGGAAAGCTGGATGCTAATGAGACAGTAGTGTGTGATTTCATCCTTCCTCCAGCAGACATCCTGGACACTTCTCATATTACAACTGCTTTCATTAATGGGAAGACCTTATCCAGCTGCATAAGGCATGCCGCAGTTCCCCTGTCTGAGGACCAGTGCTCAGGGGCAGGTAACAGCCCCTGTAAAGTGGGTGCTGCTTGTTTGATGCTATGAAACAATAAACTTCCCCACAGCTCAAGCTGAGTGTGTCCTTCTGCTGTGTCGCTGTAGGACATGCAATGACTCACACAGACACGGCTCCCGTATAACAGGGGGAAAAAAACTGGTTTTATTCTTACAACTTCAGTATTTATAGATTCTCGGCAATGACCAGGGATTGGATAGTTAGGTTACCACCTTTCCAATCACACTGGTCGTGCGAGACGTCCATCAGAAAACATGTATCAGAAAGAATGTATACATATCTTTGTTTACAGTCAGTGTCCTGGGAAAGTTTTTAGAAACTATATTAACAAGATCGAAAAACTGAGTTTTCAGGGCGACACTGCTGTGCAGTTTCTCAGTGGCTATAGCTGTCTTTCAGTCTTGGCAATTGCTCCTGGCTGACTGCTGAACAGGTACATGTTACAGAAGTTGAGGGTGCTGCTGCCTGTGCCTGTTCCACTGCTTGTGCACTGCGTGATATTGTATGATTCATATATACAGTCTATAGCAGGCATACTGCTGACATGTGACTTTTGAGCCTAAAAATTGAATCCTCTGCTTATCCTCAAATTGTGTGGCTCATTTAGAGAGCAGGAATGACCAAGGTGGAGCATGACCTAAGTACAGGACGTCCACAAGCCTGGATGTACGCTCACAACAAAGTATCTTATTTCAGGAACATGGTGCAGCTAAAGGTAATGCAAAAATGTTCCCTTTCCATGGCTGAAAGCAGATCTGCCACAGGTCCCAGCTGGAGCATAAAGTATGTGAATTTTGAACCAGCCCCACGCCAGACCACTAAGAGGCAGTGAAAGGGAAAGGACAACATGTCTGAAAACCGGGACAACATTCAATCGTGGAGTCTCCTTCTCCCCATGTCATCCTGTCTTCCCATCAGCTGGGATCCACAACACAGGTTTAGGCCTGTTTAGGGGTTTTTAGGGAGAATCAAGTGGGGAAATGAGGTTCCTGTAAGTTGGCACATATATAATGTGTTTTTTTTAGAGTCACTGCAAGAAAGAGAGCAAAAAGGAGGTACCACCATCCATATGCCAAACAGGGAATAAGCTTCACCTCACTGTGCTACACAATGTTTTTACATGAATGATCAGTCTGATGAATGTCTTTAGGTAGAGGTGCTGACCCACCTCCCAGTGAGCACTTTGAAAGCCTTAAGTTTGTATCTGGGGATTTGTGGGACTGGGACACTATGTGTGAAAGTAAAACTGGAGTAGCAACAGACCTTAATGTATTTCTTTTCTTTTCCTCCAGATACTCATCAAATAAAACCAAGAAAACCTATCAGCTCTTCTCTATAGAAATTATCACTTCACTGAGCAAAGAGGAGAATTGTTACATTTATGGCTGCCTGGCCCCCAAAATACAAGAAGGGTTTTGATACAGAAGTTTTGCATCTCTCTGACCCATCTCCATACATTTTTCAAGACAGTCTCTAGTGCCCAGTATGGATTGTTAGCTTAGGAATTTCATGGCAGCCTGAGCGTGGGTTTTGTATTTTGGCAGCACTGCTTTCAGAGATCAGGGTGCCAGTGGGATCAGGCAGTACTTGCACATTCAACCACAAGAGAATTATATTCCCAGTGAAATTTTTCCTCTAGCTGGAGCATTTCTCTGATACCCATCTTTGGGCCACTTTGAATTTGCTGAGGCAGCAAATCCTATCCTGGGGATAGGAGTCAGGCCAGGAGTTTGCACCAGAGTGGCAGAACCAGCATCGCTGCCACTGGGAAAAAGACTTCCTCTCTGCATTTGCATTTTCCATCTTTGCATTGCCAGCTTTTCAAATGCCAGGGGGAAGGGAGAGGCACTATGGGAATAGGGAAGGCTTGCTATAATTTACCTAAGAGCCCAGAAGACCGGACTGCCTAATGCACTCACATTTGAAAATAATTCTCTTGTGCCAAAATGAAACAAATCAAAGCAAAACAAAAATCCCACTGTATGTGGTAATTACTTGGCATTAATGGAACAGTGCAGAGTAAATGCATTTAATTTGGTTCCATTCCAGCTGATCTCTCTGGCTCTCCATGTCTTACATGACCGCATCAACTCCTCTCTCTGCAGGTGAACAGAGGACTCGTTACCCTTTCCTTGTTCTAAAGGCTCTAAAGCTGTAGGGGCTTTATCACTTGGCTGGAAAAACAGAAGATAAGAAAGCAGCCTCTTTTCTGACAAAGATGGCAAACCCTCCAATTGAGCCCTGCATAAGCTGAGAAGGAATGTGAAAGAGAAATGCAGGACTGCAGAAGAAGTCAGTATAGCCCTGATCCCTAGTGGCCACGGACTCCCAGAGCTCCTCAAGCAAGACAACAGCACATGAAGTCTGCTTCCAGAGCCAGCATCCAGTGGGCTTTTGAAGGGAGAGCATGTGAGTGAAAGGGAGCCATGGAGCAAGCCATGGCAGGGGAAGCACATACTGTCAGAGCCTCTGCAACATCCCTCTTTCACAAGTTACAACAGAGGCTTTACAATTTTCTTGCAGCATAAGAGAGATGCACAGAGAGCACTGAAAAAATTTTCTGTGGAAATGGGCACCACTCTTGAAGGTGGTGTATGGAAAATGAAAGGCACAGATATGCATTAACATGTTTCAGCTTCCCATTTACATACTGGCCATGCTTGCTTTCTAGTCACAGCCAGAGATGCTGTTCAGACAGTTCCTTTAGTTCCCTCCGATGCTTTTCCAGTCTGTCCTCCTGCTCTGCAAATATCCCTGTACCTGTACTTTTACAATTGCAGAAGAAACACACTCTGCCTGTCACCCAAGGCTGCCATGGTGTAGGGACAGACTCGAGATCTTGGATTCAAAGGAGCTGTCACCTGGCATGAGATGACAAACGAAGCCATTATTTTAAAGTGATGTTTGAGCTGAAACGTTCGTATCAGTTTCTATGACAACTCATTGTAGGTCACAGATTTCTAACCCAAGAAACCTCTTAATTGGAGTAGTTGCAGGTCATTTGTACTAATCAAATTGTTGGCTACTTTGCAAATGCTTTTCTTACTGACCCCAAACTCCCAGAAGGGCCAGACCACAGAATAATTATTCTGCAGTATGCCTCTTAAAGTACCTGATGTGATGGAAATAACTTATCAGTAACAATTAAGAGCATGAGAAGCATTAATTTAAACTTCATGAGCAAAAGAACCCTTTAATCTTATTTTCTCTTGCTTCTGCAAATCAGATCCAAACATGTACATTGTATCTACCTACAGAAGATTATTGGTTTATAGCCAGAATTCTGCAGAACAAGTAAATATAATTATAGCTAGGAAAAAGGACAACATGTATAAACATATCAGGAGTCCTGGGGAAGTGTTTGTATGCATAAAACGTTCTTCGCTTTTAAACAAGTATTTCCACTGATCCATTAAAATACATTGTTTCTCCCTGCCAACCTCTCCTCAAAGCATATATTCACGTATTTCAAAGCCAGTACAGCCTGTCACGTCTGATCACCACTGCTGCACTTCCCAGAAAATGTTACCTGGTTATGCTTACAGTAAGACTGTGCCATTTTTGAGTTTCCAGTGGCTTACATAAAGAAGAAAACTCACAAAAATACATGTTCCCTGACTTTAGCTGAGCTGGTAACTTTGCCTTTGGCATTGCAGCTGCTGCCTTTGGTGGGTTTTCTCCGGTTCCCTGTACAAGTGATATCTGAAAATTCCTCACCATTTTACAGTGAGTCTTGAGCACAGAACCAAAACTCCTGTTTCAAGTAATGAATGGTGAGTATCAGCTTTCAACAGGGGAAAAATGCACCCTTTTTACTTCTGATGGTCTGAAAGACAACTTGAACGCTCAAGTGCCAGAAAAAACCCCAAACAAACCAGCAACCCATCTTACTAAATTCCACCATTTCTAGACCAGTTTCACATCTGGAGGCCTTGAGTCATGATTTTGAAGTGTCCGTCTGCTGCAGTCTTCAGCATTTGACAGACCCTCCCTGCAGAACACCCCAACACGCTCCTTATAAATGAAGCAGGAGCAGAGCAGGAGTTGTGAGGAGGGTGGCACTACATGGCAGAACATGGCACCAGGCATTCTTCAGCTCTGCTTCTCAGAGACACCCCAGATTTCTCCCTAAAAGCCTGCTTCCCTTACTGGCAGTGCTCTGCAGCTCCTGCCTGCAGGAATATAGCAGAGATTTTGGCACCACCGCTGTGAAATCTTGAAGCGTTGTTTTACGGGGAGCCTTCCCCTCCCTGCGCTGAGGGAAGAACAGGAGGCAGAGTCAAACAAAGCTGTTTTTCACTGCCTCAGCCCTCCAAGTCACACATCTCCATGCCCACGCACACTCTCCAGCAAGAGCCTTCCTTGCGTGTACTCAAACAAGCACAGCCCCGGGCAAGGAAAGGAGAAAGGGCCCTCATAATTGTCATTTATCAATATTCATAAAGAACCTGCCTTAACCCCTCTTGTGCACGCTCAGGGGAAAAAAAAAAAAAAAAAAAAGAAACCACACAAAACGAAACGCAACCAAAACAAAAATAAAATGAAATAATCATCTCCCTGCTCGTTACCGCAGGGGATTTCCTCTCAATGTCACCACTGCCCTGCGCAGTAATTGGCATTATCTGTTATCTCTGAAGCCATAATAAGGTTTGCCACGGGGTATTTTCTGTAATCATATTTTTATTTGTCAGCTCGCGAGCCGCAGACGGCGGAGCGGAGCCGGGCCAGGCCGCGGGCGCGCGGCGGGGCAGGGGCCGCGCGGCGCCAATGGCGGCTCGCGCCGGTGATGTCACGGGCAGCCAATGAGGCGGCGGGCAGCCCGCCCCGCCCGGCGCTGCAGCATTCCCCACAGACCCAGGGAACGGGCTCTTCCCGAGGAAACCGAGGCCTTGGCACCCGGCCCCGGCGTGGTCGCGCACGGATTCCCGCAGAAAATACAGCCGGGCACTCAACCAGCTGAGGAGAGCTGCCCCGCACTGCGGGGGCAGCGCATTCAAAAGGGGCTGTTGGTTCGAGGCACCCAGCGGAGGTACCCTGAAGGCCCTGAATTTAGGAGAGCAGACACCCAGAAGGAGGTGAACGGCAGCTTAGGCAAAACCCATGGGTTGTGTCCAGAGAAAACTTCCCAAGCTCGGGCGGCCTTCCGTGGACGTGGGGGAGCTCGGGTCCGTGTGCCGTTGCCCGCTGCCGGCGCTGCAGCACGGCGCGGAGCCCTGGGAGCGCGGCGAAGGGCTGCGGGCACAAGCGCTAACGCTGCATCGCCCAGACGAGTGCTTGCCAGCTCCGGCAGCGAGGTGGCACAGGTCCCACGTAGCATCCCTGCGTGGTGCCACTCGTGCCCGCCAGGGTCCCTGGCGTGGCACGGTGCTATGTCCACACAAAAGTCCTCAGAGGACCCTACAGTGCCTTACCCATAAGAGTTCCCCCATGGCCATCCTGCACCACAAAACCCTGTAGGTGACTGCACCACAGAGTGAAGTGCATCAAGTATTCCCCCACTGTTTCCAGTAAATAAAACAAGAACAGGATGCATGTACATTTTTAAAACACACAGCCTCAAGCTCCACACCTATTCTGCCTCCTTTTCTCAGCTGCTTGTTTGAAAACACCTCTATCTCACACAGTAGAAGCAGAAGCTTCTTACTGATGGGAGGGGGATTGGGGAATCCTTTCTGAATCTTTGGTCCAGGAATGCTGATGTATCAAGGCATTTTGAGTAGTGAATGCTGAATGTGGTTACATGCTGCTGTTAAAGTAAGCCACAGGTATTTTGCAGTGTTTTGGGATGTACAGGAAGAAGATGGGACTATTATATGGGTCTGGGGACACTAGGCTATCAATCTATTCTGCCAGTAGGCTGGAGGCATCCACATTTAGTCATTAACCAAAGCAGAAGCCTTCATTTTTCAATGTGGTCATAACTGGATAACCTGGCTGATGAGATGATTTGTCATTTCACTGCCCCACGACAGGACAAGGTCAGGCTTCATTGCTTAGGAAAGCACGTTAAGTTTTACACTCACATATATATTTATGCATGCTCTGATTTTCTGATAACTGTCCAGAATACAGCACAGAACATAACACAGACCACAGGAGTCTCAGAGTGACCTGGAGGCAGAGCTTATGATTTACTGCTAACTTAGCCAGCACTAGATGCTCGTCAGGTGGGAGTTAGCAAGGAGATGGGAGTTACTTTCAAATGAGACTACTGCCCACAATCCAATACCTTTAATGGAGGAAAATGGATTCCTCAAGAGAGACATGCATCTGCCAAGAAAATTTCACATAGCGTTAAACCTGCAGAGATGTTTGTCTGTCTGACAGCCTCACCATGATCCTCTCTCAGTTTATTAAAGTCTCCCAGATCCAGAGGTATCCATAACAAGTCCAAAGGACTAGCATATGCATATATGCATGCTTTAGTAGAAAGTTCTATCCCAATGGAGATTCTGATTTCTCTGGAATATTCATTTGGAAACGTAAATAATTTCTCTTCAGCTGTACTTAAACATTTTTGAGTGTTGTTGGATTGGATCCCTTAAGTGTTAAGCCAAGTAGGGAAGAAAAACATGCATGTATGCAATCCACCAGCGGTTACACTGCCCAGTGTATGTAAGAAATAACAGGTCTACAACCTGCCAAGGATCATGCAGGTTCTAAGGAGGTCATGATCACTCAGTGCAGTTGAATAGCAGGGAGGAAAAACTGTGGTATTCACAGAATAAAACTGGTCAGAGGTCACTGCCAACAGAGAAAACTTAGATCTGCTAGTTAGGGCATGCAACCTGCTCTTGGCTTCTCTGGGAATTTCTCTGACTATTGTAACTCTGCCTGTGTCAGGTAGGCATTGTCCTCAGGACCTTCTCACCCAGATCCACCACCTTTGAACTGCCTCTTCTGCTAAGACTTATACTCTTCTTCTACAGTATACTCCTCTTAATATGTCCTCAAGAAAGGTTCTTCTTTCCCTTTCCATTTATTAGAAATATGCTGTTTTACAGATCACTATTTCCTGCTGAAATGACTCAGAGATGCAGGGGGAGGGGGCTAGAAGAGCAAATTAAATATTTAAACATCCATTTTTGCTGTGGCCATCTGGTTTGTGAGTTTTCAGCACAGAACTGGGGGTACAGAAAATCCCTGTATGGCTACTGAGAAGTAACCACACAGTGATTATGCAAATCCAGCTATTGCAGTATCTCTGAGTGGCCCTTGGTCTCCTGGAGTGGGGGGATCTATGTCTGGCTTCTTTGGAGAAGCAGCCACGCAGACATAATTTAAGTGTTCTCCCGCAGCCAATCCAAATGCAAGGATCTGCATTTGTGAGAAATGAGCAGGCAGTTATGGGTCAGTAGCTGTACAAAAACTCTTGTGCTTCAGGCTGATTGCAGCAACTTGAATTCAGTGTAATTTAAATTATCTCAACTTGAAGATGAAAGAGAAACTGGTCCAATATAAAATGGCACCTGAAAGCACAGGTTAAACCACACTCCATGGTTAAATAATATGACAGAGTTAGTAAGAAAATTCTTCCCTACTGGAAAGGAAATTAAAGGCAACAGTGACTCAAATGCCCACAGGGGACTCAGCAAAGGTTGCCAAAAGCCAGCAGGTTTCCAAGAACTGAAGGGAACCATAAAATGACTTTGTTGTATTTGTAGTTGTCCCAGGTTTCTTCAGGGATTCATTTTGATACAGTGTATGTAGCTCTTATTTATTAGTAAGTGACACAAAAATTGCGGAAATGAAACTCTTTTTCCTTGGTGGTTTTGGTTTCCCTGTTTAAAGCATTCCTTGTGAATTAATTCTTCTCCAGTGAGAAATGATGGACAGTCTTTTCCATGAGAAATCAGTCTATGACTGGTACACTGTCTCACACATGGACAAGAATTAAAAAATACATCACCACTTTACCCAATGCTTTTAGAGCTTTACAAGATCACTTACTTAAAACTTAAAGTAATAAGGTAAGATCCCTTTATTATGTAGGAAGGAACTCCCGTTGGAAATGGCTGTACTCACCATATTGAATGACTATGGCAGAAGTCTAAAGCAGAGATGATTTGTCGGAAGAACTTCCTGGCTTCTTTTGGTGTCAATCTTCCCTTTTTTACAAGATAGTCGAAGAGCTCCCCACCTGACACATGTTCTAGCACCAAATACCTAGAAAAACACAAAGCCAGGATTTTGTAAATATGTGATCACACCAACTCCCTCACACTCGCACAGTTAGATACAAACACTTCTGTTTATATGTAGTCAAGGGGAACACTTCCAGAAATAAAAGTGGAAGAGAAATGGAATTTTAAAATCAGGAGTGATTAATATGTTTAATAGGGGTTCTGCAACTTCAGACCTACCGTTGTTGGCTTCAGTATCCAATGGCATAGCAAGACATAATCAGGAAGCTAAAAAATTACTCCAAAGACCAGGAGGGGAAGCAGGGAATAATCAGGTATAAGCTCCCACAGCAGGTCTCAAAGCTACAGTGGAGTAAGACTCTATACCAAGAAGCCTCAGGTCCTTTAACCAAGCTGACAATTCTTTTATAAAACAGCTGTGGCAAAGCTGCAGTCAGACAGAACCAGACATATGTCAACAAAGCAGAATGAATTAGAGAAAAGGTGAACAATGTACATTATTAAAAACAAACAAACAAGCAAACAAACCACCTACATGTGTGTGCAGCCTATATAAAAGCTTAGCTTCTGCTGCTGAACAACAGTGATTTGCTGAAGCAGCTGCCTGGCCTTGCAACTCACAGGTGAAAAATGTGGCACTGAGTGAACCCATGTGGCACAAAGGGGGCCTAGGAGCCGGAGAGGAAACTCCTGACCTCATATAGCACTCCTGGCAGTCACACAGTGAAGAGTGAAACCTGGAAGGACTTGCCATGGATGGACCATTTTCTTGTTTTAAGTAGAGCTAATGAAAGGCAGCCAAGCAAAAGAAAACCGTATAAATCTCTGGAAATGTTGCCTAATAGTGGGAGTGACAGTTTTCCCAGGGAAGTGGCAGGACCACCACCCACCAACTGAATCCTTTAAAAACAAACAAGTTTGAGTGTCCTTCTCAGTCCCTGGCTCCCAACAGCACAGCAGACCATACTGAACTGAATGTGCAGCATGATTCCTCAACCCGTTGTTTTACAGCAGAATAGTCTTACTACCAGAATTAATCCAACTCCTCAAATTTGAGTGGACAATGAAGAGTAATTAATCCAGGATGCTGTCTTTTCTGTACCTCAAGCAGCATAATCTCCAAAGAAATTTCTGAATTTAAAATGAAAAGTGGGGAAGATTAATATAAATTTGGGGTCTTAATTAGTCCTGTTTTCAAAATTTCCAAAAAGGACAGTAGAAGGACTAAAAGCAGTTGTGAGGAAAGTAAAGCTTGCCCAATGATAATGGCATTAGCCATGAAGTTGCAAAAGTGGGACCTGAGCTCCTGGTCCATCATCATCTGTTCTATGTGCCAGTTCCCACCTACCAGAAGGAGAAAGCATTTCCCTGCCTTACAGAAAGACAGACATTGGTATTGTCTTGCCAGCTAAATAAGTACTAAAAGGATACAAAAAGGGGAAAAAACCATAAAATTATAAACTTGGGGGAATGAAAATTGTACTTTTGCATTTTTTTGATCAAAACGGTTACAAGAAACATAGTAATATTGACTTTTTTAAAATTAAAATTTGTTAAAAATGGGAAAGATCTTAACTTAAAAATCCCATTTGGAATATGTGGGGCATCTTCTTTCCAAACAGATGAGTAGTTGCCCAACTGTCTGCTGGGTACACCCTGGTAATTTGGAGATTACTGTTTATAGACATGACATTTTTTGAGCAAGTCATTTAAAACACAGAAGAAAGCTGATATGCAGCAGCTACGGGCATTGGGGGGTCCACATTGTAAGCCTAGGCTAACGGTCTGGTAAGAAGGTTTGCTGTAGAATTCATTCTCCCTCTCATATTAGACACAGACCTGGCTAACTGTCCAATATGGCAGACCCAATTCTGGCACAGAATCAATCCTAGGACTCTTCTTGATAGTTTGCTGCCTCACTGTGCCCCACAGAAGCTGGATACAGCAGTGCATCTTTCCTCCAAAATTCAAATCACTAGATGCTTCTTTTTCTGGGAGGTGTCTTACAAAGATGATTGCAGTCACAGACACGGAACTGTCCTCACTGGCTTCAAACAAACAGTTTTTGAAAAATACAGACCCAGCATTTCTGTCACCCACAGCAGGAACTGTGAAGCAATTTATTTTCATCAACTTCATCTTATTAAAAACACTCAACAAAAATGCACTGACACGTTGTATGAAAAATAAAACAAATTGAAAGACAGGGAACATTTACAAGGTTATTCATTTTTTGCTTGCCACCTAGAAGCACTAGATATAATAATGGAAATGAACAGGGGAGAGCATTTGAAAAAGATTTGTGCCTATGACAAGTCAAGGGACACAGAGAAGCACAAGAGACGATGTATTCTGATCTGACAAAGCCCCCAACGTGACATGAGTGAGAAGGATGACAAACACATTCCTCAGTGGTTGAGTGCAAGAAAGAAATGCTGCAGGGATCATTCCACAAGCACTACGTGGCTAAGCTGCAGCTAGGATTTGTGAGCTCAGGTTGTTATCTGCCAGCCCTATTCCCTCTAGTGCCTTGTGGGGCTTTTTAGGAGAGCCCCAAAGTAGGAGATTTTCTGTTGAACAAGGGCATAATTCAGCACCTGCCTCCCTATCTGTGCAAGCCAACATTTCTGCTGGCATATTATATGGCACAGTAGTAGTACACTTGTTCTTTCCAAACAAGCTGACAAAGAAGGGTTTAAACATATCCAAGTGTTGCACTGGTTCTAAGCACCACTGGACAGCTACACCACAAACCCCACTAAGTGCTGCATATCTGTATCTACCCATCTGTGTGTATGTGAGTGTGCCTAAGTGACTCCACAGAAAAGAAAATAAACACTCTGAAAAGCCAAACAGAAAAAACAAAGTAAAGAAAGAACATTATTCCCTGGGCTGGAAAATAAGACACACAGACACTACATCTTTCTTGAATTCATGGCACAGAAAAGAACCCAAATCCTCTGTGTTCACATCAGTATCTAAAATCCTTTACTTTGGCAAAGTGCTATAGGATTGGAAGTACGCTAATGCCAGCTCTTGGAGGATCTAGGAGAAGGTAAATAACACTTAGCCTGTAGGGGAGAAAAACACTAAGAAGCATTTTCATGAGTCTCCCTTCCCTTTTATCTTTCCCAGATATGACAGGTTTTCACTTCACTATAGTACTACTTTTCCAATTTATTCTAAGCAAGCAAGTTCTGAAAATCCCAGAACAGTAACCAGAACTTCCCTCCTATTACATTTAGAGATGAAAAGCAACTTACTGGTGAATGAAATTTTGGGGGGTTTTTATCCTGTCTATGTAAGACTGACTGCATCAGTCTTTCTTCCCATTGTAAAAATGTAAGAAAACCTTTTCTGTAACAGCCATTGCAAGGAAGTTCAGGGAAAGGAAAGACCCAGTCTCTGGCTGGCAGAATGCACACTACATGCTGTGATGATACAGACAGGACCTATTTTAGAACAAAAGACTCTCAGAGCACCTAGCTTGCACATGTTGGATGCTCTGGACGCACCCCAACTCTTCCAATCCTTGCACTTCACATGAGAGAAACAAGTTTTAACAGGCATTAATCCCCTGTTCTTTGCTGATAGGGAACTGTGAAGCCAAGTGACTTGTCCAGGGTTCCAGTCACCCACTATCAGAGCTGGCATTAGCACCTGTGGTCCCTTGTGCCTTCTACTCCATGCTGTCCCCACCACCAATTTCCCCTCTGCCTGCTAGGACACTGAAAAGCCAGAAAACAGTGGGGTTCTGCAACTCAATATGAAGCCAAGTGTATGTAATAAATAAAGTCTCAATTACTTTTTCCTCACTGGATATATTCTCTAGCAGGTTGCAAATATTCTCACAGGCCACAGCTCACTTTCATGCACACCAAGGCCCACATTTTGCATTATCTTCTCATGTCCCTGCTACAAGCCAAGACATGAAACTGAAAATCTCTAGTTGAGTTTCAGTGCTTGAAGGAGACAAGACTTTGCTCTTTAAAAGCAAAGAAGCTGAATACTAAATACAAGAATAATTGCTTTGATTGGAGAGAAGCAGAGAGATTGCATCCAGCAGCATTCTATCTATTCCCTTTGCCATTTTTCCATCTGCATCCCATCATCACCACCTTCTCAATAAAAGATTCTGAGTTCCTAACCTCAAATGACCCACTACATATCAGAGATGCAAGCTTAGAATAATCCTAGGCTTTTTTCTTTCTTTCTTTCTTTCTGGTTCATTTTATTTATTCTTTTAGGAACCAAAATAGTACATCATCAGTTTTCTTCAACTCCTTTCTGAAGGCTGGTTTTTGCTGTGATGCTTGACAGCAGCTTGGACTTCCCATTCCTAACAGTTGCTTTGTGTGCGGGGTTGTAAACTGGTTTTGTCCCATTCTTATCCAGTGCCAGCACAGCAAGGACTTCTCCATCATTAGATAAATTACTGTTGCACTACACTCCTATCACTTAAAACAAGAAAAACAATAAAAAAAGGACACTTTTCATTACTATTCTCCTTTCCATCTGGTGGACAATGCTACAGCTTCTTAAAAGGTGCCTTTGCCCATGCCCTAGGGAGCTTTGGGGAATAACTCAGAGAGCCCTCACTGAGGCAAGGCAGCTACATGCTGCCTCCAAATCAGAATTGTAACTAAAGAAACCGGCTGGCTCTGAGCAATGCCAGGAAAAATTCTGTTAAAGAAAGACTAACTGGCACAGAGAACACCAAGACCCTGCACTACCAGACACTTCTGGCAAAATAACAACAAAAAAAACCAAAATGCAAACAAACACACCAGTTATGATCTGTAAAGAATGAAAAGCTGTCTTTTAGCCAGTAGCAAAAATGGTGTGAAATGCTAAAATTCTTGCCAGATGGGATGGCTTGCAGCAGCTCATTAGTGGGTATATAGCTCTTGTTCTCTCAGGACAATTTACAAGACACGAACAGCTACACCAATTATACATTTATTATTATAAAAATGTTAAATGGAGAGATGAAAGATCATACTGAAACACAAAGTATTTCAGGTAAGTATTATAAATGCAAAAAGTTAGGATAACCAAGAAACACTCTGATGCTCTAGAAATGGAAGTCAATTCACACATCTTGTTTTAGTCAGGCAATAGAATGTTTGTCCATCAGTGCTTGCAATTAGCTGTCTGCTAGGGAAGCAGTTAATAATTTATTTTTATTAAATGATATGACATTTACATATATGAAACATAACTTTGCTTAACCTAAACAAGTAGGCTTTCAAGTTGGTCTTCTATGTACGCCTGAATGTATCACTGGCTACCATCACACATCACTGGGTAATGTCCTAGAGCTTTTACTATGCAAGAATTTGACTAGATATCCATGTGGCACTTGTTGGTTTTTAATATGCATAGCTTCAGCCATGCACTCCAGCAAGATGCAAAACCCAGGTGCAGTTTTATAGAAAGAGATACACACAAAGACATAAAACATCAGGTGGGAATCTCCATCATAAAGACAGATAAGGTTTTAGTTCTCTTCTGTCCTGACGTTTACTGTGCCAACAGCTGTAAAACTCAAGTTTTTCCACAGAATGAAACACAAACTGAAATGGCTGCACAACAAATGCTAGGGTTGGCACTGCCAGAACCTTGATGAACCATGGGCCATCTCACACTAATCCTGGCAGATGATTCACAAGAAACTGGCTACTCCTTTTGACCAATTAATTTGAGAGCCAGAAAGCTCACTGCATTTCAAAGGGATCTGTCTTAGGGAAAAAGAGACTGAAAAAGAAAACCTTCTAGAAGAAAAAAGGACCTGGTGATTCTCCTTCCAGGCTACCACCCTACTTGCAAAATGTCCTTCCATGCATAAATATGGTTAAACATATACGTGGCAGGGAAGAAGTTAAAAGTTACATAGGCTGACATACTCTGTAGTTCTTTGACAGCTTTTTCTCTGCACTGTTTTCTATTGATTAAATAATCTCTATCAGATATGAAGCCTCTTGTTATTGGCACAGCCTATAAATTATTCAGAAGTTATATAAATTCTTATGGTGGGCATGAATTTTTAAACCCTTATTTGGCACTGGGCCAGGAGTTCTGTATTTCCCCCTTGCCTGCAAGAAAATGTGCATGTGTTAGATTTCTGTTTTCTAAAAGACAGTTTTAACTGGAGTTTGCATGTTTGAATGGATATTGTATTTGATTGCTGGTTACATTTAGGCATAAACAGGTAGGGGCTTTTGGGGAAAAGAAGTAATGAGAGATTATGTGCTCTGTACCTTTGATTTATTTGGGATGAAAGGTGTTTTGACCAGTGCCCTCATGGTGTGTACTCATGGATGCCAAGGCACTGCAGCAGCCATTCTATATGGGCGCATGATATGGAATGGATTTAGCCAGAGGGATCCTCAGCACAGGATGGGCAGAGCTGAGACAACACCCATCAGGTCACTGCTGCAATTCTGTTAGTGACTGTATACTTCAGGGCTTTCTTCTCCAGAGCTAAGTGGCCTTTGCTGTAACAACCAGGGCCCAGACACATACAACACTGCCAACCAAAGTCTAAAAGAGAAGTCAGGCATGAGAATGTACTGTGGCTCTGAAGCAACATCTCACAGAATTGCTCATGTCACAGAATTGCTCCACTATATGGGCCTGCTTTTCCCCAAGCCCAGCATCATGGCCTGGATGGTACCCAGGCACCTGTCAGGAAGTGAGCAGAGGATACAGCCAGGCTTTTGCGTAGAGCTTATTAAGACTTTGTTGCACAGGGTGCATTAATTCCTACCACCAGCTCTGCAGCCCCTGCTTTGTGCCAGGCTGGCATCCCTCTTGTGAGTGGTGGCACCTGTACCTCTTCCCTGGCTTCTGGCCAGCTCCTCGTCTCCAGGCCCACCCTGAACTCCAAACCTCAACAGCACTGGCTGCACTCCCACCACTGACTGTCTTTCTTCTGGCTACACATGCTTGTAATTCCAGACAGTCCTAAAATAAGTCAACAGCAGAAGAAAAGGGGGTCAAATTAGCTGGTTACAACTATTTTCCTTAGTTCTAATCAAGGCTCAGGTAGAATGCTATTCTGCCTTCCAATCCTGTTTTATTTTCTTTCCCCATATTCACAGCACCTGACATCCCAGAGCCTCACTCCCAAGGTGCACACTTACCACAAAATTAATTTTCAGTGCTGAGCCTTTGGAGCCATTCTGACTTTCTGAACTTTTCCTCTAACTTTAGACAGGTTTCCCTGCAGATGGATTGAATGACAAAGTCTTGGCCTACCACTAACAAGAACCCACAGAACCTTTTTCTTCTCTTTTCTGCATCCTCTGGCATCCCACAATTAGTTTTCAACAAAAATAAACAGAATTACAGGAAGACCCTGCAGGAGAGAACAGGCAGCACAAAGGCCTCTGCAGACACCACCAGAGCTGGAAGTCCTTGACTCCTGCTGCCACTTGATTCTGTATGAGCCAGAAACGTGAGCTGTGCACAGCCAGGAGGACATTTTAATTTTCTTATCTGGCCCATTGCTTTGCACCTTCACCTCTGAAATCAGGAGGTGGTGTGTTATGTACATTGCAATGAGATTTGGGCACTTGCCCAGTGATAGCATTGTACTGATGAATGATGAGAAAGGCACTTATATTTGAAAAAGGTGCTGAGGAATGCATGGCACACTTCAGAGAACAATTGTCTGGTGTCACTCCTCCTCTCAAAACAGCTTAAAACTTGCTTAAAATGCTGATCAAACTGGATGACATAGAGATGTAAAATAAATGCTGCTACAAAATTTGAAATCTTAAATGTGAAGATTTGAAAATAATTGAACATAAATCTACACATATATACACAAATATCCGTATGCATCTTGAAATGGAAATTTACAGATATATATATATACACACACAGATATCAATAGAAGGGGAATCAAGAAATAGCAGTATTACAGTCTGAAAGAAAAGGCTATGGAGTGGTCCTAGTATGTATTATTTTTTCTATTTTATTTCCACTCCCCACCAAGCCCCTGACAGCTAAACTAAATAGTTAATCAAATGAGATCAAAACAGGTAATGCCACCCCTGTTGGGAGTTCTGCAACAGAACTGTATCAGTCGGCTTTATCCCCTCTGGAGAGGGAAGTTTCATCTCCTGTGGACTGTCTGATGGCCCTTAGCTTGCCATGCTAACAGCTCCTCCAACAGGGGACAACTGCTTTTCTGTGATCTAAGCAAAGCTGAATGTACTGCATGAAACACAGTAAATAAAACTCTGTGTAGGGTCAGCTCAGGAAAGACCTTTTCTATACACGGCACAGAGAAAAGAGGATCATCCCCCAGGTTCACACAGCTCATCTGCAATGCAGAAATCACCAAAGGAGTCTGTCCCTCCAGCGTGTGTTACAGAACACACCAAAATGTTGTTACTGTCTGTTACTGCCTTGCTCCTTCTCTTAGTACGTGCCCTATCCTGGAAGTGTTCATGGTCAGCTTGGGTGAGGCTCTGAGCAACCTGGTCTAATCAAAGGGTTCTCTGCCCATGGCAGGGGAGGGGTGGAATTGGATGATGTTTAAGGTCCCTTCCAACCCAACCCATTCTGTGATGATTCTATGATTTGTATTTCTCTAAAATTCTTGACTGTCTGCACTTCCTTAGTCAAACTGACTGGTGCACACACAAGTTTTGGTAGCCCACTGATCATTCCCCATACCAGGCCACTTTGATCTTTAAGAAAGGGGATGAACCCCCATCCTGGCTGTTTTGTCTATTGACATTATCTGATGGGAGAGAGGGAGGCATTGATTGTCTATAGCTATTTCTAAATTATCTATTACTGTGGACTCCTAATCTTGCTTGAAGGCCATCAGTGTGATCACACAACAAATATGAAATAATTAAACAAACTGTCAGTAGTATTGCTCGTTTAGCCAACACAATTATATATGTCTGAGGCTGTATGCCACTGACAGAGAACCACAGTGCTGCTGTGTTTTTCTCCCCACACTTAGATGTGTAGTTCACAGTCTTTTTAAATAAGACAACTCAAAATGATGGATAAAGAGATGGAATAATAGATTTCATAGCTATCTCCACCTCTCCAACTAGCTTGGCAAAAAGAACCCTACCAAAATAAACAGGAAAAGACTGCTTGGCTAACACACATATGCTAACAGATTTTTATTATTATTTTTAAAAACTTATTCTCAGTGTTAAATAAACTGTGGAAAAAAGGATTTGATTCATGGTTGCATTAGGAATCTACTCAACCAAAGCCCCTTGTCACAAATTAAATCATAAACTAAAAGTCAAACATGATTTGTGAAATTAACAGTTATCGAGGAAATGTTCCCCAGTGCTGCATTGTGATTAGTCTCTGGCTTCTGAAATATCACCCATAATTCATGAGCTTCTCTGAAACCATGCCACTACTGCTAGTCCTGGGATGCCATGCATGATGGAAAGGTGCTGCCACAGCCAGAGAGCAATCCCTTTCCCGATGCTGGTGAGAACCAGAGGTCGCTGTGTCTTATTATTTGGGAAGGTACATGCATACACACTTCTTAGTCCCCATGCACTTCTTTAACACCTCACCCCTCCACAGGCACTCTCTTCCACCTCTCAGATTTATCAAAGGCCACAGCTGTTTCTAATTTTGAACACAGAGGCTTGGCAGAAGCCCTTTCTTTAAAAAAGCCTTTCTTTAATATAGCGACTAATAAAAAATGAAACTTAATTAACAGTCATTGGTTCTTTCAGAGTCAGTGTCTTTCAGCAGAGGGATTCAGTGCCTTTGCAGGGGGATGCAGACAGCTTAATCTTACATGCAGTGGAGATCCAGCACAAAGCAGATTTAGTGATTGTTGAAGACTAAATGGTCATTGGCAAAGCACGTTTTGGAGCCCAATGTTTTTCAGAAGCCAGGATATCCCGATAGCTTAAAGATATGGGATGCTTTCCTTTTCAAGGTGATTTTCATCCTGAAGATGTTTTCCTGCCAATAAATGCAGTATTTTTAGAAAAATAATAGTGTAACCCCATTCCCACTGCTCTGAGCACTAGATATTTTTCATAGGGAGCAAAATAGCCCCCAAGTCTTATGGGGGTAAAGAAGGAAAGCTCAGTTTCTGGCTTCACAGGCATTCAGGGCAAGAAAAAAGCTTCAGCACCTCTACAGCCCATCCCCTTTTGGCCTTTCTTCTCCATGTATTCTTACACTGTCACCACTGCCACCATCAGCTGTTTACTCTGTTCATGCAAGAGTGTACTTGTGTGTGTATACCTAGGGTTACACAACACAAAAACCAACATCACAAAGAAGAACATTCCCTGTCTTTTAATCAAAATCCCCTTTAACCTGAATACAGAGAAAATGTCCTCTGCATCCATTTTCAGGATTAAAGGAGAACATACTCCCTGTGAAGCCTGATTTCCCTTTGCTGCCCGTCTGCACACAGAGCAGGCTGTGTTAGATCTGGGCCTCTGTCCTCATCGGCAGCAAACGGGGCTTCATGGAGCCATGACCATTTATGCCACTGAGGACAGAGCATTCAGCATGCAGGTCTGAAAACATCTGAGCCAGCCTCCACCCAGTGCCTGCACAAGCTCTTTCTGGCAACTGCATTCCACCACGGATGGCAGGCTCTGCCCCAAAGGAGAAGGGGGAATCCAAAGGAAATTACTGCCTGCTCTACTAAGCTAACCCTTAGGCAGAGAGGCCTCGCTTCTCAGAACAGGAATTCATTGCTCCAGTAACAAGACTGGATGAATAGTCCATGAGGGACTGTTACCTCCATTCAACACACTTTCTTTGGATAAACAGTCATTCCCTTCTTGTGTTGAGACACTAAAAAGAGGTCACTGGTGGATGGTGGCTTTTAAAAACTGTTTAATCTTTTTTAACCACTCTCTTCTATGTGTAATAACCTGTTTAAAAGCTGGAAATAACAGAGTTCCCTACTGGGTCACCCTTTTCTATTTGGAGAACATTGATTTTTTTGCTGTTGTGCCAAGATTAATGTGGCCTGTTTGTCTGACAACAGATACAACATATTTAGTGCCCCAAATCAAGCTAAAGTGATTGTCTGAGGACAACATCCCTCTCTGGCACTGGTAATGATCTGGAGTAAAAAAATGGTCTTAAAAAAACAAAACAAAACAAAACAAAACTTTGTTACATAACTGTCACTGCAGAACCATCAGGGGATGGTTAAAACCAAAATCTGTTGCTGATGGGACAAATTTGAAGCACTTTTAGTGACCGTTGAAGGTTTCAACTGGCAAAAACTGTTAGACAAAGGAAGTTTTCCAAATTATCCACTCTAAGTCTTTTACAGCTTTGATTGAAAATGGTTCCAGATCTTACAGGTACAAACCTTCTCTCTTGTTATTTTAGAGAAAATATTGTTTTGTCCACTTTCTTCTATTTAAGTAGGAAAAGAAACAGCATGTAAGTTTCTTATAAGTAAAGGATCACTCCAAGAAAGACACTGAAGTGCTGGAGAATGTCCAGTGAAGGACAATGAAGGGTCTAGGGCACAAGTCCTGTGAGGAGTGGCTGAAGGAGTTGGTATGTTTGGCCTGGAGAAAAGCAGGCTCAGGGGGAATCTTACCACTCTCCACAACTTGCTGAAAGAAGGCTGTATCCAGGTCGGGATCAGTCTCCTGTCCCAGTTAAAAAGTGACAGGATGAGAGGAAATGGCCATAAATCGCACCAGGGAAGGTCTGGATTGGATATTAGGAGCAAATTCTTCACTGAAAGGGGTGGTCAGGCATTGAAACAGGCTGTCCAGGGAAGTGGTGGAATCATCGTTCCTGGAAGTGCTCCAAAAACATGTGGATGTGTCCCCTGGGGGCATGATTTAATGGTGAATATGGCAGCAGTAGGTTAATGGTTGGACAATGATAAATTTTCCAACCTTTATGATTCTATTAAAGTACAGAGAAGAATGTGAGAAAAGCCAGGGAAATAATGAGTGTTCATTCCTCATCCAAATACCAAATATCACCAGCAGTGGGTGAAAACACACCTGTTCCATTCTTTCAGAAACATTACCAAGTTCCAAAACCCTGATCTCCCTCCCTTTCACCCTCCCATTCTTCCTCCTTCCCTTCCCCTTCCTCTGGCAAAAGCCAGTAATACCTACAAATATTTTTTATTTTCGTAAACATCATGCAGCTTTAAAACATGGGGATGTTCTATCAACTTCAGGATGGCTATTTCCCGCTCCACCTGGAAGAAACAAAAAGAAAAAGAGAAGATTAGAAGCTTGGTCTTAGAATACTTTAGGTATTATCACACATTTTCTTCCCATTTATCCATTTTCGACTCCTCTTCATATGCAGAGGATACACAGAATTGTAACAATGTATCTTATTTAGCATGACATAATTTAACAAAAATTCAATTTATTTGGCCTCAGCACTCCCTGCCCTGCAGAACAGAAACCAGCAGAATTTCAAGGTTGAAAGAAAAGTCCCAAATCTACCAAAGAAAATTATCTGTGGAAGTTTCATGAGCATTCAAGGCCTCACAATCCAAAGCCAATGACATATTGTCAAAGTACAGAAACCCTTAACATGTCACGTAGGGCTCTCCTGACCTCCCACAGCCACAGGTGTGTGGCTGCTCTATAAGCTGCATATTCAATTAGTGTTAGAAAATCCCCATTCTGAAGAACTTGCCATGTGGGGGAGAAGATATAAAGCAGTGTGATTTTGTAGCTCCAGAACTGAGGCACATAAAGGGAAAGAAATATAAGAAGTGACATAAGAAGTACAAGGCACAACAAGAAATTAAACCAGATTACCGGAGATGCAGTGTTCAGAGCCTTAAGAGCAAGACTGTGCTTTCCCTCAATTCCCAGTCTGCCCAAGTGTGGCTACTTCCAAGAGCACGTTTTCAATGCTGAATTAACAAGTTGTGACTAAGTCCCTGTAATTAGCACAAGCCCTGTTCTCACCCAAAATTCCTATCATGACCACTAAGGGTGTTCATTAGAGATGGAGTCAGTGCAATTCCTCAGCTGTTAGCAAAATTGCTCTGCTGCTTGAAACTACTCTGTAACTGCTGTGATATGACCTAGGCTAAGTCGAAGGGAGTTAATGTAGCACCGTGGAGACTTTGGATATGTGAAATAAACTCTGCAACAAGATGCGGTCTAAGCATTGCACAGTCGGGCATGCCAAATTTCAAGGAATCCACAAAGGCAGGAAAAAGACCTAAAGAAGCAAACAAGGACAACCAGGTAGGATTTTTTCCAGTCCTTTAAATAACCAATTGTCCCAGAGCTGCTATACTGACAAACAAACCATGAACAAACTACAAAACCATCCCTTAATGCCTCCCTTGGAGGGATCAGATGCGTAATTAGGAACTTGCCCCAGTGCACCTTTAGTTCTTGATGTCCTTTAATTTCCTGAGAGAACGTCCTCTGCTAAGCCTCAACATGGACAACTTTACCTGAATGCAAGTAAGATACTCTGCAGGAAATTAGAAATTGGTAGTTTGCAGCACTGTGCAGGGGAGGATTTCCCAGCATGTTGGTTATCACCCCAGATCTCTCTTCCTCTACAGTACCACATAAAAACAGCAAAAGCAACTTTTGCAATACATCATCCTTAGCCTTCCTCACATACCAGGAAGGAAGAAAGTATATTTGTACATCTGCCAATCTCAGTCTTTCAAAGACACTTATTCCCCTCTCCAGAGTCAAAAGTCATCTGAGAGATTCCACTTCCACACTTGGGAACTCTGAAAATAGCTCCTTCAGAGAAGTGGGGAATGCATTTAAACATGTATGTATGCAGTTCAGCACTGCCAGCACTGCTAGGAATTCAGTGATATAAGTGCTTGATGGTGACAACTCTGTGGGTGTTAACTTACTCATGACCAGCACTCTGATGAAAGCTACTTATACAAACAGGAAACAAAAGCTGTGTAGATTTCAACTGTTCAGCTATTTCACCACAGATCCAGGGGGTAGCTAGTTTATTCCATTTTTGCCTCCTCTTCAAGACCTGTTACTCTTCTTTCTTACAAGATATGCACTAATACTTGCAGAGAGCTTGTTAAGCCCTGTAATTGATAAAAGTTGGATTTGCTTCAAAAATTAGGAAAAACAAAACAGAAGAAGCACCCACTCTCACAACACTCTCCCAATAGTACTGAGATTCACCATAAGCAACATGTACTGCAGCTGCTCAGAAACTGCAACTCCAATGAAGGTCCTTTTGGATGGGGAAGAACAGGTATTTCATGTGGAATGTGACCAGTGTATTAGCTATGGCAAGGATAATCCAACCACAGCCTATGAAAACTAAAACTCCCTGCAGCTGGACTGTATAGCTGCATTGGCGATTCCTTCCAAGAAACCTCCTGGCTGGTTCAGTGGCAATGTAAATTCAGATCAAGTGAGTGATGGATGGCAGCATCCAGTAAGGGTCCTGCTTGGTTACTGTCTTAAAATATGAGAAGTGGCAGTGACTACCACTTGGAGGAGGGAATTCAGCTACAGCACTGAGAGGCCTATGTTTGGCAACAGAAAATCACAATAGAAAGACAGTATCTACTTATCACCTACAGATTTATTTTAGGAACCAACTGAAAAGACTTAACCCAAGTTGCTTTTCTTCCATCACAAGTGTAAGAGTGTAGAAGGTTCTATTTTTAAATTCCTGGGAACTAAATCTAAGAGGAAATACAGTTTTGGAGGTCTCAATTTCAAGCCAGGTATGTAGAGAGCATCTGTCTTGATGTGCCTAGCAGCATTTGACTGCAGTGTGTTCAGTTCAGTGGTGTGTTGTCTGCGCCAGTCAGCTTTCCACAGTCTGCTACCTCTTCTATCTGTAAACCAAGGACAAAACTGATCTACTCATCTCAAGTAAGGCTTTCAAGTAATGCCCTTCAGTGAAAGGGCATTTATAAAGGAAAAATGTCATTACTGTACTTCTTGTAGTCCAGGATTTTGCCTCATGTAGAGGCACAAGACACTAGTGGTTATATTATTTTAGGATCTAGAGATTCCCAGTTCTATAAACAGCAATCTGATAAAGCTCATCCTCAAAAAATCTTACAGCAGTATCCTGCCTCTTTTTCCTTTTAAAGCAAAACAAGAGTTCAGAGAAATATGCAACAGATCACCTTCTCAGAATTACTACTACAGTCAGTACTAATGGGTGACTCCCCTGGAACCTGTTAATTTTTTATATCCCTGCAAAGAAGCCAGTAATTGATACGGGTTGGACACAGACTGGAGATCTCAATAGTGATGTCACTGATGCACGGCTCAGGAGGATCTAGCAGCCATCATGTCACGAGGAAAGGAGAGGTATCTGAACTCGGTGGCAAAATGAGAGGCCTGAAATAGCATGCAGCTTTGCCTTCTTCCCCAGAGCTTTGCTAGCCCCTGGCCTGTCTTTTTTGCGCAGCCCTGTGTTTGCAAGCCATGGAATGCTGTCCAGCTCTGAGCTGGCAAGGACAGGAGAGAGGAGAAACCCTGCAGGGGTGTTTGCTTTAATGCACATGCAATTATCAGAAAGCAGGGCAAGCTCAGAATAGCTTGTCTAGGGAGGCTCAGAGCCTGTGATAAACAGGAAGCATGGAGAAACATTTGCCTAATGGTTAAAAGAGAAAGGAATAAAGCAAAGTTTTTCTGTTGCATGAACACTGGGTCACATCACAGGATCCCAACTACAGCCAGGGTTGCCCCATGCCATGGTGGGCCACTGACTGTGCCTTGAAACTGAGAGAAAAAGCTGTGAAAGGCTGTGCAGGGCAAAAGGAGACACACTGGAAACATGTAGCTGTGCAGGTGCCATGCAGGTGCCAATTAGAGGTTCTAAAAATCTGTGCAGGAGGTTGATTTGACAGGATGCTCCAGTGATTCAGCTAATGACAAAGTGCAACACGGGGGCACAATGCGACCCTTAGAGGAATCATGCAGTACTTTACGTCCCTCTCCTCCATCTCTACTTCACTGTCATTCTCCCCCAGAGGAAATCGCATCTCTCTGCTTTAAGCCCATCTTGTCAGAAAATTTGCACTGGCAACAAGTGCTCTGCTCTCTTGCCTTTTGAGTCAGGCACACAGGGTGTTAATTCACTTTGAAGGCAAGGAGGGCAGGTCAGGGGAGCCTGATAGTTTGTCTCAGAGAAGAAGGAAGTTTCCTTTTCTCTTGCATTCATTAGGTCAGTAACTATTGGGTCACTCATGACCCATCTGCTCCTTGAAAAATGAAGGCTCACAGCTGTCTGATATTGCCAGGATGTATTTTATCTACCAAACCTATGCAAGCACTATGCAAAAACCATTCCTAGCAGCTTCTCAAAGTACACCTTCATGAAAAGAGCTGGGGGACAGCAGTTGACATTTCTCCTTGGAAGCTATGAAGCTCACCAGCAGCACACCAGAAAGCCCTCTCTTTCTCCATTAGAATCAGTAGCTCCTATATGGCTCAAAACACTGGCTTGAGAAGGAATTCCAGAGCTGCAGAAATGCTGAAGGGCAGCAAAGCCCTGCAGGATGCACACTTGTTAAGCTGTTTTCCCTACTCACAGAGCAAAATGGTGCAGGGAGAGAAGGCATGGTAGGTTTTCTAGTGAAAATCAAGCTCTCTCTAATGTTGACCCTACTTTGAGGTAAGTAATCAAATACTTTTCAGAACTCATGCCTGTCCCTCAGTTATGAGAAACTCATCCAGGACATGACCTTTTCGGAATTCAGAATTCTCTACGCTCAGAATGAACTTCAAAGGATGCAGAGATTTGGCTGCTTATCCAACTCCTCAGGCTAGAACTCAGGTTGGAAACCTTGTACCAGAGCACCTACTTTCTCCAATGTCTGGCCTGCTATGCAGTAATTTGCATTTCCATGATGAGGGCACAGAAAGCAGAGTAAATCACTCTGGTATTTCACTGAGTTGAAGTGGCAAAACCAAAGGCATCTTATAGGAAGAAACTAATATTAGGTTCTCTGAAAATCTGTGTTCCTGCCATAGCAGAAATATCACAGCAAAATACCTGGGGTTTTATTAATTTGGTACTTATGCTTTCATGTTATGTGGGACTGAGAGTTAAAAATGGTGAAAATGCCCGGCTTTGGTGAAGACTGTATAGGTCACTTGTTCGCTCTTGCCCATAATGACAGAAATAGGCTACTCCTGAGATCAGAAGAGAACAGCATTAAAGCAGAAATGGCTTTATACAACAAGTAACTGCAGGCCCATTATGCCCTGTAGGGTCATCACTGCTGTGATGGGACATCGCTCCTCCAAACAGATTAAGCTATTACCAGATCTAAGCAATACCAAAACATCTAATGCATTATATCAGTTGCATCCACAATTTCTATGGGAGCATAAATAGAGTTGAAATGGAAAAAATATCAGGGTTTAAATGATTAAAATATCTTCCTCTGCAGCTCTGAATTTGGCTGATTTTTTGCTCAATATGACCTTTCATTACCTTTATCCAAAACTTATTCAGTAGTCTATTATGAATGCAAATGGAGAACCATGAAAGTTATGCATCTGTGGGGAGTATTTCTTGCTGCTGCTGTGGCCATTAACCTCATATTTCTGAATATTCTGAGCCAGATTCAAAATGTATTGAAGTCAACAAAAGACATCAATTGACTTAAGTGGGATTTGAATCAGACCTTCTAATGATCATTAAGTGGTATCTGGAAGAAATCTTGTATTAAACAATTTTGATGAATTAAATGTTTTAACATGAATTCAGGTTTTCTGTTAAGTACCAGTAATTAAAAAAAGATTTTACAAAAAGTAGATAAATGAGGAGAAAAACTAGACTTAGATCTTCATAGAATCAGACAGCTAGACAATGCTTTACAAAATACTTACAACAAACAGACAGAATTACTGGAAAGCTGAGTGATTCTTCATTTTACTGAGGGCTCTATTGTGGGCTCATTCTATCACAATTTTTGTTTGCATGTCTGCTTCTCAAAGCTATTTCTCCATAAATGAAAATGAAAATAGGTATGTGTGAGAAGCAAGACGCATATTCGATTTTAAAATTTTCATGTGCAGACTTCTATAACATGAAGCTTGAGAAGGAAAATTTACTTTCCACAAACTAGTATTATATCAAAATGTCAGTTTCTGCTTGTTTATCTCCATAAACCCTTCAAAACTGCAGCTCTTAAACTCCACTGAATATCAAAATTTAGCATGAAGTTTGAGAGTATGAACTTGACTGGATGGATACTGTGTTAATTTTCATGGAAATCCTTTCTGCTGTTGCCAAAGCAGCTCCACACAGGATTCATGGCCTGGCCTGACACATGGATTCCAGGGTCTTGAAGGGAGAGATCCTGCAGGTTATCCAGCCATGGAAAATCCTACCCAGGAACGTCACAGTTTAACTCTGTAGTTGACACCTGCTGTGTTCCTCAGGGCTCTGCCATCAGCTCCTGAGTAAATATGGCACTTTGACTTATCTGCAGCGTATGCTGCTTTAAGAAGCATCAGGGCTTCATGCAAGAGACACTGATGGGAGCTGACAAGGAGTGGATTTATTCATTCAGCACTTGAGATGATCTGCTGCCCGGTGGTACACAGCTAACGAGTGACTGACACACAAGTCTCTGCCAGCAGTCAGCAGAATAGGCCCCTTTCACTGGAAGGCAAATAGCCTCCCTGTGCCTCCTGTCACCTTCAGTGAGTGCCACATCCTGGCTGCCACCGCCAAGTAGTGCAGGACACAAACCTGCAGTCACTCTACAAGAGAAATAACTTGATCTTTGACTTGCCTTTCTTTGTCCCTCCTTATCCTGGGTTTTAATGTACGCAGTGCTTTCTATAACTCATATGCATCCAGCCTGGTATTTATGAGAAGCCCAGCACCCCCACGCAGCAGCCGTAGCCAAGTCTGTGTGAACACTGGTAACCACTGCTCCAAAGCAGCACACTCAGTCCCTGCCGTGTGCGCAGCCCTCCTTCCACACCACATCTACAGTGCTCACCCCAAACGGAGAGCTGTAGGTCTAGTCCACCCTAGCAAGGCACAGAATCAAAGAATCACAGAATAACCTGAGTTGGAAGAGACCCACAAGGATCATTAAGTCCAACTCCTGGCCCTGCACAGGACACCGCAAGAGTCACACCATGTCTCTGAGAGTATTGTCCAAATGCTTCTTGAACTCTGTCAGGCTGGTGCTGTGACCATTGCCCTGGGCAGCTTGTATACAAATGTATGCTGGGCTCATTTCAGGGGTGTATATGACCCTGTGCAGGAAAGGAGTGCAATTCATAACTAATTTTCCCCAGTAGAAGTTACTTCTTCTGAAGAGAGAAGGTATAACCCTGAACATTTAATGCCTTGTGGGCTGCTATGCTAAGCTACAGAAAAACAGTCACTCCACACAGAGAAATAAGCTGTGAAATTAAGGGGTACGGAGAGTTCAGCTTCAAATAATACAGGTGCAGAACTTCTTGTATTATTTGAGACATCACCGATTTAGTATGGGCAACACCAAAGGTAACACTGGAATGCTGGAGCCAAAGAGTGTGTGGAGAATGCAGAAGATGCTGAATCTTATTAAGGAAATATGGACAAGCACAAAGGAGTCAGTATAGCACAGCGCAGCAAAATGTTCTGCCAAAAATATAGTGTGGAGCTTCTGAGAGCATTGGTTGGGGATATGATAAGGCAGAGGGGTTCCCAAGAGCATCTAGGAATGGGACTGAGACAGTGAAGTGATGCTGACTGCACCATAGACGAGATCCTTGAGGGAGTCCACCATCAATAGGAAGAGAAATTTAAAAGCACAGCTTTGGAAAAGCTTCAAAGGATGACTACTCTACCATTTCCTATGTGTCTCAGCTAGCGTCTTTCTCCCCCTTCCTTTTTTCTCCATTAGTCACACTGGCCCCGTTTAGCTCTTTGGCATTGTCTTACACAAATGTCCTTTACATTTTCTGTAATACTCTTCCAGAAACAATCAATGGGATTGCTGCTATTCCCTTCTCTACATCTTTCCTTAACAGAAATCTCTGGTTCCCTAAGAAGAAATAAGGCAGGTAATAAATGCTTCAGGAGAGGGCAGAACAGCTGGAGCTCTGCAGAGATTGGAGGCAGAATGCAGACTCTATTCCTGTCTTGCTCTTCTCCACAACAAGCTTAACAACATCATTGATTTCAAAGAGTGGAAAACAGGTAATACGATTTTTGTTATTTTGCTATATTCTTCTGCCATTCATTTTTGGTTGCCCCTTACCTCTTTAGATAGATATTTGTATGTATTTATCAATTAGGATCTCGTTTCAGCTGAACTAATAAACTTAGTGAGATACTAACAGCTGATGTCTAGAAGGGATTCTCCAGCCCAGTAGTCCCTCACAGCTGGCAGTGACAGAAGCAGAGTCTGAAGCAACCCACAGCTCACCCCTTTGTTTCCAAAATAAGGTGTTGAAGCACAACTGCATCCCCCAGAGGGACACTATCCCAGACAAAGAGCAGCATGGACCTCACTCAGGAACTGAGAAAAGGCCAAGGGCAACACTTCCACGGAGTTCACGTTTGCACTTTGCTTTGCAATAGAGAGGGAGCCTTGAGGGGAGGCCTGGCAGCTGCAGGCAGAGGCATCAACAGCTGACTTCCTGCCAAACTGTGGAGCCAGTGGCTGGCTGCTCGGGGAGGCCAAGCAACCTCCAGCCCAGTTCTTCTGCCCCTGCAGCTGCCAATGGTTTCTATCACCCTGCAGCAGAAATAGCAGCTCCCACCTCACGTGCACCAGCTCTACATTAGTACTTCCATGTCCATTCCATCTTAGGGACACTGATCCCAAGAATCCTTGTTCTTATCTGTGATAAGAAATCAGTCTGCTTTGTCCATAGTTCTGCATAGTTCCCCCAGTGTGCCTCTCTAGTGACATGACCGTATCTGTGTATCTCTGTAATGACACAAACCAGCGCTTCAGTTCCAGCCATCCCTGTCCACTGATCTGGATGTGGGATTATAACTTTTTCATGGAGACCCACCTCAACCACAAGCATGTTTTTTCATATCCTGCAAAACATGGGAAATCAGCAGTAACCACTTAATGTCCCTGGGCTACCTACCTGCTTGGATGTAACCAAGAGCAGATGAGCTTAAAGCCTGTTCTCTCAGCTCTGCTGACTCACACAACAAAATTAGTGGTCTTAGCCTCAGCTCCAGGTCAGGATTAAGCTACTGGTGGACAGTTGGCTGTCATAAAACTTTCCCCTCCCTCAGCTACTGCACCTCAGTTTAGAGAAAAGGCACAAGCTTTCAAGATGATGCTAACCCTGACAGAACAGCTTTGTCCGTGGTGCCTGTCACTTCTTCCATCACATAAAGGATACAGCAAACACAGCAGCACTGTCTGGGAGTTTTCCATTGGGGTTTAATCTTCAAAAGAATGACTAATAAGGCAGGAATTGAAGTACAAAGCAAGAGGCAGAAAGAGAGAGGAGGAAATAAAATTGCCTATTTTGCCTCAGTCTTGAGGCAGCCTGTGCTCCCTCCCTGCCTCTCCAGGTTCAGCCTGCAACAGAAGACATTACAGCAAGACTTGTACTCCCCTCAGTGAAGACAACATCTTCCTCTGTTTTGTACAAGCAACAGAAGCTGCAGAAAATTAGTCCATTGCTGCCATCAGCAACCAGGATCTCTCACAGCTGGGAGTTAAGAGATCAAAGACAGCAACGAAGGAACATTTTGTTTCTCAGTTATTTTATCTCTGCTCCTCTCATATCCTCCTCATCACACACCAGTCCCTTATTGCTGGAGGTGCTGATGACATCTTGCAGACTATCAACATCAATATCAGGATCAAGAAGCCTCTTGGCAAGCAAGGTTTACAAACAATTGTAAAGATAGTTTCTCGAGCATCTCAAAACAAGTGATGGGGATAAGCTAAGTCATTCCTTCTCCTCATTGTCTGAACCTACTTAGGAAACGAGAGCTCAAGACACCTCTGGCCATATCCAGCATATGCTCTGGTGCTGAACACAGTTATTTTTCATATCTTCATTCTGTTTTCCAATACATTATTCAGTCAGGACAGGCTTTCAGAAGTACTTGGCATTGGCCTATCTCCTTATCTCAAAGTCTGTGGGATTCTTACTACTAATTGAGACCAGAGACAGCCAGTAATGATTGGCAAATTCCATTTTTAACTTCTAGGTCTCAAGAGATGGGTCTTGTAACATGAGGCCTGCCTTTCTATTTATGAACCTGCGCCTCAGACATTACTTCTCAGATCCTGCAGTATTTCAGAACCATTCTGAGTTCTGATGGTGAATTCTTCAGCTTCACCATACTAAGCCATAGCCAAGCATACTCCCTACCCTAAAACAGGTCCTCTTTTCCACATAGTGACAATCACTTCTGCAGTATGGTCCTGAGTTACCTTTGTGACTCCAAAACAACCTATATTGTTATGACAAGTCCTGTACTGCAGTGCAGATGCACCCACCAACACAGCATTATTGCATAGAGATCAGGGAGAGCAATGAAATTGAGGCATTTTAAATTTGAGGAGGTGGTATTTTTATTATTTCTGAAGAAGTTGTGGTTGTACATCTTCAAAATAGTCATCTTAGGTGCCATTATTTGAGTCTTTTCCCATTCCTTTGTATCTGTCCTATGTATCACATCTAACACAGAATTCACAGCAATTTGGCTTTTGATGAAGAGCAAAGACAGGATGCAACACTTTGGTACATCAGGCAAAAAAGCATCACTAAAGAAAGTGCTAATGACTCAAAAATTACATAGCTAGAGCAACAGGAAAGTTCCAACGTTTAGCAAATTAGCTTAATTCCCTGAAGACCATAGACTTGGATGGAGATGCATATTCCAGTTGTTCCTGAAAGTGGCAGAGAATGCATCCCAAAAAAAGATGAGAATTTGAAAACTGGGGTTCACTTAAATCATACCACCTTAGGCCTGTACACCTTGGGATGATCTGGCACATGTACATGCATCCTGCTTTTACAATCTAAATCAAACTCCCTTGCACCTGCCAAGTACTTAAGAAAACACTTATATGTGCAGATTGAAAATGCTCGCAAACAATTTGCTGAGAAGATGGCCGGCTAAATATGAAACCATCAATATTTGAAATGGACAGCTTTGGTAGATGTAACCCCCTCAACTTCCTCCCACCCCAACTTTTCAGTGTTTTCTTGAAGAGATTACATTAATCAGTCAGCTGAACCTTGTTCCCAGATGTCTGGAATATGTGAACAACAACCTATGAATCAGAGAGTTTTCCAGTACTCCGCATTATGGTCACAACAGAGTTTTGGAATGAAAAGGCAAAGGATGCTGTTCATGTCATCCTCTCTCTACAGAAAGGAAAACCAATTACCTCTCTTTATAGGAGACATAATTAGCTCCATTCTTTCCCATGGAGAAAGCCTTCTCCCCAAGCTTATACTGCCTCCCACACAAACACAGGACAGACAAAAAAGCAACCAGAATCCTGCTGAGGTGGATGCCATGCTGAGGAAACCCAGCAGTAGCCTCAGATATGTGGAAACACTGCCTATGTTGTGAAGTTCATGTGCTGAATCCTGGCTTATGCAAAGGTATTTGTGAAGAAAGTGGCACAGAGATGCTCTCCTTGCACAGAACTCAGAGTATCAGCAGTTGGTAAGGAATTGTGGTGATTTTAGGAGGCCATCCCTCTTCTCTGCAGAGGTCTACATAACCATTAAACAGAGTTTTTCCCTTCCATGGTAACAATCTTACTCCATCCCAATCTGAGGGTTATCCACAGTTTTGTCCTGTCCTTTGGTATTATTCTGCTGCCCACATGTTCCTGGATTTAGAGTAGGGCAATCTTATACGTCCAAAATGGGAGTCTGTTCTTTATTTTAGAGTGCATTCCTTATGCTACCACAGAAACCACATAAAAACAACCCCATTCTGTGAAATCCTAGAGACTGTGAGAACCCTTTTTTTTGACTATTCCTCCTCTGGTTTTGCATTCTTATTCTTGCTAACGTTTCCAAATTGTTAACCACTTTTTTCCTAAGGCAAGAGTGATTTTCCTGGCAATTTTCCACATATTTTCCATGTTCCCTCCAGGATGGCTGGGGACTTGGAACTTGTAAAAAGTGTTTTACTTCCATTTCAAGAAAGTGTTTGAAGTGCATGCTTAGTCTACACCATGACTTTACAGCAATAAAAGCAATAAAAGACAGAGAAGTGATGAAAGAAAGGGAGAAAAAAAATCACCTTGCAAGTTCTAGCAAACCTGTAGGAGAGTAACACATTTGGTTTGAAATGGTGGCCAATGTGAATGTTTTTGGTGGCCAACCAGGATGTGGGGATAGCCTTTACTTCTGATCCATTAAACATGCATTTTGTAAAGCTACTTTTTTTGATGAGATTCCTTTGGACATGTCTTCATTTACTGTCGTCCCTCCTCCTTCTATAGGAACAGTGACCTGTTTGAGAAACCTGAGATGTCTCCACAGGGTATAATTTAGCACTCTGCAGGCTTGCCAAGATCCCTGGAGCTCTCTTGTGTCTCTCTGATCCCTTACCTTGCTCACGATCTGCAAATGATCAGTCAAGTAAAGCTCACACAAGAGGAGGCTGCTGCCTACCTACTAAAGGACTAAGTTTGTCAGTTCTACCTTCAAACAAATGAGCAAAGCTTCAATTACAGAAAAATACAGAAAGCTCTGATACAGTCTTATTAAGGAAATATGAAGCAGTTCTCTACATCTGAAATTAGCAAAAGAGGAAAAAATCACACAGCCCTCCCTTAGAAGTGTTCTGAATATTTTCAAATATGGCAATGTTCATTGGAGAGACAAAGAAAATGTGTAGTACATAGCTGTGTCCTCTCTTTGATCGTAACTGTAATGGCTCTTCCTCATGCTTTTCCATGACAAGTTTGGATATTCTCCAGGACTCCATACGGGATTCAGCACTTCCAATCAGCTCTCTAACGTGATCACTCTGATGGTGGTCTCCTTCAGACCTGAGGAGACACCCAGTTTGTAGCAAGTTTCCTTCTGGGGGAAGGGTCTGATGTTACAGGAGAACCCAGGACCTCAGAGGTGACACAGGACTGCAAGAATCTACAGAGAGTTTACATGAATGAATGAGTTTGAATTTCAAATGTAGGCCAGAAGCAGCCCCCACCCAGCCTAATTATTTCTCCCTCACACTGTTTATTCAACCAAAAGGATTTTCAGATGACCTAAGGGGATTGCCTTCATGGGTGAGTGTGCATTTTACCAGAAGTCCTATTTGGCAGAATGACTTTTATTGTAAGCATTTTGGTTCTGTTGCTCCCACCATGTGCTGCTTTTCTTGGCCTTCTGGCTGTCCCCAAATCCTGTGTGAACTTCCCTTCCCACAGCACACCAGGGGTCCAGCAGATGCACAAACTACATAGTTAAACAATCACTTTATGCCTCAAGCACTGCCAAACAGTTTCTTGTGCAGCTTAAGAGGGCATATACAGCTGCTCTGCTACAGAAAACCAGGGTGCCCTTCTAGAAGCACCTTCATTTTCGTTGAAATGGCACCTGCATTTTACAGGAGTGATCCTGAATCAGCAAAACTAATTTGGCAAGGGGTTAAAATAGGAATTGTATTTTATTTTTAACTGAGTTGGAGAATTTCCTTATTTCCTTTTTCCCTTCCCCTTATGACACCTCTTAAAATAGAATTGCTTTCCCCAGCCCCAAACCCACCTAATGCCAAGGAATCAAGTTATGTTTCTTGAGTCCTTTGTTCACCTAAACAGTATGGGGGCGTGAGATAAGTCCTTGTCGAAGCCAGCAACAATTAAAACATCAGCACCACGAGGAGCAGCTGCCTTCTGTGCAGTCAGCTCTGCAAGCTGCTCCCAGTCCTCTCTGTGCCGTATTGGAGCAGCCAACTCTTCCTGGGGCATCCCCACAACCAGCTCTGCAATGGGCCTTGAGCTGCTCTCCTCACATCCAGCCTGCCTGCTCGTTAATCATTTGGGATCATTTTGGGATCTGACTGCTTCTGTCACAGCTGCAGACACCTAAAGACTGAGGATGTTGTCTCCTCCTTGCCACACAGAGCTGTTCTCCCTTCCCCAACTGCTTCTAAAGAGAAACAACCCCCCCACCTTTTTTGTTGTCGTTGTTTTGGGGGGTTTTTTTGTTTGTTTTTTGGTTTTTTGGTTTTTTCTTTTTTGTGCTGCAACAGAGGAAGCAGAGGACCTTAGAAGCACCAAAAAGAGTTGTACTGCACTCCTCCCAGGCTGTGCCTGGCTCTCGGTTATACTGACATCCCAACAGAGTCAGGGCATTAAAACATATGCCTGGAAGAAACCTCCCACACAAAAGGCCACTCTAATTCCTGCAGAGGGGCACTAAAGACTCTGCCAGTTTCCTATCCAGGTATGTCAGGAACACATGTAAATACCAGCTGCTGGATGAAACACAACTGCTATGCCCCATCAGTCCCTGGAGTGTAATATCATGGTAATCAAAACAAAGTCAGAGCTTTTGTGTGGCTCTGAGACAGGTGACTTTACTGCCTTCAATGCAGCAGAGACTTGAGAAAGTTGGCTGTGCCCCTCAAGCTACTGACAAATGTAACTGCTTGGCAAAATGCACTATGCAATACTGAAAGGGAAGTCCTCTTACAGTAATAGCTTTTCCAAACCAGAGATCAGTCACCAGCCAGAACAGGACCGCCAAGCATTTCCAAAATGTAAGGCACAATCCCATTTTTCAACTTACCAACAGAAAAACGAGAGAGCTGCAGAAGACCTGAAGTGCTGGTGCAAAGCAGATGCAGCGATGTCAGAGCTTCTATTCCCTCTGCAGCACTGGCTGAGCACAAACAACAAACCACCCCTTCACTGTCACAGATGACCCCTTACAATGTGGTTATTTTGTCCTGCAGGACAAATAGCAGGAATCCAGAGAGAAATTAAGAAAAAGAAGCACTTTCCACAGACCCCCAGGGCAGCTTTGATGCACTTGGCCAGTACAACAGTTCCACTTAAACACAGTGGTTTAATCCAGAGAGAGGATTTAACATTTCTTTGATGGTGACTTCCACCTGAATCCCTTTCTTTCCCTTCAGTGACACCCTTCTCCACTGCCTGCTCCCTCACAGCCCTCAACAGCTCTGGGAGTGGCCAGGTGCAAGGTAGTGTAATCTAGTCTATTCAGGGATGATTGCCATCCTTTTTGCATTTTGCTCTTTTGTCCTTTCCAAGCAAATAAACTCTGGGACCTTGTACAAGCCGTCACTTCAGAGCAGTGTCACTATCACATGGACAGCAGCCCCAGGACCAGCAGGACACATGTGAGCAGCGGGCTGTGTTAGGAAGCATCAGCACTGAACACCTCACTGGGGGCTGCTGTCAGTCACTGTAAAGAATCATTGAGAAACACTAAAAGGTTTTCTGTAATACTTCTTACAGTTAGTATTTGCTTCCTTGCTGGGAATTCAAGTGCTGTCAGTGAAAACTTCACCAGATGCTGACAAATTCCCCCATCAGGAATGCCCCTGAGGAAGGATGTTTCCCCTGTGGCTGCTCTCCTGCAGGAGGCAGCAACAATTAATGCCCACGGTTTCAAAAGGTCCAGTAACGTTGGGTTCTCTGCACTGAAGTACCCTGGGGGCAGATTTTCAGCTGCTGAACTACCCACAGTTAAGATATTAAGAAGAATCCCCTTTCCAGTGAGGGACAATATAAAAATTAGATTTCCAAGTTTTTCAGACATGGTAGTGGACTGTTCTAATGAAAATCTGGTCTAAGAATGGAAGCTGAGCCCCTCTGAAAAGTCTATGCCTATGCCTAAATTTTGGAGGTGATAAAAGGCTGCTGAAGGTAGCTACTAAAGGTAGGAGTAGTCAGTCTCATTATAGCAAATGTTTGCTACACACTCCTCAAGAAAAGAACTCCAAATACAGGACAAATCTATACTGTTTGGCATAAATACACATCTAAAGCAGAGGGAACACTAAAATGAAAGAAGTGCAATACCTTCTATTGCATAAATATACATAGTTCCAAACTTGAATTCCAATGACATGTGCATCCAAATCCACCTCTGGCGTAACTCCAAACAAAATCATAACAACCTAAACCCTGGAGGTGTCATGGGGTGGGGTTAAAGTTGGAATGATTATCTGCAATGATATCCAAAGGAAGCCATAAAGCTGTCTAAGGCTCTCCTAACTTAGTCTGGATTCACTGGGTCTGTTAAGACTTTAGCAAATGCTATCATCAATATCGGCTTGCTCTGACAGGATGTATAAGGGAGGCTGTGAGGCTGAGGTGCTGATTTGTGATTCAGAGTCCAGCTTCACTTTCTGATTTTCTTAATAGCTTCTTTTGCTCTGCGTGGGCTACTTAATCTATCTGTGTCATAGTTCAGTATCCAGAGAATGCAGACACTAAGATATTGGATTTTACCCACATTTTCCTGCCTTTTTACATGCATTGCCTGTTTAGATAGAAATACTTCAGGTCAGAGGTGGTCCCTTGTTCTGTCTTTAAGCACAGCTATGGTGTCTGGTATGCCAGGACACATGCTAAGACACACCCTCTGACAAATGAAGAAATGACATTTCAAATGTCACCACTAACTCAACTTAGAGCCTGCAGAGAACAAAGCAGTGGGGGGTAAAGTCTGCAATATGTCATATGGAGCAAAATACAAGTTCAAAGCAAGCTGCCACGGCTGAGCACCTGATTGTGGGTGGTGCTGGGGCTCCCCTCTACAGCCCTGGCTCCATGCACAGCATCAGGAGCCAGCAAGTAATTCAGATGTCCTCATGTAAGTCAGGAGGAAGCAGAGGCACTGCACACCCTCCAAGCACAGGAAAATACAATGCCTCGTAAGCTGGGAGGGAGGGCAGACGGCATTACAGGTGGACTAGAAATAACAGAGCAAGCTTCGTGCTGAAAAGCAGGGAATCTTTGTCATGACAACAGAGAGAGCTGTTAAACTATACAACATGCGCAGGGAATGTAAAGACAGGCAGGACGCTGGCAGCACTGCAGCAGTGAATGATGGTTTATTTTTAATAACAGTTTCTGAAACAGGAGCTGGTGGTTTTGTTTGTTTGTCACTTTTTATTTCATCCAATTCTCCAGATGGATACTAGATCCTTTTGCAAGATATTTTTTTTATTTATTATGGTTTCTCCTTGAAGCAGAGACTGAAAATGCCGTGATAAGTAGACTGAAAGGTTCACTTAGTTTCAGCTGCAGTTTCCCTAAGTGCTTCTGTGTCCCCCGCTGAACTGCTGTTTTGTAATGCAGTGGAGGTAGAGCACACTTTGGGGATATTCCACAGCTCTCCTCTTGCCTCCACCACCACAACAGAACCATTTTTCCTCTCTCCTCCCTTCACCCTTCCTTTCCTGTAAGGGGACAAGAGTAACCAAGAAAGAAAGGTGTACCATCACCTTCCTTGGGCCTTTTTCCCACCAACTACAAATGCAAAAAATCTGCAAATCTAAAATATTAACTAAGCAGTTTCATGCTTCGCTCCTGCCCCACGTCCTTCAAGGTGTGTGAACACAGCTTGCTGCAGACCAACAAGCCACACAGCAAATGCTCCACATTGGGGACTAACGCTGGGGGACCAGAGGATCCAGAGCTGCAGCTCAGTGGTCTGAGGAACAAGCTCTGCCACTTTGTCTCCCTTAATAATGGGCAGTGAGCATAGAGGGCAAGCGTGACTAGGTGGGAGAAAGCAGGCTATCCAGGGAATCATGCAACGCAAGTGCTGGGCTTCGCAGTCTGTAATAGGGGTGAGTCAGACTCTGAACTGCTGTGCTGCTGTCTTACTTACAGTAGATGCTAATTCAGCTGGTCAGGTAGAGTGTGCTTTTAGGAGGCTAATATGAGCAAGCATATTGAGGCTCTGGGACTTTTCCAGGCTTCATAGCTGTTCTGCCTATCCTAAAGGCAAATGCACTTGTGAAATGCAAATGCACAGCAGGATCTGGGATACCAGCCTCCTTTAGAGTTTTCTGGGATGTTGTCTAACACAAGACTTTGAGCTGTTTGGCAGATTAATGGGCCAGTTTATTCTTCTGTGGTGTTTTCAGAGGCAGCTGGAGGCACTGTGATGTGGAAGGTCTCTGTTTCAAGCAGGCACCTTCCATCTGCTTCATAAAAACAAAGGTGGAAACTTTTAAAAGACCAATTTCAAAAGAGGGAACCCATGTGACAGAATGTCACTGCTCCCTACTCTGGTTCTTTAGCACCCAGTAGGATTTGAGGGTTTCCTTCGAAAGACTCAGTGTCCAACCAAAAGCCTACTCCAATTAACTCAAAAGAGACTCACTCACACTGGAGGGCACTGGATCAGAACCTATGAGGCTCTTGGACTCAAACTGCCACACCTGCAAACCCTTAGCTGGTCTTCCTATGTGGAGAGGAGCTGAAGGGCTAGTAAAGAGGGATGAGACTCAGTGCCTGCCCTTTCCTGAAGAGACAGTCACTGCACAGCAGCAGTGAGACAGTCCTCTGGGTGCTGCTGCATGAGGCAGAACAGATACAGCTCTTCTCAGGTAGCTCTGTGGACCTGCTCTGGGTGCTGACAGTGACAACAGCTTGTCACTAACACAGAGCTACCACGGCAGTCTGCTAAGAGAAAGACCCAAAGTGCCATTATTAGGGTTAGTTTATTCTGATTGGAACTGTACTCCAGTCCCTTGGGACGTGACCCTTTTGATGGAGTTTTCTGGATGGAGTGAAGGAGCAGAGGTGAGATTCTTAGCCGAGTCATCAGAGCCAAACTGTTCTCTGAAACACCCTTTGTTGCCATCTCTTCACAAGCCTGCAGCCTCCGCTCCCTCCTCCCTTTCCCAAAAATAAAGCTCCATGATGTAAAAACATTCCTTTGGGGCTGGAGGTGGAAAAACTAGGACACCACAGTTCAGAAAACGCTCAGCACTGCATGAAATATTCACTATCAACCGAAACAGGTTTACCCGGAGGAGGGTATGATGAAGAGGGAACAGGGAATCAATTTCACTGTCCTATGGTTTGTTATTCTGGCTGCTTCTTCTACTCTCCAAATAAGCTGAGATTTTTGGAAGCTTCTGTCTGACCCAATTCCCATTCCCTCACTTTTCAGTCTGCGTATGCCTCCTGTTTTGTGAGCAAATAAACACACATCCTAAAGGCATCTTTGCCCAATCCTAAATACTCCTGCTCTCCTGAAAAGGACTGAAAATGTAAGAATTTATCAGAGAGATAGAGCCAGAGAGGGCATGTGCAGCTGGGGGACCCATCAGCTGAGCACCACCAGATGGGAACTGAGGAGTGCCCCAGCCCCTGTGAAGGGCGTTCCCTTCCCCTTCACAGGGCCCAAACACTGCACATCATCATCGGGTGTGAATCAAAATACTTCTCTCTATAACTGATTGCCAAATTGTTTGTTCTGGGGTTTGCCCAATGCAAATGACAGGAGGAAACCTGAAAAATATGGCAAGTAGGAGAAAGGGCTTTGGTGGTCTATCACCTGTGTGTTTGCATTCTGCTTTCTGCAGGTACAGCCCCAGCCTGAAGCAACATTAACTGTGTGAGTCTGTGTCCAGGCATACAGGAAGTTCAGCCCCATCACCAGAGATACAGCATTCCAAGCAATAATGAGGTGTTCAGATAGTGCAGTGGGAAAAGGGAGATCAGCAGAGGTGATGGGACAGATGACAACAACTAAATCTGTGGTTCCCTATAGGTATCCTGGGATGGGAAGTCAAAGCAAAACCAAAATGCCCAGGCAGAGTTGCAAGGGAGGAAGATGATACAATTCCCAAACTTTCAGAATATCAACACATATGGGAATTCACGCATTTAATTTTTCCAGTGAGCTCTCACAGAGAATGGGGCTTACACACAAAGTTCAGCTCCCATAGACTGACAGCTTTAAAAAAAAAAAAGTTACAAATGGAAGCTAATCTGCAATTAATTAATTTTCCATTCAGCCAAACCTCAAACACGTTTTATGAAACAAAGGAGCTCTTTAAATGCTCCAGAGGCATTTTCCTAATGGTGAAGAGCATGTGCACCCAATACTTGGTCCACTCCAAGTGAGGATCTGTATTGTTTTACCAAGCCAGGGAAACAGAGAAACTGATGTACAGTTACTTCTCCACCCTCACAGCCAGAGCTACCTGGCTCACTGGGATATCCCAGGCCATCCCTCTGAAACCTCTAAATAGGCACAACAGGACTCAGGTTATGGCCCAAAAAAGCCATGCACACCCTGGATGTGTGAAATTGGTCCCATATTTACAAATGTTTTACAGAAAGTAGAATTTATTCATTCAGATGAGTTTGGTCTTATAATTCAATTATTTGTGCTGGTAAATAATATTTTAATTTTTTTTACATTTATTAATTATCATTTAATTGTTCATATTCTGTTAAGACCCCACTTAACCTCATGCCTTTGTTCTGATAAGAACAAACCAGACAGTTCCAGCCTTACTGAGACTGGAAAGGCAGTCAGGAATGGAGCTTAGCACAGAGGTCTGGCTAGTCCAGAGGTTTCCCAACAGATGCTGGCAGCTGTTGCTTATAGAAACACACTAACAGAGCAACTAAGGAGTGAATCTTCCCTAGTGCATCTGCCCCTCTCACCTTCTGGCAATCAGTGAGGATCACTTGACCTGGAATTTCTATCTGAACAGCTCTCTAGCTCTTGAACCTACACATGCTTTAGGTTTCCCATTATTCTGTCGTTTCAATGTGTGTTTTTTGTTAATTTTACCCCCCCCCAACACAATCATGCAATTATTTCCCAGTCATTCTGGCAGATCTCTCACTTCTTAAAACCAATGTTTTCATGATAGGCCTATGGTCAATGGTAGCCAGGACAAGGACTCAGATTTCAGAGTATTTGGGAAAAGAAATTAAGGCAACCTCCCAGTAACATTTTCAATCTATTTTTTCCCCCAGGAATTAGCTCTGCTCAAGAATTCCACTCACTAAAAGCAGCAGTGTTTTCTGTTCTGTTCAGTGAAACTACACAATAAATGACTACATATGTTTGTCTTTTTTCCTCTGTAAAAACAAAGATATATTCTCCTATTCATTAATAACAAATTCCCAAATGATAATATGCTAGCTCTCTTCTCTCACGCTTTTCTAGAGAAGTAACCATTGGAAAAGAAAAGAAGAATCTGTAATCACTTGCAGATTACAAAGGACTAAACAGATGGATAACAGGTAAATGTCATGTCATGATGGAGGAAGTGGCCTGTCAGAGAAGTCACAGATGAGCTCATATTTATACCAGTGAATTAAGCTGATAAATATTTATTACTTCAGATGCTCAGCAATAAAGATCTAGTTATTTTTACTACTTGCTGCTTGTGTTTGCTTTTAGGAATAAACCTGTCCTTTATGATAAGAAAATCTACTCTTTTACTTTAATTAAGTGAGAACAGTTGTTAATGGGGTGCTCCATTTGACAAAGGTCAACTCTATGCTGTGCCCCCAGAGGGCTGCAGTGGGAGGTGCCCTCGGTGCCAGCATCAAGGGCTGAACAGCAGAAGTGTATTCGAGGAACTGCACATCTTTGCTGTACAGACAGATCTCTTCAGAATAGACTCCTCACCAGGGGATGGTGTATTTGTTCTTCATACAATGGCAGGAATATGAAGAAGTCACATGGACATTGTTCCATTCAAAACTGCAGTCCCTGCTAAACAAGCAAAGCCTTACTACCTGCGTGAACCACTATGCAGGTTGGTTCTGGTGGCTTCTGCAAGAAAAACCAACAGTGCTCCCAGGGGTTTACAAATTGCTTAAAGAGACACTGTCTAATTCCTACACACTCTGCAGAGCTTATTAAAATCCTCCAGGAGACAGCCACAAGCACAATTAGAGCTGGTTCCAGTAGCACACAGCTGCATCCTGTGATAAGCAGGGGATTGAGTGCATGGCAACACAATTTGACTCAGCCAAAACGGCTATCGGGGGGACTGATCATCACTATCTTCCCTTCTGACATGCTGTCACTGTGCTGGCAGCAGCAAAGTTCATAGGGAATAAACACACCTGGGACACAGCAGAATTTGGCAGGCACCTGGAACTCAGCAGATGTCAGGTGTTTTATATAGCATGCATTTTCCCTGGAAAGCCAGTCCATTTGGATAAACATTCACTGATACAAATGGAGACACCAGCCCTGCTCTCTTCCACCTGCTAGCTGCATGATTTGGGAAAGCCTGGCCACCATGTATTTATTTATTTATTTATGAGGAATGTTCTTTGAGAGAGGATGTACCCCTTTTGTCTCCAAGCAGGAGTCATCCCTGCATGCCCCTTCAGTGAAAGCTGGTGGTTTGCCTTCATCCACTAACAGCAGACACCGAGGCCAAGCTGACATGACAAGCTCAGATTCAGGGCTCTATGACATTTCATCAGTCAAAATGCCCCAAAAACTTTTGGGCACTTGTGTGCAGCTTCAAACCACAATAATTTGGGAAGATGAAACCACAAGAATTTCAGTGGATGGATGAAGTTTTATTTGACATACACTGGCCACGCCTGTGTCTCCTAATCATTGGGCTCCATGTACTATCTCATGATAAGGTAATTATCCATATAAGGAAGAATGCATTAAATGTGAATAATGGCAGCCTATTGCTGACTGATACTTTTCATGTGAAAAAGGGGAATGATATGTCTGGCATCACCTAAAAATAGTTTAAGTATTACCTGAAAAAGATCTGATGTGCAAACCTTGGGGTTTTGATTGCTCTTCACCTTTGGGCTAGGCACTCATGGCCCCCTACAAACTGGAAATTATCATGATTAATATGCAGGACTGTGATATAGTTTCATTCACCATTTCTTCATGGGTTTTTGGTGGAGATTCATTCACGATTTCTTTTCTTTTTCAAAGCACTTCTTTGAAAAGCAGCATTCACACAGGGGTGGTACAGGGGAAAGGTATTACCCCAGGGGCAAGACCTGGTGACTTTCTGCACCCCTATCATTTAGCTTCCATGTGATACCAGGTACATCACTGCACTTGATCTATCCTTTCACTGACTACTGAGATGATTAAGTTTTGGAATAAGGATTTCCTGTTTTTATCTGTTTGTACAATACCCCATTCATGCTTCAGCCAAGTCCATGCAGAATGATAAATAATAATTTCCAAGACTGTTTCTACCTTGTGTAATTCTGTTAATGTGTTTCAGGGAGAAAAGACACTAGATTAGTAAAATGTCAGTCAGAAACATAGAAAGCCTGCCCCTCTGCAGCTGCCCAAGGAGAGCTCTGGAGATAAATAGCTCAGCTATTTCTAACTGGCACATATTGTTCTATGGGATTATTAATTCCTGCTGCAAACTTGGCTTCCAGTGGGTGCCTTGTCTGGGATCAGTGGGTGTTCACAAAGCTTTTCCTTTGCAGAAGGTGTTAACAGCACTGCTTACAAGTAATATCCCCAGTGTCTTTATTGTCATGGGGATTTCTGCAGATGGCGCGCAGTGGTGACTGTTAGTAATTTATAACCATTCCTTGCTCTTCTTCCTTCTTTTCCCTCTATGCAAGCTCTTCCTAATGTTGGCCAGCTCTTGTATTATATATAGCAGACAGCCTGCAAGAAGCCTTGGCAAAGGAGGGGTGTGAGTCCAAACAGGATGGGCAGAGCACCTCAGACAGGTGCACAGCTCAGGGGCAAGTGACAGCACAGCCTGAAGTCAAATGCGTCAGCCCTGGGTTAGATGAACTGGCAGCCAGCCGCCAAGATGAAATGCCTGCCCCCAAATTCAGCAATGTCACAAGGAGGGAAGGACAGTGGGGATGGCACAAGCTGGTGAACACATGCAGGTGAACCAAACTGGACAGGCAAAAAAAAGACGACAAGGAAGACACATACTAAACGTATTTCACTACTGCAGGCTCTGTCCTGCTGACCTTGGACAATAATTAATGTTACTTTAGAGCACATTCACATTTGCTCTTCATATGAATCCCACTGGACTGTAACTGGGAAAAATGCCACTCAGGCTGGGGGAGAACCTCTGAGGTGGGGAATGAATTTTTACTGCCATTTAAATAATTTTGTTTATGCCTGAATTTCATGCTGTGCAACTTTCCCTCTTGGGACCAGGTATCACACCTCCCCACTGTACAAACAAATGGCACATTCAAATCGGTCATGCAGCTTGAAAAAGTGGAGGAAAACGTGGGCAGACAGAGGAACTGCTCAAATATGTCAGATCTTTTCTTACCTGTTATTCTTCCTGATAGGTCAAGATACATCTACCAAGCTATTTGCAAGATTCAATGAGCCCTAATCTTAGTTTACCAGAAAAATTTACACGGTGTGAGTTGTTGGGAGATCCAGGACTTCAATGAGAGGAGTGGGAAGGACTGTGGAAGGCTGGTAAACGACAGCCTGGAGCTACAGACTGGACTTAGAGAGAGGTTCTTGACCCAGAGACTGATTCAGGGCCTTAAGAGAAGCTCTTTGAAGCCAATTTGTGAATGTCCAGACTACAGTGTGCTAAGCTTTTGCTAAATCACAAGCTAACCAAATCTGCCAGAATATTTCAAAGGAAACAGCAGCCACTGGGTCTGAAACTTCCTTTCAATTTGCTTTTCTTCCTGGTAGTTGCTTTCACACATCTACAGTAGTAGAATCCAATCCCTTCCCCTTCTTTCCCTTCTTCCTGTTTTTACTACACAGTTACAGGTAAATCACAGAGAATTTTCTACTGAATTCTGCCCATTATATTTCTCATTCACCTCATCACTTCCCAGTATTCCAGCCAAATCTGGGACGCCCCAAATAGGAAATACCAGACCTTTAAAGAATACACCAGGAAAAAGCATTTTGAGCTCAGCAGTTATTCAGTAAACTCCAGTCACAGCTGGTCACTACCTCCCACACAAACATGGCATCTTCCTAGCCTGAGTTGAAATCTGAGTGTGGTTTTCCTGAGGGAGCAGGGCCATAATTTTCTGTCACTGTTCTCTACGTGCACCTGGGCACTAGCTATTTACACCAGTTGGCACTTCCAGTCATCCAAATACTTCACATAATTCATGAGCCTAAAGCAGTAAACACCCACCTTCCTGCCATTTATATCTTTCCCTAGGAGAACTCAGCTCAGAGACAGCATTAAGGTTTCTGCTTTTTACCCAATTTTCCAGCTGGGTTAACTGAGGCATGCCAAGGTCAAGTGACTTGCCCAAGGCCACACAGTTGGCTGCTAAGCCATCCCTGCATCCCGGGAGCTGCCAGTCCTGCGGACATTTGCTTCAGCCACTGGACCACGAGGCTCCCCTCTGAGTTGTCGTATGCGGCACACAACACCTAGGGGCAAGAGGAGTCTTTGGCTTTGGCTTCCAGCTAGAAGAGGTGCTGGAATGGAAGGAAAAGAGCAGGAAGCAGTGTGGTGGGGATGGAGCTGTAATAGGGGATGACGCAGGTGTGGGAATTCTCATTTGGGAAACAAACAGCTGCTCTTGGTGACAGACAGAGCCTGGAACTGATCAGCTTTAGTAAGAATGACACTTAAATGTGCGTCAGAGCCTTGGACAGGCAGATGCATGGAGCCTGCTGAAGATGTGCCTTCCACAGCCCCCCAAAACCAGAGAGCCTCAATGGGAAAACAGGTTTACACCATGCTGGGGACTCCACAAATGGGTTACCTCAGTTCACATGAAAAGTAGCTCCCACAGAAAAGAGAGGGAGGTAGAAACTGCATCATGCTGCAGCTATGGGTTTTATTAGCAACAGAGATATTGAAAGAGAAAACTTCACAGATTGTACTCAGAAACTTGTGCCTTTTGGGAGAAGTTCAGCTAAATACAGTCCTACATTTATTTAAAATACACAGAACAAAATTTGTCAAATAAATAGGAGGAAGGGTGGCACACAAACTAAAGCCAAACCTACTCTGCTCCAAGCAGCACTCCCTCCCACCTTATTCCCCAGCCCCACAACATGTTACATAAAACAGCCTATTCTCTCCTTAGGATAAATAACCTTGTGGCCCAAAACCAGGAATAGACTTACTAGGGGTTGTAATTGCAACTGCAGTCCTAACACTTACCCTCACCTGATCAGCACCTCCCAGTGTGCCTTCTGTGCTTCCAGGCACATGATGTAGCTGCAATCACAGGGTTGCACTTATTATGAACTGGGAATGTGACAAGATCAGGCTCTCATACTTACCATAAAAGGCCACTCACTTTCAGTTGGTAGGGTTTACACTTCTGTACCTTTGAATTTGCCAGTGACTTCTTATTGGGGCTGCATCTAGTTTTGTAAAGCAGTTTTCTTTCTCCTCTAGAATTTGCAGGATAAAGCATTCTCCTCACATCTATGTGTGTAGTTCCCTCCTTACACAAAACCCCCCATATTTTAGAAAAAAGAAGTATTCTCAAATTACTCTGCACAGGAAATGTACTAAAAACTTTCCGTGTTCAGCAGAAAATTGAAACTATACTACATTCTATGACAAGAAAGATTAAAAATAAATTATTGATCTAGAACGAGATGTTCTATGTGTGGAGCTAGTTCTGAGGCACTGTTTGAACAGCTATTCCAGATAGTTTCCTTATCTATGCAAGTCCTATAGGCAACCTCACAAAATTTCAAACAAGATACAAGAGAAATGTTATTCTTGCTTGCCACTGTGAACAACAGTGGTTAAAATACAGACCTCAGAGCCAAGATTCTGGACAGGTTTCTTTTATGACCTTCAGAAAGGACAAAGAAACCCCCCAAACTTCCCCAAACCAGTCACTTTTGAGGCCCATAACAAGGTTAGGCTACTAGCAACTCCGTCTCACCTCCTCATGTCTGTCAGCTGTGCTTGCATCCACATACCCTCTTTATTCCTTCTTTTAGTCCTTCAGCAGAATCAACACAAGTGAACCCTGTGCCTGCACCTCAGCCTCTCTCTCCCATGCACTGTCCCTATCAATTTAAACTGCTAATTCAAAAGCTGATGTGCCTGATGGACCTTCTCTTCTGCCAGCTCTGAGATGGGAGCACTAATGAGCAGTACAAGGATGTTAACATCCTAAACCACTGCAGACCAGAGCCCCCAGTCCCAGTGAAGGGCAGGCTTTGATTACTGATTAGTAAACTGGATTATTGGTAAAAAAATCTGGAGAACGTTTCTTTTCTCCCACACTCAGCTGCTCTGTCTTGGGCAGAACATCCCTAGAAAACAAAAACTGATTTATCACATTATGGATCCATGAGAAAAAGCTGAGAAGCAACATGCCAAAGCCAAATGCTACCAAAAAGCAAGAGATCTTCATTATTTCTAAGCTGCATAGTCTGTGAGCTGTGAGGGAGAGTTTACAGCCCTTCCTTCTGATTGCCACCCTCGTCCTTCACACTACAAGGCTATTTCTGCATGTTTGGATATTATTTCACTCAGTGTTGGCTGCTAACAATTTAAAATGGAAGAAACAATTAAAAAGATGCTCCTCTCTCTTTCTATCTGGTCTTTCTAAAGACCACCAGGCAAGATATTTTCTCATTGTCTGAGGGACTGCATTATTTTCTGTGCATATCCACTATTTATGTGAAAAGAGGGACAAACACTGTTCCGTATTTACCTCTTCCCTCTCCTGCTTAAAAAAGCTAGTCAGCTAAGGAGGGGTAACCCATATAACCAAGATAACAAGGGGCACAAACTAGAAACAGTGAATATAAACCAGCAGCTAATATGAATGGTTTTGCTAATAACAAGTTTCTGAAAAATTGCTTAGTCCCAAATGCATCACTGTAATGCTGACAAACGGATTCATGGAAGCTTCAGTAAGTTCATAAACTAGCATCCTGATCATGAACCTGGAAGCAGAAACCAGACCTAAATTCCTTTGAAATTAATATAATAACCAAATTTGCTGAGGAATATGCTCTAGGGAACTTTGTATTTAGGTCAGCAAGAAAGACAAAAGGTACTAAAAAGGCATTTCCCATTTCTTCTATAACTAGCACAACTTAGAGACATGGGTGTATCTACACTAAATACTACAGAGGGTTATAAAAGCAGTATATTGTTTGTATCTCACTGATTGCCAAACAAGGAGGAAATTGGGTTGTACAGAGCTCTCCATACCAGGCTGCAGATGCCTGAAATTAAGATGGAAACCAGAAATTAAAGTCTTAGCAAGGGAAAACAGGAATGTCTTTCCTGGAAGCTGAGTGCTGGCAGGAAGGGACCTTGGTAGTGCATTCAGACTGTGCACAATAACTTGGAGCATGCAGTGATTTACAGGCCAGCACAGCAGTGGGTACAGATTACAGTTCTGCTGATAGGGGCAGAATAGCTCCTGGAAATGAGATGCCAGCCAGCACACAGCAAAAGGTAGATGAAGGCCCCTAAAGTGCTTCAGATTGGAAATTACATCCTCCTCTGCTGCATGAATAATTGTTTGGCTTCCATTAGGAAGCCTCTCAATTTCTATCACAGTTTTGTTGATGTACAAACAATGTCCCTTTTTTAATAACACGGACAGTTCCTCTCTCCCCTAATGGTCTTGGTTTACACTCTTGGTGTCAAGAAGCATCTGGTTAAAAAGTCAAGAAAGGACAGCTAACAATAACAAAATTGAGTAAAAGACATGGCTACAATAGAAACTAGACTATTTCAAAGTTAGCTCCTTCCAGTGCAAAGTGTCTAGCTGAAGAGCTCAAAGCAGAGATTTTCAAATAAACAGGTTTTAGTTCCTAAGGCTCCTTGAAATTAAGACAGGTGAAATTTGTGTGGACAGTCTGCAGGCTGTGAGGCAAAGGCTGTGAAGAAAACAAGTCAGAAGCTTGGAGCACACTCATTCAACTGACAGGTAATTTTTAATGCCACCCATTTAGAAGTACTTTGCTATGCAATATGTTGGTGTCTCGCAAGATTAGTTTCCCTTCAAGATTTGAGGACAAATGACCCATTTAAGGAAGCAACACTGTGATTCTGTGTTGGAGCAGAGCATTTTTGCAAACAATTACTGTGTTTGAACCCTCAATCTGAGACCCCGTTGAAGAAGGTATTTTTTAGGCTGTGTGACTGAAAAGTAGAAAGAAAAGCTTCTGCAGAGGTGCCAGGCTTCCAAGGCTGGACTCAGAGGAGGAAGGTACGCTGCCACCTGAGATGGCACCAAGATAGGAAGAGAGGGCGTGCAGGGCTCTCTAGAAGGAGTTCCTGCCTTCAGTGTATTTATTTATTTTTGCTCTCAGTGCTCTTGCACAGAGCTGGCCACCACCATAAGGGCCTCTGCCACATAATGCATACACAGGGAATTGATAGTGCATCTTTGCACTCACTTGCATTGAGAGGTGTCCATCCATACACTGCTGCATTTTCATCCCAAGCTTTGCCTTCTGCTTCCATCCCACAGCTCCTGGCTATCATGGCTCATCCAAAGACACCATAAATTTACTACAAAGGGACTAATTTTCCCTTGTATGTACTCAAATAAAAAGCTGAGTACTGCAAAACTTGTTCTGATATCAGTCATACCTGAACTTACTGGCTAATTAATTTATTCCTGTCATGCCAGTGGGATTAAAATTCCGCCCAAGTGCAGAAATGGATTTTTAAAATACCAAAAGCAATTATTGAAATACCTTTCCATAGCTCAAAATGATAGCAAAACACAGGTGCTAGAAAAGAATCATTTGCTGATAAGAAGTCAAACTTTATTCAAACTTCTGAAACAGAGAGACTACAGATTCTGCTTTTATAGGAACAGTTTTTTAACAGAGGCCAACTAAAAAAATAAATGACAACTAACCGTCAACATTATGTGCTCACGCAGCACAGCCAGAATGAAACAGATAGAAAGAAATTAAAAATAAATTTCAATACTATAAATTAAAAGATGCCACAGAAGGTATGCAAATTGCATGCCACAAGGTCTTGTTTTTTGTTTACAAAGAATGTGTTCTCAGTTTGATGGAGAGGCATCATTACGGAGGGAATTTGAGGCATTTTAAATAGCAGAAGCACTCATTAAGTATTCATTTTTAACAGGAAGACTGGAAAAAAAAATTAAAATTAATGAGGAAGATGAAGTGGGGAGGGGGGAACTTTGAAGATGACATGCTAAAAAAAGACACACTTGATATTAATCGCAAGCAGTTCACACACATGCATTACTCCTAACTCCACTGTCACAATGTCCAGCACAAGTTCATAGCTGCTTCATGCTAACTCCATGTTTGGATACTTGGTAAAGCAGACAAAGCACAGCCTTGCCCTCAGACACCATGAAAACAAAGATGGGGAATAAATCACCAGGGAAAGGACATGGCAGAGCCAGTTTTAAACCCAGGTGATTAAATATATCTGCAATAGCAACTATGGGAGACCCTCAAGAAGAGGTAGAGCTACAGTCTATATCAAAAGCTCAAACTGACGACAGCAATTTCTGAATAGAAAAGCACAAGTATTCTTCTTGTACCACTATCACAGATTTTCTGTAAACAAATGAAATTTTTCTGGGCCAGTTTGCAGCTGGTACATTAAAACATTCTCAGACCTTTTACATCTCTTAAAAAATCTGCCTGGTTTAAGACCTCGTGATCTGGACATCAGAGAGGTCTTCTCAAACATCCTTTCCTATCCCTGAATCTTAAAAAAAGAAAGAAACCAAGCGACCTTTCTTTAAACACATGCACAGGTTAGACTGCTTAATTGATGTACAACACACAAGTTTTAGAAAATTCAGTCTAAATTCAGCTGTCAATTTATTCTTCAGTATCCTCACACAGTAAAATAAAGTTTTGATTACTCTTGTAAAAATATTGGTTTGTTTCTTTTAAATGCTCACATTCTTGAAGAAGTGGGGGAAAGAGGGTCCAGTTCAGGCTTGCGATAAAAAGTGGTCATTACATAGTGCAGATGTGGGCAAGCCATTGTTCTCTCTGGATCTCTTAGTTTAGAGTAAAAACTCGGATCTGGAAAGGATTTATCCAAGCTGAACTGACCCTGGCAGTAGTAGAGTGGAGGGCATCCTGGACAAGTGTAAAATTCCTGGGACAAAGACAAGCAAAAGCATCAAAGCAGAAGTCACCACAGTGAAACAGGAGTAACAGGAGTTGGATGAAGATGTTTGGAGGAATGAACATTTGACTTTGGTCTTATGTCACACAGAATCTCCCAAAAGATTACTTCATGCTAAACACTTTTCTCACTAGAGTTATGTTTTACAGTGCAGTGCTCTTCTGTATTGACCATTCCCACTGTCCCCTGTGAGTTCTTCTCCTGACCCAGCAGAACCCCATGAAGAAGAGGTTCCCAGCACGTCAGAAACAAGCCTAACCCTACTGATGAACACCTTTCTGAAATTATGTCCAGGTCTGTTCCGAAGTCCACCGAGATCAGCAAGACTTCCTCAGAACTGTAGTGAGCTGTGGCAGGCCTACATAAAGCCTAAGCTCATTTGGAGGAGAACTAAGAAATTTCCATGCTGGGCAGAGATGTCTCAGCTAGCTCCAAACAAGCTGTCTAATGAGCCCAAGCTGAGTGCTGCCCTGATATGACTCTCATGTTTCTGTCCCCACATGGGCACATGCAGAGCTAACTCAGGTTATTACATCAGATCAGGTTATTGCTAACTCAGATGTACTGCATCATGCAGACATATTCTAGCTGCTTTGTTGCTTTATAGCAGCAGCAACAGAACAGACAGTTCACAACTATAGGATTATTTCTTATTAATATTTGCCCCTTTAAGGTTTGGCATCTTCAACAACCCTAAATTAAAATGGGTTGAAACCACTGCATAAGAATTCTCCTTTAGGATTCAGTTGACCCAAATATACAGTTCTCTTGCTCTGAATTCCCCAGTATGGTGCAGGGAGATAAACTGCTCTGTTTTCTCTTTCTCTATTGCCTTTTTTTTTTTTTTTTTTTTTTTTCTTTCTTTCATAATGCTGCATTGCAGGACCAAGTTTTCTGATTATCATGCAGTGTCTTATTTTGATTATACTTTTCTCAAGTTAAATGATTCTGGTAGTCTGAGTAAAATCAGGAAAGATCTGTCTCCTGCTCCGAGGGGGTAGGTAATGCCTTTCCATAATAGGTTAGCTTAAAAGCATCCATACAGCCAGAAAAGTGGCTGCACTTCAGGGGACTGCCAACACGACTATATTCAGACAGTGGCATGACAACATGTAACTAAAAAAAGCCGCAGCCACAGAAGTCCCCACTGTCGATGCAGTGACAGCATGAAAACACAATTTTCACTGGTTCAGCTTGCCTGGCGCAGGGTGAGAGGAACGAGCAAGGCTCTATTCCCAACAGCAGTGCTGAGCTGGTATTGCGTAAGCATTTTCACAGTGCGGCTGGCACAGCTTTAAAAGAACCTCCTCTTGCTCCCTGTTGAGCATTCGTAGACAATTCTGCATAGCCAAATGACACAAACAAGGTTTAAATACTCCTATCATCCTTGCAGAGTAAGCACAGCCATGACAGAAGGAGTAATACCTGCCTTGGTTCCCAAACAACTAATTTTCAGGTATAAAAGCTTTACCTCCAGGTACCTCTACCAAGTAAGTGAGTTTCTGAAACAAGCAAGTGGAAAATCTTTTTTCTCACTTGCAAGCTTGGACACATTTGACCTGCAAAGGATGGAGAAGAAAAAACCAACAACAAACAAACAGGGAAACCTAAAACATCATTGGATTTTACAGACACATTTAGAAGCAGAATCATACTGCAAAATTGGCTCTTCCAGCTCCTCAGGAAACCAGCACAAGCATCTAACAACCACAAGAACACTCAAGGTCATAGGCAAGCTTTTTGGAGAGAAGCTGCCTTCTGACTATAGTGATAAACTCTGCAAAGCAGAGTCTTGTATTGCAGATGAGGTGACTGGGAGATCCCTAAATCAAATAGCAAACTATGAACATTGTACATAAATAAGAGGTTTATTGAATCCTGTCTGAAATTCATACACAACAGGAGAGTTGAAATGGGAAAGTTGGTCACTGTTCTGCTTTGATGAATTGCTTTGCATCAGCACCAAGCCTACTCTTCTTATTTTGGCAAATTATGTTTAGCCTGACTTTCAAGACCCCAAAACAGTGAGCGACAGGAAAGTATGGTTATAACCCCACATCAGTACAGAACAGGAGAAAAAGGCAGCACTGGTTATAGTTTGCTTCCACCAAGCTACTCTTGCTGGCTCCATACTGCAAGAGCTTTACCAGTATAATAGAAGAGCATGTCGAGAAGAGTTCTCAACACTGTGGATACTGCCCATGTATCCACAAAGTTCTGGCTGAAACTCCTGAAGTCCCCATTTCAGAACCAGGACCAGTAAAAAGGCAGAAGGAACCTGAGAAGTAACAGCTCTGAGAACTCCCAAAGTTCAAGGCTGACATCTCCCAGCACACCTCTCCTTCTCCAGCCCAAGCTCAGGACTCCTCTGAAACAGAGAGCACTGTCCTACAGTAACATAAAGTGTGGCTGCAGACACCAGGAAGCTCTGCAGATCATAAAACAGTGACCTGTTTCTGGCACCTGCTTTGTCTTGTTTTCCTATGAAAAGACACATGGGGCCAGACTGCAAGTTATGCAACCTGCAGCTACCCAGTTACTAACCTTGCAGTTACCAAAGACTGGCTTTGACAGAAAACATCCAGAGCAGAGACTTCCCAAGATGCTTAACAATGCAGAAACACAGCCCTGGCATACAACAGAATGGAAGAAGGGGCTGGTCACAGGTTAGTAAATGAGGAGGGAAAGCCACAAATGAAAGAAAGTTCACTGCAGGAAAATGAATGGTAATGAAACCTCGCAAGAGAATGGTTTTTCCACAACACTGGGAGTCTTAGCTGAAATGGGATTGTCACATGAAACCCAAGCAGGAAAAAAAGGCTTCTGGTAGTCCAATTAGTCACTCACCCTATTTCTGACACTGTTGTGACATGAAGAACTACTTGGAAAGTCTGATCTGTTATTTGCACAAAAAAAAAGAGTAAGGCTAGCAGAAAAGGATGAAACAGTCTGTCAGTTAAGCATATCATTTGTTCAACTAGTAGTGGAAGGTGAATGAAAAGGAAAATAATGGAAATGAGCTGTGGACATGTTATCAAACTATAACTAGAGCACAAGGTGAGATAGGGAGCAGAATTTTCTCTGTTTCTTATGCATATATGAACACTGTAACAAAGCCATTTCGACTTGCCCAGAATCTCACTCTCCAAAAATCAAGGCTACAAGTAATCTCAGCCTACTTCAAAGCTGATACCTACATGGTCTCCCCCCACCAGCAGCTCCAGGTTTTCTAAAGTAACCATTCATAATGTTGCAGCCTAGGAGTCCCAACTTGAAAACAGAAATCTGGCCCCCATTTTCCACTCACGCTAATTCATCATTATAGGGAATAATATAGAACAGAAATGCACTAAGCTTCCAGATATTTGAAACAAATTTGATTGCAAAGCTGGAGAAATGCAAAAGCAGGTGAAGAGAAAGACATGCAGAACCAAAGGTTCAGAGGCTGAACTGTTCCAGGAAGAAGAAAGTTCAGCCTTTGTCTGTGATTAAGTGGTTGATTTTGCAAAGTTGGGCAGGTATCAAGAACTGGTTAATCGAGGGCAAGATAGAGTTACAGTACAAAGTGAAAACAGAGCAGACCAGGGGAGAAAAACAGCTGCCACAAAGTCTGTTTTCCCTTGGGTTTCCTACTTAACTTTTAGGCTAAATATACTTTTCAGCTAACCTATTCTGTGGAGCTAATTCTCTGGAAGTGCCGGGAATCCACTAAGACTGCAGCCTAATATGCTGAGGAGCTGATGTGTCTGTACCCATGCACTGTCCTTTCAGGACAAAACCCGAAAGAAGCCAGCCCTGCTAAAAGCATTGGAGGCACATATTTACACATACCTCGTAGCAGATGGCCAGCACACATCCCAAAGCAAGTGCCAGACTTACCAGGGCGTGTGCAACAGCAAAGAGGAATGAAAGGCAATTACTACACAAATTAGTGTAGTAGGGAAAAACGTGCCACCTTAGGTTTTGAAGCTGTGAATGGCTGAAGGACAACAGGCCCTCTGATACTATATTGTGATCTTTCCTGCCTCCAAAGCTGGCTTTGCATGAGGCAGCCACACATCCTCCATGGGAACTGAAGCTACACAGGTACCATCAGATACAATACACTGTGTATGTTTTATGCTGCAGCATATTTTAGGAATCCATTTATGCTCCATGCTACGTGCATGCTGCTTTTTCAAAGGCGCGATTTCTAAAGTATACGTACACCTTTACAAACAACTGATTGCACCTTATTCCAGTTCTACTCCAGTTTTCTCATCTCTGAATGTTTGCGACTGCACTATACCAGCAGGCTCATCGGGTGAATTCAAGTCTACAGGAAGAGATTAGCTTCTAAAGCCATGCAGTCCATGCCCTTTGGTGCTTTGGGTGAGACGTCAGTTCCCACAGGAACCTCCGTGCTCCTTCTCACATCACTGTGGCATGCACGGAGAGGGAGGTGCCCAGGAGCAAAGAACATTTAGCATAATGACTCAGATGGGTGGTCAGCAGTTTAAACCAGCCACTTGATGTTACTATAATGAGGATTCAGTTTAACAGTTGTTCTGCATGCATGGAAATCCCTCCCATCCCCAGGAAATCACTTAAAAATAAAATGAACTAAAATCAAATCATCTGTTTGAGAAGAAGGAGGCTATGGCTTGGAAAATGCATAAAATGGGTGGAGTGAAAATGCCCATGGGTGAGTAAAAATTATTTATCACAGAAAGAGGATCAGGGAGCCTCTGAGCTCTATCTCAGGGATGACACAGCATAAAAAGACCTCCTGCAGAAATTAGCTGCAGTTCTGCTGAATCCAACAGGAGTAGAATCCTCTTATGATAACTCTGAGATTAGACTAACATGCTTTATATGCATTTTGAGCCACAGAAGTCTCGATTGAAAATTAATGAAAGTTATTTCCATGATGAGTAGCAGAATTACGTCATATGCCACTTGTTTACCAGGTGATAAATAACTGTCATCTATTGTCTCCTAAATCCATTAAAACATTCCCACCAATACATTCTGATGCATCCAAGAGCAGTCCTCATCTTTCAACTACTACACCATTAGCTTTCTGAGTCTCATAATGAAAACTAATTCATTGAAACATATTCTCAGGAACATTCCCGGCCTATAAAATCCTGAAACACATTCTTAATTTTTTATAAGGATTAGGACTCTAGGCTTTAAGCTTAGGTTATCTAAACATCTATATATGTATTAGACCTATCAAGACATAACCTTTTTGCCACGCTCTGAATTCTTTAATTCTGCTTGGCTGTCCCAAATCTCCCATTACATTGTGTGCTGCAGATCTAGGCATTTGTACTCCTGACCGTAAAAATAATGCCTGAAATGCTGATATACCATGCCTGAGACATTGTAACTTTGAAAAACCATATCTGCATATGCAAATAAAGGACCTGATGATTCTGACTGGCTATTTACAGCACTTTATTTAAATCAGGCTGTGTTAAATTCTGCCCTACTGAAGGTCAGAGATTGGGAATCAGGTTATTAGACAGTTATGGCAGGATTGTGGCATCTTATTTCAGGTTAAGGATGCACATATCCCCTAGCTTTCTTTAAGTTTAAAAAGCTTTTGAAGAAAAGATGAATGAAAGTTTCCAAGGCCTATATATGAGTATTATCTCATATCTTATATCTCACAGCTAAAGGTCTGAGGATACAGAACTACCAGAGAGGGTTATATCTGTAAAGAAGGATAGCTGTGCGGTAATCTAAGGAGTGGTACATAGAGAACTCATAATCAAAAAATGAGAATAGAATTATATTTACAGTAGTAGCAGACAGTTATAGCAATAAGGAAGAAACTTGGAGTTGTACAAATGGTACTGCTGTTCAAAAGATGTGTAAAAATAAGGGGAGAGAAACCAAGCATTTCTAATGATCTGCACCTGGAAAACAAACGGAAGATAAATAGAAACTGTAATGAAAGAGACAGCTGGAGGGATGATAGACGATGGAGGTCAAGCCTCTGTGAGAACCAGCAATTTGAGAGAGTGAGAAATGAAAGAGTCAGAAATAGCTAAGACCTCTTTAGAAGTGCAGTGAAGGTATGTCAATATGTTAATTATTTTATCTATCATCTACTAGTTGTTCCTACAGAACAACTATACCTACAGAACTTGTCTGTATCTAGAATTTGATTTGTATCTAACACTTAAATCACAGAAATTCGGTTGTCATGTCCTTTATTCTGGTCCAGTGCACTTCCAGTGTTACCTCTCACAGATCTCACCTCTCAAGTCTCCAGGCCAGCTCTAGGACAGTATTCCTCCATTGCCTGCTAATGTGGTTGCTCTCTTGTTGGTGTTCAAACCAAGAATGAAATGTGATCATTACCATGAGCCCCTTGCCTCAGCATCCCCTCAGTAAAACAGCCTTTGAACCAGTCCTAAACTCGCTTCTTGCGAAGTTTATTTTCAGCATTCTTTGTATGCTGGCCTGTTGATTATCAGTTTTACACATCAATTTTGACGTTGCTGACCCTTTTCACACTGAATTTTTGTGGCATGACTCCTAACTTCACTGATAAGTTGTTTCTGCCATAAAGCTGCAACATACAGTACTGTCTCCACAGCTCCAAAGTATTTCTTTTTTCAGCTCCTGTAGATTTTTAAAAAATTGCTCAAAGTCTTTATTTGATGACTGACACAAATTTATTTATTCCTGAAAGCAACAGCCATGATAGCTGGTCACTCTCTCTCCTCACATCTGCACTGGGGTTCAGGTTAGATATTGGGCATGAATTAAGCCACTAGGAGTGTAATCCAGCACTGAAGCAGGCTGTCCAGGGAAGCTGATGAATCTCAGTCCCTTAAGGTTTTCAAAACCAAGACAGACAAAGCTATAGATGACCCGTGGCAACAGCGGTCCTTGTTTGAGTGGGAGGATGGACTACACAAACCCTCAGAGGTCCCTTCCAACCCTTGTTTCTATGATTCTGCACATTTGTCCAATATTTCACTCCTGCACCCTCTAACAATTTTAGATTTCTTCATCCTTAATATCTCCTCTCTTCCCCAGGCAGTATGTCATCAGCCCCAGACTTGACATTTGAGAGTCTGAACCCTGGCTCAATCTGTATCGAGATGCATCTGCAGCCAAACAAATGCAGAGAAACACTAAATCATTGGTGTGTGCCAAAAAAGCAGGTCAGTCAGCAGGATGGCAAAATGAAATACACACCCTCTCGGGGCACTAGCAGCAAGTGGCTGTTGCCCAGCACCAAGCAGATACCATGTCCTCGGGCACTGGTAACTGGTGCTTTTTCCTGAAAGTGTTCTCACCACTATCAGCCTTGCACAGCCATGCAGGAAGGCAAAGACACCATTTCTCTTCAGAAATGAAGGCTTTGATGTTGACAGATCTCTGAGGAGATTTTTACTGTTATAGGCAATATTTAGATCTGTTTCTACCAGTTTCTAGATTTCCATGTCAGTCCCTGTGAAATACATCACTTTATTCTGATAGTCTACTGAGTAGGGCCAAGGTACCTTATCTTTTACACTGGGGATATTCTGGTACTACAGAGCGACCAAATCTCCAGTCTGACTGCACTGCTGAGGTATGCATGAGACTACTTTCTAGTCCAAGTTCCTCTGTGGCTGCTAAACTCACAGCTTACACTCCTAGAGGAAAAAGAAGTGAAAACATAACCCCAAATGACTGTGACAACAGCTGCGTGCCACGCTGCTCGGTGTCCAATGACCTTACCCATTTGTTCTTAAGTAAATGCTTTTATTTTCTGGATTTGATAAATCAGGGATTGATTTAAGAGGTTGAAATGAGGATAAAATGAACCCATAATACCTAGAGGATAATATGTACTCTCTTACAGTGTGCGTCTTTCCTTTGGAAGTGCTGCAGTGGATGGTGAGGGACAACAGGAGGTTAGCAAAGGACAGAAGGGATTTAGGAAGGAAATTCAGGGGCAACTGAGGGAGCAGGAGTGAAGAGAGGAAATTGATCAAAGAAAAGAGATAAGAACATTAGACTGAGGAGATTTATTTCAGGGTATTAGGAAGGAAATATAAGAAAGACCTCTAAAAAAGAACTTTATGCTAAGTATTTTACTGATGGAGGAAATTTCCCTCTATTGACAGCAAGTTCTTTCTGCTGGAGCATCCACACACACACACAGATCTAGAAATGCACACCATATTTTTGACCACAGAGCAATAGTAAATTCCAGTCTATTACAAGGATCCACAGTGACAGATTTCTGACAGTGTAACCAGACTTCCAGAATACTGTAAAATGTAATCCATCAGGAATTCTTATAAGACAACTATATGTTTGTGTCATGACTGTTGAAAAATCTGCTTTGGGTGCAATGAAGAAAACTAGTACCACAAACCCCATCTCTTGATACATTTGTTATAATGCTTTTTATATATTCTTGTGACTCCACTTTAGATCTTCTAGCCTTGGTTACAGCTGATATATAGAGGTGTACAGAAGGGTACAAAAAGCTATTAGAAACTGGAGGAATAAGCTAAAATACAAAGCCCAATTCCTTATGAACAGACTTGAGATGAAACATGGTTTATACATAATGCTATTATTTATTTCCTGTAGCTATGCCTGCATTTTAAACTTTAAGATGATAAAGACTGTTTGTCTCCTGGACCAACAAGAAACCCAAAAGTAGAAAAAAACTACAGAACTGCACTCTGTTGTGTTACACCTTGCACCAGTGACATTTCCTCACAAGTTTCCTACTCAATGTACAGAAGAGGAGGTACTTGGGAGAGCTGCAATATAAGGATGTTTGTCTCTGTGGTATATATGCCAGGAGCAGGAACAAGTGATCTGGTTTTGTAGGCCAGATCTTCTTGAGTGTTGACAGCTACTCACCCCTGCCTTACCAAAATGTTCTAAAACCAGACTTTGAATGTGTTCATTTTAGCATAATCTGGAGCACCAGTCCCAAATTTACAGGAAGGGTAATGATTTTGGTTTCCTGATTGAGTTTTCATGAAGCATTCCTGAAAAAGCCACCTGGACCCCAGAATTTCTTGCCACTTTTAAAAGTCCCTGTTTCCACCAGGGACAATGCATGATGTTATAAAAGAGATGTTATCGAGCAATTGCTGCATGCTGAGAGACTGCAAGAGATGCACAAGATTAAACTCAATCTCACTTTCCCTATGGTTTGCAGAGAATTAAGGTAACATCTCCATTATTCCTCACACAACACAAAGCCTTTGCTGCTGCCTCCCCATGCAGCTGAGCACAACATGTTCCATTACACCACAGGATTCAAGAATACCAGGTGTTCTGACAAAGCAGTGCTTTCTGCTCCCATGTTGGAGAAAAATCAACCATGCTATGACTGCAGTTTTTGTCACTGTGTGGTAGCTGGGCTTGGGGCTCCCTCAATATTGGCACACCTGGAAAATTATCTCGGAGCTGGATGTGAAACATCATTTTGAAGTAAAACTCAGGAGTCCTCTGTGTGGTGTGGTGCATCCACAGCAGGGATGTGGATGCAAACAATGGTTTATTGCTACAGGAGCACTCTTCATGAACAGACCAGTGTGTTAAATCCATGCTAGCTGTGGATACAGCATCTCAGGATGCCAGAAGGCAAGGCAGCAAGTTCAAAAATAGCACCTGGTAAAAGTGGAAATGCTCAAATACCTAAAAACTCACCACTACAGAGATCAACATGCTCTAACAGCAGAAGAGCAAACCCACAGCACAGTGCACTGAGCTTCATCTGACAGCTCTGGAACTAACAGTTAATTGCACTGGGATTGAGCCTTCTCAGCTTTTTCCTAAATTTGTGCCAACTACTTAATAGCACAAACTGCAGGGAATAGACTGAGTGAGGCCTGGTTTATACTTAACAAACAAGTTTATACTTAACAAATCAGCAAAATGTTCGTGTTGGATAGAAGCATGCAAAACAAACTGGAAGAGCCTGTATCCCCTAAAAGACAGTGCAATGCCAGTCCTTGGCTCTCAGTTGTACCAGTTAAATATGCATTGACACATATTTTTTTGAGCTGGGAAACTCATACACTAAGCAGTCCTAAGAAATACTTCTTACAGAAAGGTAGTGATGGTGTACAAGGCACCATCCAGTTGTTTCAGCAAAAATTTAAGATAATCTTTGAACAAAGTGTTTACTCAGATGGTTTGCCTGCTACATACAGGAATGGACTACATCCCTTGATAGGCATGGATCAGTGTACTGATATTTATGGTGTTTATTCTGCATGAAGCAGGGTTAAATACCTGAACCAACTGTGGTCTAAGTCAATCTAGTCAAGGATTTATGTCCCATTACTGCTAGAGCTGTTCTGAAGCTGCACTGGTTCTTTCCAAGAGGAAAGAAAAAAAGAAGTAAAAGCCTTCCAGACAAGATTTTGCAATGTGAAATACAAACCAATGTAAAATGGAGTTAGAAGTCTTTTCACCTGAGGCTCCCCTTGCCTTTCAGGGTAACTCCTGCTTCTTGTCCTTCCCCCAAAAAATGAGCCTCGAGCCTTACAATAGCTGAGGATCCTGGTGCCTTCTACCAGTCACACATGTGGTGCAGGGACACATCTTTCTAGCTGGGGATGCTGGGTCTGCCCCAAAGCTGTGGACTCTTGGAGCCTGTCTTCAGGTTTCCAACATCTTGGCATGATAATGTCGGGCTCAGAGGCAGTGGGAGTCCCTGAAAAGGCAGGACTTTCAGGGTCTCTGCTGGGGAAAAAGCAAAGAGGACTCCTCAGCAGCCTTCTGCAAATACAGAGAAAGTTCGAAAGAAACCTAGACTTTGATATATCAGGAGTTCACTAAGATGAAGTTATTTCAGAGGAAACACTTTAGCCAATCAACATCTTTTGATAAAACTAAGCTTTGCAAATGGAGGAGGAGAATTCTCAGAAGCTTCAGTAGCGAAAGCAATGCAAAGTTAAACTATGGCCAGCCTCATCCCAAGTGCAAGGACAATGCAATTACAGTGGAAATTACACTTTGAATTACAGTCAAAGCTGAACAGAAAGGGATTTTACAGGCTAATTATTGACAGTAGCTTCACAGGTGATGAGGACTGGAATGCTGTGCAATTTAGATGTCTCATCTCCAGGAGCAGTTACTTCCCATCTAGGCGTTATGGTTATGATCAAGTGTAATGAATGTAGAAAGCCCCCCTTGGGTTCAGCTAGCTCTGGTCTGGGCTCATGAGGGACATTTAGTGCTGTATGGCCAGGCCAGCACACCAGGGTGGTAGGCTGTCTGTGTCTACGTGTTTGCACACACAAGACCGTGGGTAGAACATGTTGGGTACAACAGAGGTTTCAGCCAGACTGCTGTAATTCAAATCAAATGTAGGGTGGAAAAAAAAGGCCAATTATTTTAACAGCTTGCCCAAATGCCTCAATTGATCATACTAACTTTAGAAAGCAAAAGGCACTATGCACACTTGACAGGTTTGCTCCTCTGACAGGTACATCATGTGCTCGTGATTCCCATTTGATTTCCTTCTTTAAGAATACCTCACACTGTGTTCCTTGTATGTGTGGTGGAAAGTGGAGGCGGAGAGTCATTCTCTGAAGGAAAACACAATTACCCAACTTCTTTAACTGATCAAACAGATGACAAGTGAACAGACTTTCAATGCTCTCCACCAGCTCCAGTTTAAAACAAAACATTCTGCATTATACATTCAGTAACAGATCCCTAATCCCAAAATCCCTCTAGCAGTAGGGAGCCAGTGGAAAAAAAAAACCAAAAAACCAGCTCCTTTTATTTTGCCCGTGTTTTTCATATTGCAAGGTGCTTTTTTATCTCATTGAACTCAGAAGAGAGACTTGCAGACGAGAGAGAGGGTGCTGTGCTGTGCTAACTGGATTGCCACTAGAATATGAACAAGAGTCACAGAGGCAGGGGCCAAGTGTGAGTTTGTGCACTCCTGGTCTTTGATGGCTGCCAATCATTCCTGCAGTTTGTTCAGTGCCTGTGCCTGTTACACACACACATACACACACACACACACATACACACACACACTTCTAATCTGCTCTCTTCCAGGGCTAAAAGCTGGAAAGCATGTGGTAATGCTCCAGGTTAAAGATAAACCACAATGAGGATGAGAGTGTTTAAGTGTGAATATACTCATTTATACATTGAAACTTGCATGTTCAACAGCAAGTGAAAATACAACCATATATGTGCTTTGGGGAGATTTAATTTCCTTTATCCTTTCGTCTTTTTTTCTGCCACGAGTACAATGTCCTCTGGGTTATTTTCTTCTCACAGCAATATGACAGCCAATCAGAATAGCAGATGAATGTCAGCAAGTTAGCACAGTGCTCCTTAAACAGGGAGTCTGGAAAGTTTGATGAATTCTTTAAAACCTTTTTCTTGGTACTTCTTTTCAATAAATGGAAATAATTCCCCCTCATTTGCTATTTTTAATATAACCACCTTCAAAATCTTGTATGCCAATATCCTAGAGTATTCTAAATGTGTTTCACTGGGGATATCCCATGGCCTTGTCTCTTTGTTCATTTGTACACAATGGTAGAGGTACTCAGTGGGATTCAGCAGCAGCTTAATGTCATTCCCACTGCAATCAATAGCAAAACTCCTAAATACTGCAGCTGGAGAACAATTAGACCAGTATTGAATACATTAGAAAAAATATTGATTTGGTGGAATTGAGGTTTGGTGTTGGTGAGTTTGGCTTTGTTAGTGCTAGGGAAACTGCCCTTGTGATAAAAGCTGAACTTGAACCAACTTCAGTCCACTTCTGTCTCAGATTTAGCTTCTCCCTGATGCTGTTCTGATATTCTGGTAATGATTTCTGTAGACCAGCCTGAAGTTAGCTGCTGAGGACAGCTAGGTCACCCAATATCACAGTCTGTTCTTTCAAAAGTCTGAAAATAAGGTATTCCAAGTAGAAGCTGCTGTTTTCAAGTATTGCCTTCTTTAAATTCATTAGGGGAGCCTAAATTTCTGCTCCTACAGATACCTTGCACAAGTGCATCTCTTTATACCCCAGAGATATGGGACTTGGCACAGATTTCAAGTGTGTGATTGAAATTCCCAGCTCCATGGATTTTCAGGCCAGAGAGGCTGTTGCATTGATCTAATCAGAGCTAACGCATAGATCAGGAAACCAACGACTCCCTGCTTCAAGTCCCGCATCTGAAGTTGAACTAGGATCTTGGTTTTTAGAAAAACACACCGCAGTGCAAGATGAAGTTTAATTGTCTTTCAGGAGAAAAACTCACTAGAGCTTTGGGTGGCTTATTCCAATTAGTAACTCCATCCAGTGGTCAAACAGACCTAGTATTTCTACATGTAATCTACCTATAGCTTACAACTATTAGTTTCCAATCAGCTTTTTATACCCAAGGCTGTAATATCCTCTGTTATCACATGCCTATCCTCCTTATCAGTATTTACAGACCATGATTAAGCTATGTCTTAGCCTTCTCTTTAACAAAGTCCCCTGAGTCTTATAAAACATGATCTCTGATTGTTTTCTTACTCTTTCAGATACTTTTTAAATTGTGCCCAATTTCTAAACTTTTTTGCTTGAAGAACAGACATCTTAAACAGACATGTCGCATTTCAGCAGTTTTTGCAGCAAACAATGACAGCTATTACATGACTTTCTGTAGCAAAAGAGGGAAAAACAGAAAAAAGGAAGAAGACACAGAATGGAAGGGAATGGTTTAAAAAGAGACAAAAGAATGATTGAAAGAAAATGGAGAGGGAAGGAAAGAATCTAGAGCAGGATGAGGTAGCAGAGAGATAAACACTTACTGAAGTAGAAGTTCAGGAAGAAGGAAGAGATGTTGAACAGACCATGCAAAGCAGTAGTTATTTACAAGTACGCTTCCTTAAGTTATCCTGTCAGTTCCAAGAGGGACTGACACTCGATTCTCCTACCTATCCTTCTCAATTATTTCAGGCAATCAAGGATCTCCAGTAGTGATCGCTGCAATACCTTCTGTGGTTAAGAACACAAATAAATGTGTACAAAATTTTTTGGAAGCAGAGCTCATTAACCTGCAAGACACCAAACCAACTGAGAGCCTCCCCAACACCTACCAGCTGTGGTACAATTGAGCTCCACAGCAGTGGGACTGCTTTTCTTCCCATCCCCTGCCCTGGAAATACCCACCTTACTTCAAGGCCAGCACTGAAGGACTTAGAAGAAACAAAAGGCACACCAAAACAAAGCACACATATGGAGCTCTGGGCTCCAGTCATCAGGCCTGGGACATCTGTGGCTTTCTGAGGATGCCTGCATGTTCAAGTAATTAGACCAAGGCCAGCTGTCCCCTTCTCATTCTTCACCCTTTATGCTCCCATTGCTTCTGCTACCATGGTCTGTCCAAACAATGATTTGTCTGATGGATCACCAAAGAGTAGGTTTTTTGTTGTTGTTTATTCTTTGGAAGGCTGGAGTGGAACAGAACTGGTAAGACAGTACAGAGGAGAAAGGACTCTTCTTAGTATATCCCATGAGACACCTCGGTGTTTCCAAATATGTTTGCCATATCAGAGGAAAGATTTGCTTTAACCTTTATATTCTGAAGTCATAAACTCCAAACATTTGCACTGATACTGAAGATGCAACCATCAGTATTGAACCTGGCTGCTCAGGAAACCTTACTGCTTTATAGACAACTCTGGTATTCTGGGCCTAATTTCCCTGTCAGTGATCCAGATGTAATTCAGGGAAATTAATGAACCACATTTCAATCTCAAGACACTGCCTGTAGCACACTGCTTTCTGAAATCTTTCCTGCCAATTTGTGCTAGAGCAAGCTAGAAGTACTGTGGGACACAGGTCTCCACATCAGCGGGGTTTCCACAGTACTGCTGAAGAAACCCAGTGAAGCTTTTACCAGCTGAGGGAAGGCAGGAGTGAGAACAGAACCAACCCTTTCCCTCAACTGTGAAATTACATATGTAGCTTTGCCCCAAAGCCAGGATCCCAGACAGGCCCAAGCTGGAGCTGGAGAAGGAACGCTGCTCCCCAGCCTGCGTTTAGCAAGTCAGGCATGACAAAGCAAAAGGCTGTGTGTGCACTGAGCAGCCCCATCCCCTGACAGGGCAGCGAGCGCCTGGATGATACATTCACTGCAGCCTGTGCTGCATCGTGCCTGCCCGTGTACCATCTCCATAGCAGCAGTTCTGCTAATTGAGACCAGCTGCTTCAATTCCATATTCTTCTCTCCAGAAATATCGATACTACAACGTTATGATTAGAAAGCACTTTACCAAATGCCTCTCAATTCTGCACAGCTCAGATGAGGAGCAGCTGCAGAGAGAAGGGACAGTTCACTGAACATACAGAATAAAACACTGCAAAAACACTGGAGAAATGAAGTGTACAAGAAGCAAGTCAAAACAGAATAATGATGACAAAGAAAGCAGCCTGCTGTATATGCTTCTGCCTGTCACTTTAGATGTTGAAAGGACCGTGAGCAGACTTTTTCCTTATGCTGTAGGATAAATGGCCATAGTTTCAGATTCATGTGGCAGGTGTGCATGTTTGTCAGATCCAGCTTTTCTGTCCAAGGAAGGATTAAAGCAAAATCCATCAATCTGGGCCTGGCTTGGAAGAGTAGCTGTGGTCTTGCATCATTTGGCTCTGGGGGCTGCTCTGCACAGCCCACTGGCAAAGAAAGTCACTGGAACTGATAAGCTGGTGGGAAGACTTGCAAAGTAGGAATGCCACCACACCACGATGACTTGGCCTCACTGTTGGCTATCTCCCTGTGGCTGATGGCTACACACAGCAAGCTGTCAGCTGGATGCCTCACAATGGTCACACTGGGATTGCCAAAAGCTGCAAGCACTTTTCCCCTCCAGCCAGACTGGATTAAACTGGCTAACAGTATTCTAAATTCACTTAGAAGTCTCAGGCCCTGCCTGTGACCACCAGGCGCAGGGCATTCCTGAAAAGACATCTGGTTACTGAATTTATGTAAGAACTGGGCAAACCACTCCAGTCCCATCTGTTATTCCAACCTCCTGAGCACAGAGAACAGAATCCTTGAAAGAGAAAATCTCACAAAGAAGGGTCTGAAAATGAGAACCACGAAGCAACATGTAATTTCCTCCTGCGAAAGATGATGCAAAACCTTACAGAAAACGTGGCATGCTCCAGCATGTGCCTGTGTAAACAAGGGCCTAACACAGTTTCACTACTCAGATTTCATACTACAGCCGAGGTAATGTAACACAGCTAAAGCAGAGAGATTGCTTTGCTATGCTAAGTGATTTGCCTCCTACTCTGAAAATCAGTGAGGTAAATAAAGTGTTTTCCATAAATACCAGGCAGTTTCTCTCACCAAAGAAAATGATCAAGTTTTTCAGAACTATTCCTATTATTTTGCTCCAGAATATATTCAGTGCTTAGTGTCCCATTCAGATTTCACCATTTACAAAAAGTTTTCTTACCTATTTCACTTTCTAACTTTTGGTCTATATTAGAAGTCTGTTTGAATCCATAGTACTGCAGGAGAGGGAATACATCAATGAAATTCCACAAAGGAAAAGTCTGAACATGTTACAATTGAGTATAAACTTTCAGAAGCCTTGTCTGAAAAAATATAAACTTATATTTTTTGTGTAACATTCACTGACTGCATATTAGCTTACACTCCATTTTCTTTCTGCTCTGAGTATGGCTGCTGTACTTACTTGTGCTGGAAACAGCTGACACAGAAGTCGATATGGGAAACAGGAGTATAAAGATGAGCTTATATAGAGAAGCTCTGTATGCTTATATAGGGAAGTCACCTCAATAAAGTGCTCAACACTGCATGCAAACCTGTTAGTGTAATTTGCAGGTGACAGCGTGACGGAATTCTGTTGATTGCAGTGCAGTTGTGTTCCTTCCCATCAAGCTGAATTTAGCCTCTCTAGTCACCAAATCACATGAATAAACTGCTATGCATACATTTATTTTATTTTTAGGTTTCCAAGATCAATCAATGACATTCATGTGAGGAGAATCACAAGGCTAGGTAAAAAACAAACTAAGTCTTCTGAACGCTAACAGTCATTGAGACCATTGGGACGAACACTTTGATGGCTTCCAATGGCACAGCTCTGTGGACTGTAAACTGAATTACAACAGCTTTAAGCAGTCGTGGACCCTGGAACATCAGATCATAGAGAACCCATGCAGCAGAGCAAGCAGTAGGAGTATTCAAGTAACAGATCCACCAGCCCCTGTTAAGTCTCTTTATATTGACATTTGTACACCTCAACCTGCAGTGTACCACAATGACACTGTTGTAGTGGTGAAAGTCAGGTGCCCAACATATATTGGCCTCAGCAGAGAAGCAACAACTCTGCAGCTGACTGTTTATTTTGTGCACAAAGCACAGGCATTCTCCCATTTCATTTCAGCTGCCCTCGCCTCCCCCATAACTAAATTATTGTTATTATGCTCTGCATAATCCTAGTACTGACAGGGATGTTTGTTATACATAATTAAAGATACTAATTTTGCATGGAACAGAAGACACGGAGCCAGGAACTTAATATTTTTTTTTAAATCTTCTATTAGAAAATTACCTTCATTAGCACCGACTCACTGAGCTTCTCTCTGTTGACAATTTTTATCGCGACCTTCTGACACGTGACACAGTGAACACCCAACTTCACAAGCCCTGCAGGAGAAACAAAGCAAAATAGAAAGGAAGAACTGGTTAGAGGTTGAGGTTAGTTGTCTAGGTTTTTACTTTTACAACACCATCCAGCTGTTGGCAGCTTATAGGCAAAAAAAATCCCATTAGCACCTCCTCCATCCAGAAAAGGTCTTGTGAGTAAAGAAGACCCTTCAGCCCGCATTGTGACCATTTGGCAGTGAAGCCACCAACATCACTGATGCTCCTGCAGTTTCTGCCACTAGAACTGTGGTTTTGTTGAAGCACTGCAGCACAGCTCTCACCACCCAAAGTGTGTTCTGCCAGTAAGAAGTTCTGGCAATCGAACTGCACTGGACTAAGGGTTTTTACTGGCACCTGACATCAACAAAAGCTTGGAAATCAACAAAACTAGGTGGCCAGTGTAGACATGGCTTCTATGTTTCTCTAGCTCTTTCCAAAGTTTCCATGATTACAATAAAAAGACACTTAATTATGGCTTCCCCTACTGTTTTAAGTTACCCTGCTGGAAAAAGTTAATACTGTGATGAATGCCACGGTGGTATGGAGGAAATCAGCATACACTGCTACAATTCTATGTTCTTATTTGTTATTATTTACTATGTTCTTGTCCTCAAATAAGATGTTGGCAAAAGGATGGCGATTTCTCTGACAGGATTAGGATGTCTGAACTATCATCAAAATAGGGAACACCAGGACTTAAAAGAAAGAGGTAAATAGCATACATGAGCCATCATCTTCTGCAAAATTTTCATGTAAGTCTGGCGACTTACATGAAGGTACATTGACATACCTCCCACAAGTGAGTTTAAGATGGTCCCTTGAGCTCTCAACTCTACTGCCATTAAGAAAATTTGTATCCGGAAAAGTTGTACTTCATAGGTTATTCAAGTGAGATCTTGTTTGCTTCAGGTTTTACTCTTGTCTAACATGCACTTTCAGCACAACACCTGATGGGCTGGATACCATCCCATTCCACACACTACATGCCAAATCGCCATTTAGCTTAATTCAGTTATAACTGAACTAAAAAAGAAATGGCACCTCCCCAGTGTCACTAAGACCTGCTGTGTTTTGCAGAGCATTTATAAACAATGACATCAAACAGCAGGAAAAAGATTTAGTTCCCAACTCCTAAGCTAGGTTGCAGTTAAGAAGCCAACCCCATCCTCTAATGCAAACCACAAAGCCAAACACCTTGCTTTATGTGGAATTTCAACACAACAGATTTTCAGTCCAGTGAAACGCTGAACACAAGACTTCACAAGTCTTACTGAGGGACAATTAGGTTATTGCCTCACTATAAACTGGGCCCAATTAAGTGAACAAGAGTTCCTGAGTTTCTTCAATAGTCTTCTGCATCTTGTCCATCCTTTTGCTAAGCAGTTAATCATAAATTTGGAATTATTAATCACCAGCTATTATGTGGAGAAATAAACTCCCAACTTGCTTACAGTCACATCTCTTTTATTGGCATGCTCAAGTGTTCTGGATATTTCTAGTCACATAATTTCTCAGTCTCATCTGCTTAAATGCTGACATCCTCACTTTCAGCCATGACATAAACAAGTCACAAAAATTAAGAATGCAGTGCACTGACAAATCCATTTGAAACTGTGTATAGCAATAGTGTGTCCTCTGCCTGAAGCAACTGAGAAGCAGAGCTGGGGCCAGATGCTGTGATGTCCAACCACACTCACTTCTCTGTCTGAATTTTTTCCATTCAATTTGTAATATTAACCAAAGTACTTCTGGCTTTATGTTCACTGTTCAGAGCACCTGCAGCCTAACTTATGCTTCTTCCCTTTGGCTTTGTTCTGTGTTTAGATAGAGGCTACTTGGCACCACCCTGTTGAAAGCGTGCACTGTTTCAATCTGTGCTGATTGCTTCCTTCCTGCTCCTAGGACAAACCACAGCCTTACATCACTCTTGCAGCACAATGACAGCACTTTTTACATTGCTCTTAGTTACAATTTCAAATCTCAGCAGAACTTCTAGCTCAGTCTCTTATACCTAGACTTCCAGGATCTGTGGCATCATGTTGTACTGTAACGTGGCACAGACCAATTATTTTCAAAGGTCAATAAGGATGAGAAACATCTGCTCTGTAACTGGTTCTTCACTAATGATATAACAGACTTCTGATATCTCACGCTCCAGGCTTTGATTTCAAGTCTTGTTGCTCCCAAATCAAGACATCTGTCAGACTGAATTTGGCTGATTTGTAAACTACTTTTCTTTTGTCCTCCTTGAAGCACCCTGTCATTGAGACCTTAGAAGGGTTTAACCATGAATTTCTGGGACAGAAATCTGGGTATCTTCAGTGTCCTCTGTCCTTGTAGCTATTTACCTACCACAGAAACTCAAAAATTAAGATTAAACCATTCCATTTACTCCAATAAAAAGTTAACCAACTGTCAGAAGACACCAAACACTTTGCAAAAATAAAACTCGTACTGAATCAGACTGATTTTATATTGAATTAATTTCATTAACCTCAAGAAGTCATTCTTTATTTATGCCATGGTATCAAAGGACAGAATGAGAAAACATATGTGAGATTTAATGCATCTTTCCTCTTCTCCTGATTTGCATTTTAAAAATCAAGAAAAGAAATGCAATGTCATTGCTGTCTGTTTTGTGGAGATAGAAATTTTAGACAACCCTCTGAACAGCCCAAGACAGCACTTTTCACTGTACTAAATTCACTGAATGTAATTTTAGGATAAAAATAAAACATGTTGCTATGCCTTGCTTCCTCCCTTCTCCCATGGCCACTTCCTTTTGACATTTGTATGCCAGTGTAAGCAGGGAAAAAAAATAAAAAAATTCCTCTTGGTAAGTCCATCTATGGGATAACACCCTCCTCTCCTGCTACTATTAAGAAAGCCTAACTGAGCTGAGGTAGGAAGGGTTTGTCCTCAGGACTTCTGTTTCTGTCCTGTAATTTCAGTCAACTGTGTAACTACTGAGAGATGACTTAAATGTGGATTTGAGATCCTGCGGGTTTCTGGTTCTTAAGGAGCCCTTTCACTGACACAGAGAACACAAACCATTGAAGATGCATTAATTATCCATATAATAATAGACCTTAGAGAGAAGCAACTATGTGAATAAACTGCTGAGATGTAACTGAAATAATGGAAGTGGCAGAAATGCCTGCTTGGAATCAAGTGTCCAAGGTGTGCTTACAGGTTTGTGGAAAAGATGGTGCACTTCTCATTTTTTCCTCTTCTCCTGCTGTATATGCAGCTGTTAATGAGCACTTCAAAACTATATAAATCCTCCTCCAATACAAATTTATCAATAAGCTATGTACTTATTTGTAAAGCTTACCTATACAGTCAGGCCAGCACAGGTACTGTGTCTTCTTTGAAGGAAAACAAACACAGCTGCTGCTGCTGCAAGGATATTTTGCACCGATTTGGCTTACAGTAAGTCTGCCAGGCAACAAATAGAGCTTGAACTTGTCTGTTTCATGAGTAATTAACCCCTCAAATGCAGGCAAGTAACCTTTGTGACTGCTAAAGTTAACTCTGGTCTGTCCTGACAGAAAATCTAAGATGCTGTGGGAATCAACTGCTTGAAGTTTCTCTCAACCACCCACACAGCTGCCACACGCTCACTGCTTCAGGCACACCTCAGATCTCCATCTATAGGTCACTCCTGGGGACTCTGGACACTCACATCCTGGGGCTTTCAAATCAGTTGCTGCATCCAATGAACTGCAAACATTGGGCTGCTTTTGATCTTAGCCACTGAACTGCATCAGAACCAGGCCTATAATTGCAGGTTGGGGAGTAAAGAAGAAAATGTGAACACACTGGAAAGCAAGGGGATGTGTAAGTTAACACAGACTTTTCATCATAATTAAAAGCTGCAGTTTGGGAACCAACGACCATGAGAAACCCCAGATAACAAAAAGATACCACTGAAGGAAGAAGAGCAAAGGGAAGTGTACAGGCCTGACATAGCCCAATGCAGCAGTGACCTGCTAATAGCCATGCCTGAGTATTTTTTTTGCTGGCAAACTCCCACTCAGTGGATGCTTACAGATATACAGATAGTTTTTGAAAAGGACAGAAGCTTATGTGATGAGCAAGAGACAGATTTAGATCAGCTGAAAAGGTGGACAGCCCATCCTGAAGCAGTACAGAGAGAAGATTCTTCTTTTACTCAAGAAGAATATTCTGTGGGGATGGAGAAACAAAAGCTTCTCTACAGCTGAGACAATATATTCACTGTGAATCCATGACCACAGCCAAGTGCCTGATATTGCAACTGGCAATCACCTTTCAGGACTTTTCAGCCAAGGACAGGATTTCAGAAGAGACTCATTTACTTTTGCCTTGCATTTTGTGTAGCAATTTTCTTTAGCAGAGACTGAATAAAGCATTAAGAGTTTAGGGCTAGTGCTATTTGATATGCACTTTACAGTTGTGGAAAAAGTAACATATTACTAATGATCCTGTTATTACAACTCTTTGTTGGAGAAAGAAACATTCTAGGAACAAGAAAGAATGTTTTCAGTACTATCCAAGTCTGAAGTCTGCCAAAGACACTAATCTGAAACAAATTATTATTTTGAGCGAGACAGTAATAAATAATGAAACACCACAGTTGTTTAAATACAGCACTTATTGTATATTCATTGTTAATGATGTTCCCAGTCTTTCAGAAATGTTAAACACAAGTAACTTATCCTGATTTTTAACCACGAGGAGAAGAACTACTCAATGAAGTAAAGGTGCATTTGCTATATTTAACACGTATAGTGTTTCTCACTGGTAAATGGAACTCTTTTGTTTTCTTTTAAAATAAAACCAGCCTAAAATAAATTTCTGTAGTAGGAAAACTAGGCACTGATTTCAGAAGATCATCTGCACACACACGTTGCTTGCTCTTCACTTCAGAGCACATTGTCAAAAACCTTAAAAAATCCGAGCAGAAAGCCCTGCTCTGGCCAGAAGTGTCTATTTTGGCTGGATGAGCAATTAAAGGAATGTCTAGAGAGAAATATCACTCCTTTTTAAACTTGAGTTAGCTAATTGCCAATTAATTCAAGTCAATGAATACTCCGCAAATGTTAATCTAGGCACTGCAAAACACAAACATTTGTGGTTTACTTTAGGGCTCAAGTACTGGTAAGAAACTATCTGGATTAGAAGAGGAACAAAAGTTCTAGGCTTACAAACTCAAGTACACTGTCTTTCAAAAAAGCTTGATGGGCATATATTATTGCTGCACATGAACTTTGTAGTACATATGCTCTTTATATACAAATAATTTAATTTATCCCCACAAATTGGAAGATGCTGGTGTAAAACCTTAAAAGAATTTATGGGTGTTTAGTCCTGAAAACTACATGCACTAACATTTGCAAGACCTGCAAAACCTCAAGGATAGCAGTCCAGAAAATCAGCCCTTAGAGCAAACAAAAGCATTAATACATCTCAAGCAGGGTGGAGGACAATCTTAAAATGTAATATTCCTCCTCTTTATTCTCCACAGTTATCTTCACAAACACTGCAGTTTCAATTAGGGTTAAATCAGTTCAGTTACAGTGTCTAACTCTGCTGACTGCAGTGAAGTTGCTTTAGATCTGCAACAGTGGAAAATGGATTAAAATTTGGCCCACAGCAACATGATTTCCATAGCCGTAAAATAAGGATAATAACACGTACTTACTTACCTTGCAAGGGCTGTAGAAGGATTAACTGATTAATCCTTACAAAGAATGTTGGAAAGGGATATAAATCCTATCCAAGTTTCACATATTACAACCAGGAAAACTGCATTCTAAATACAATCTGGAAAGAAACCTCCAGATAATTTCTTATAATTAGCTTCCATATTCACATCCCAATTCTTTAAAAGCACAGATTTCTGGTCTCCAGTGATGCACATCTTATACTACTCTTAGCTGCACTGGAAAGAACTTTACTGAGCATCTTACTTACAGAAACCAATAATTGCCTTTAATTACTCAGTCTTCTCACTGAAGAGATGTTTATTTTTCTATAGCAATTGTTATCTCTAATTATTGCACTTCAAATAAACAGAGACTTATATCAAGTGACACGCAAATTACATGGTATCATTTTATAATTGCATAATGGGAAAAGGAGGTATAGGAGAAATCTAGAAATCTAAAAGGATGGGGATGAAGCTGCCCAGGTTGGTAATGAAATATTTTGATTGTGGGATATTCTACAGAGATATTCTAGTGCTAAAAAGCTGTTCTGAGGACTCATGCATTAACTGTTTTTAAACTGCATAAACTGTAATTATGGTAGGACTAAAGCCAGAGCTCAGATGCTCAGCAGGAACATGGAAAGAGAGGTTCATCAGTCTGAGATCCACATGCCTCAGCTCGGAGCACAGGAGAGCTGCACACTAAATTGCCACAACCCAGATTTACTGTCCTGAGCTACGAGCGCTGTCAAACATGCGCTGGCTTGGCCAGCCAGAGGGACACACTCCTAAGTTCAGAGATCGGTGAGAACAATGCATCAGCTCAGATGTGACTGGATCCACATGCCTGATATTAGGGAACAAGAGACACAAACACGTACAGATATATATATACACACACACAGCAGCTCAGCAGGAGCAGGTTTTATACTGGATGCCTCAGAGATTATGGCAGGATCATCCTCCAAGCTCAGCAGGATCAAAACACACAGAACCAACATCACCTCTATTGATTTCTATCTTGGTCTCTTTCTTGCAATATTTCATAAATCAATACTTCTCAGAAAACCTTTATGCCCCCTGAATAGAGCAAAGAATGTGAGTGTTGAGCCCTTTCGATGTGCTCTCTTTCCCACCTCACCAGACACACCCACATAGCTAAAGAGCCCCCCTCAAGGAACCAGGACATGAACCTTCATTGGCATACTGTATGCTGCTTTTGCAAAATACCTCTATTTCATCTGCCAAACTCTAACAAACTCTTCAAGTCCTCTGGAACCTATCAGCAGCTTGTGATGTCTATGGGCTGAGTTCCTATTTCAGATCAAGTCTTGTTCCTGTATAAAAATGCCTGGGAGACTAAGCTTTGCTGCCACGGGAGAAGTGCAGACTTCAGCCTCCAATGTGGACATCTGAAGGTGTCAGGGCAGCACCCCCACCCCCTGCACACAGGGAAAGAGAAGAGCGGTTCCATTGTTTACAAATTCAAAAGACAAATTAAAATACAACAGATCTTTCCACTGATGCATTAACTGAAAAAAGCCCAACTCTTTTTACATCTCTGGATGGGTATTGGGAAAAACTCTGCTTTCACTCACAACTTTCCTAGTCAGAAGCCTTTTTTTTCCTCTTTCCAAGAGCTGTACATCTCCTTGTAAAGCTCCTCTCGAGGAATGATGAGAGCCATGTTCCCCATCAGACTTCATTAACCCTTTGTCAGGAGATGACCAAAGACAGCCATTTTTCAGGTATTGCAGGAAGCCAGCAGAAGTCTGTCTATCCTGCCTATGATATCTTTTGCAAAACATGTTGCTGTAATTAGGTAACATCTGGGTAATGAGCCACAACATCTCCATTTGGTCCAGTGATCTACTGAGAAGCACTGATGCACTAATAAGGAGGGAATAGTGAGCAGCAGAGAAAGAGAGGGTGAGGAAGGAGGAGGGGAAACAGCAGATAAACTGTTCTTTACATGTACTTTTAGCTGATGTTAATCCCATTTTCTATGCTAATTTCTTACATCTCCCCTTCCTTACCACACCTTTCCACGCTCCATCTCGAATTCCTCACCGCCTTTTGACCCTCCTATCAGCCAAGATTGTTTCAGCTAGGTTATATGTATATTAAAAATATAATTAAAAAGGGGGTTACCATGCAAAACCTTTATACAGCAGACAGAGGTCATGCTCTTCACAAGATTAGGCTCACCACAGAACACTTCATCTACCCAGCTCAGTGCTGATGCAGCTTACTCTGCCCTCTGCCATCTCTTAATCACCCTCTGACAGATTCCTAACAGGATTTTCACTGAGTGCAGATATGCTGCCCTTCAGTAAGGGCTCGAGAAGTGATTGGATTAACCACACTTGCACCCATGCCTTGGACAAGGGGCCAAACAACAAGCCACGAGCACAGGCAGCTCCCAGGAATTCCAGAAGGGCTTATTGATAGCAGTAAGGCCCATACACAGATGAGAAATGCATTGGATAGCCACTGCATATATTGTTCTACAGATACTGGTATTTTTCCAAGGACAAATTGGTCTGTATCCAGTAGAACTAACAGAGGCTGACCACTTGCAGATCCACACCCTGAATTTCATTTCATTATCCACCACAAAACTCTGGATCCTCCTCCAGTCCCAGCTCACCCCATCCATGGACATCCTACTTCCACACTCCTGCAGTGTTATAACACCTGCAATTCCTTCCCACACCTCTATTCCCACAGTCTCTAGTTCCTTATGCCTCCTGCAGTAATGCCCTCCATAGTTTTACCCATTTGTCCTGCAGTTCACCTGCCAGCTGCAGTTTCCTTCTGTGTACCTTATTCTCTCCTTTCTCTTTGTAAAAGACAACAGGTGCCATGGCCAGTCCAGATCTGTGAGCACATGGTCACTGCAAAAAGTGTAGGAAACAGCACATTTTCTTAATTATACTGGATATGAGAAACTCCAAGCCTCTGGTTTAGGACAACGAGAAGAAAGGCCATCTGGAAACTGAATTCTGATTTACAAACAGGAAAGTCACAGCAAAAGAGTAACAGAATAAAAGGTAAGAAAAATGAGACTATTACAATTATAACGAACAGAAACAGGGATATTAAAAAACCCAAAACTGAACAAACTTTAAAAAGTATTTCCTATAATTTGAGAATAATGGCTAAAGTCACAGCATGGAGCTGAAAGGATTTATTGACTCCTCCACCGCGAAGAACAGGAGCTGTCTGCTTATGTTGTACAAAGTACACTACAGCTGGTTCACTATGTTCCCTACAAAGAGAGGAAAGAAGGGCATCATATTCAAAACATAAAAAGGCCCAAGCACCTCATTAATTTTAGGTACGAGAAACAATGCAATACCTACAGAGCACAGTCAGCTGTGCCTCCACAATAAAAAGAAAGAAAATAAAGTGAATTTAATTTCCTCATGAAAGGAAGGTGGTTAGATAAACTGGAACATTACAACCCACCTTCTGATACCCAGTTTCATCACATGGAATTCATACCACAATGGCTGAGGCTAAGTATGCCCTGAAATATGACATCAATTTCAAACTCGGGCAGGAACCAGTGATTAAAAAAGGATGAGACCTGTGCTGTCAAAACACATCTTTGTGTCATACTTCTTCTCCAGGATTTCTGTGCAACATCTCCAGCCTGGGCTGCTGGAAGATCTCACAGTGAATTTTTCTCTTCTGGAAGAATTCCATGGGTATGATCTAAAGCCTTCTGAAGTCAATGCAAAGGCTCATCTGTTTTAGGAAATTGCAGATCAGTTTGTTCAGCAGCAGCTTAGAGCTATACAATCCTGGCTTATCCTAATAGGTGTTGCTGCAGACAATGACTCTGAAGTGCTAAAGATCTGGCTGGAGAAGACCTTATTCCAGAATCAGCTGTTCTCAATGGTTACCAAAGTGTACAACTGCCTGTATGTGTTAACTATCACTCAGGTAGAATAAATCTGCAGGCACAGTTATTCTTTAATCTTCCACACCTTTCACTGCACCACTTCCCTACAAAGGCAGTGGTTCTGCCTTTAATCAGACTGGTATTTTCTCAGTATCAGAATAAAGTGTTTCCCCACAAACACTGATTCAGAGCCATAATAAAGAAAAGAGTAGATGAATTTTCTAGAAGTCAACTGAGTTCCACATTTTTTCTCTGATTGTTTGGCTCCACACATTTATCAAGAAGCATCAGAAGACTTTGGGAGGTTCAATCAAAAGATTCACCTTAAGAAGGACGACAAGTTTTAAGCCTGGACAAGTACGCAGAAATCAGCAAACAACCAATAAGCAGCTTATCCCTCCAGGCTACAAACCTGAGTTTGTAAAAAGTTAAAATATCATCCCTCTAAAACAACACTCCCACATGGGAACCCAGTTTCCCCCACTTGTACGTTACTGTGACCCCACTGGCTTCCTTGGAATTATTCCCAGTTCCCTGTGACCGAGAACAGCAGCAGCAGCCCTGCCAGCTTCTCCAAGGAGGTGACACAACACAGCACAGGCTACAAACGATGGCCACAGAGGAACTCAGTGTTGACTCAGAGTCGCTCACGCTCAGAAGAGAAGGCAGCTCATAATTGAGACTGCTGTGCCTGTTCAGTGTCCCAACATACACAAGGGATAAACAAACTAAAATAATACAGCACTAGCCAGCAATAATGGCATTAGACAAATCATGTATCACTTCCTGAAAAGCCTCTGGCCTTGAGGGATACTGCCTGTACAGAGCACAGAAAATACTCTTTTGTCCTTACGAACATTACGTGCACTTTAGTTCTTTGGCTTTGTATTATGAGCTCCTAAGCAACTAAACTGCTATGATATCCTTTACTCATACTGCAGGGTCAGGCCACCCGCACATTCGGGCCATGGCCAAGTTGCACAGGGTTGGGTATGAAGTGTTTCTCCCTAAACACAAAAATCAGCAGCTGAATAGTCTGTAGACCTGGCAGGACAAATATCCACAGCAACACCGGGTGTGACTCTCATCTATACTTAAAACCAAGAGTTAAAAGTTGCAGTCCAAATTTTATTAGGGTGAGAATTAAAAAAAAACCCTCTCAGCCAGAATGGAAAAAGACTTTTAGAAGAGAATCAGAAACTCTAACAAAGGCTGAATATAGAAAAGCGTCAATCTTCAGAGCTGGACAGCCTAATTCTGGTACCTCAGTACACAAACCAATGAGCCTGGTTTGGTCAGATGGACAAACAAAACCTGTTTGGGAAACGCTGTGAGCTGCAGTGACCTGTGAAATGCCACAAAATGGTGGAACAGCCCTGCCATATGCACAGGATCTGCTTCCTGAGTTCCAGCCAGGTCAGCGAGGCTTCCTGCACAAGCAGACTGGCTGCACACATTAGAAACATGAGTGCATGAAGGCATGTGGGTAGTGTGAGCTCTACCAACAGCAGAGGCTGCAGCAGATACAGCCCCACAGATTTCAGCTGCAGAAACACCTGGTCTGAGTTTCCTGAGGGACCATTTTTACTTGCACATACAAGACTTTTAACTCTTCCCTTCTATTTCACAGGGACACAAGCCCCTGCAAGCTCCAGGAGATAGAAAAACACAGAAATAAAAGCTTACTTCTTAGAGAGAGAAGCTAACTTCCCTTCTGAGAAGGAGCAGAGGTGCTCCCCTCAGGTCATATTAAAGGGAATTAAGGAAAATCTGTGGCTTTTGTGTGATTACAAGTTGTTTAATACAATGGAGAATCCCTCATCCCAGACCATCAACTGTAAATCCCACTAATAACTACATGAAGAAGCCTAAGTAAAGGTTATTTTGAAAACCTTTGTCTCTCTTTGCAGTGTACTCTTCTGAAAACCTTCCTCTTCAGCTGTATGTGAGTGTTGCTGTGAACAGTACATACAGCTGAAGTGGGAAGAGGAGGTGCCTTCTGAATCCACAGAGGCAACCAGGTGAGTGAATACGAGGAATGTCCAGACTTGCACTTGGTGGCAGTGCACTGGGAACAGCATAAAGAAAAATCAGGTCAGCAGATGTCCAGGTATTTAACAACAGAGTTAAAGAAACAAATGAGGCCTCTTCTAAGCATGATGTTCTGATTTGTGCTAGCTGCTGAGAAGGAAAAAACAAATCTAGAATTTGTTAGTTACAGTATCACAGAATTGTGCTGTGAGGGACCTCTAGAGATGAGCAAGTCAAAGCCCCTGCTCAAGCAGGGACAGCTAGAGCACGCTGTCCAAGAACATGTCCTGTTGGATTTTGAGTATCTCCAGAGAAGAAGACTCCATAACCTCCCTGGATTCCTGTTCCGTTGTTTGACCACCGTGACAGCAGAAAAAGTGTTTACTGTGTTTAGATAAATTCTGTTTTAATTTGTGCCCATTGTCTCTTGTCCTATCAGTGGCCGCTACCGAGAAGAATCAGCTCCCTCTTTATTCCCTCACAACAGGTATTTATACACATTGATGAGATGTCCTCGAGCTTTATCAACAAACCAAATAGTCCCAGCTCTAATCTTCCAGAAGAAGCCGCAATTTCTCCATGTTTGTGGCCCTATCCTGGGTTCAGGAAGTCCATGTTTCTTGTACTTGTGGAGGCCCAGAACTGGATGCAGCTCTCCAGTTGCGAGCTCGAGCAGAGGAAGAGGCTCACTTCCCTCAATTCAGTTGATCCCGCAGCCCAGGACACTGTTTCCCAGCTTTGGTACACCAGTGCCTGGCTGGCTTATGGTCAGCTTGTTGTCTGCCAGGACCTTGAGGTCCTTCTGTGCAGATCTGCCTTCCAGCTGGCTGCTCCCCTGTGTGTACTGATCCCTTGGTTATTCCTTACCAAGTAGAGGACTCTGCATTTCTGTGACAGTCCTGCCTGCTCAGTTCTCCAGCCCAAGTACCCCTGGATGGCAGCACAACCACCTGGTCCTACTGGTTTTGGTCTCAAAAATACAGTTTATTCAATTTGGTTCATTCAGTGGCTTTCTTCCATTCTCTGTAGGTATTAGTGAGCAAAGAACACTTTCAGTGTATTTCAAGGATATTTACTGGAACAACAATGCTTATTTTCAGCAGTTTTAAATAATATTATCTAAATTACTTTAAGTAATTCTTCCTGCTTTCTACATTCTTCCTTCTCTTTCTACAAGAGAAACTGTCCCCTAATATTTTCTAGTTAGTACAAGATAATCCAAAGAAAACAAAACCAGAAGCTGTGCAACAAAAAGAGAGCGAGAAAAACATAAGGAAAGGTGTGAATGAGCTGGTTGTTTTTCTTCAGCCATACCACAGCTCATTCTTAGGAGACCTGTAAGAGACATCATTGGATAAGTTATAACTTAAGGACAACTTCACATGCTTCTTCTCTGACTGCAGACAATGCTGTGGATGGGCCACTGTGTGGTGAATTCATGCTTTTATTGTCTGGATGTGTGAAACAAGACTTCTCCTTCCCACCCCAGCCTTCTCACTGGTTCCTTCAGCTTCCATGCCCTCCAAAAAAGCCCATCCATACAAACTGTTCTCTAATTCTTCCCACAGAGCAGGGAAGAGCCACTGTGGAAGAAAAGCAACAATCCACATAACCAAAGCTGAGACTTTCTCCTCCAGAGACCTGGCTTTAAGGTCTGCTTCATCTCATTCTAATTCCAAGTGAGGAGGATCCCAGCACAACAGAGCCTGTTTTCCAGAGCCCAGAAATTGTCAGGTGAGCAGTGATGCGTCCTGGGAAGCAGAAAGAGCTTTGCACAGTGCCTGCCTAGGGGCACCTCACATGCTGTCATACCTGGTCAAAACAAACTCTTTTAAAATCTTTTAAACTTTGTGTTTATTTTCCAATGGAATAATCTGGATAATAAATTATATTTAATTTCACTTCAATTTTCAAGCCAAATAGAGGTTGATGCATATGGCCCATAAAGAATATATGTCCATCTACAGTGAATAGAAAATGCCAGTCACCAATCTATAAAGCAGCAAAAAAAATTCAAGAAAGGATGGAAGTAAATGCACATTAACTACATTATGACTTCCATGAGTGGGCAGTGGGAAAGAATGTCTTCCTAACCACAGAAGAGAAATGCTAAATTTATTTTGCAAATCATAACCGGATGGCCATCAACTTGAAATTGAACCTTTCTTGAGGAAAATATCTAAAATGTACAAATGACAAATAAGGATGGAATCAATAAATGAAATCAAGATTTTGCCCTTGCTGATTCAAACCATAATAAAAGACACGATTTAAATTGCCTTGATTTAAATATAAATTACATAAATTCATCAAATCTGTTTGTCAGATAATAATTCTCCTCACAGCTGTGAGATAAGCCCCACGTCAGAGCTTAACAAGAGCCCTACCTCCTCAGCAGGGTCCTCACCACTTGTGCACCTAATTGGTATCTAGAGCCTTGCTGTGTGGTTTGAGATTCACTTTTCCTAATCTGCTGTTGAATGTGGGAACTCTTCAAGACGGGAGAACAGAAGGAATTACATCAGTACTTGAGATGGGCTCCAGCTTCAAGACAAAACCAGAGAACTGTAAAAAGTGCTGCAGCTACTAAAGCAAGGTAGAATCCATGCTAACCAAGAAGCAAAAAAGATAGTCATGTTTCCATATGTAGAGGAATTTGCCCCCTCTCTCCTGTCCACATGTAAGAATTGAAGCATGAGGTAGTATCCTTGCTGCTTTTGGAAAAGCCCAGCTTTCTGACAAATAAGGATAGAATGTAGCAGAAAATAGTCTTCTCCAGTATTTTTTCTCAAGCCTCATAAACGTATTTCAGGGCTACAGAGAAAATTATTTTTGAAGAGAAAATACGTAACGTAACACAGAAATACATGAAGAAGGGCCCCATGGAATTGTTATTGCTGATTATATTGGAGGACTCAACTCAAGACTAGGGCTCTGATAAACATAATGCATACAAGATATAATAGGTGCTCGGCCCTGCCTTGCGGTAGAAGGTTATGATCTAAACAGATGAGGCAGTCACAGAGTACACCTAATTACATGCTATTTCTCTGTTAGAAGATAAGGACTTTAGGTGTTAAGGAACCAGACAACTTGCTGAAGGTTACATGGAAACTCTGTGGCACGGCTGGAAACCAAGCACATGCCACAGTCACATCTTAAGTTGGTGGGAGAAGGCTGCAAAAAAGCCACAAACCCACCAAGAATGCATTTTAAAATGCAAACTATATGCTAGAACTGGCATATTAATTAAATTAATTCATTAAATTAAAGAATTAAAAAACTGGCCAGTAGACCGTCATTTTTATAAAATTCCAGACAAACCTCATACCTATCCCCTGTTACAAGAGTATAAAAGGATAATAATTCTATTTGTGCCATGAGACCTATTTCTGACTTACGGCAAAATATCTGAGCGCAAAAATGGGGTGCTTTCTATATTGTATGTGAATGTACAAATTTTCTGAGAGAGCCTTCAAATTTATGATCCTTTTAATGCAAACAGCAATAACAAAATTGCAACGCTGTATTTTAGATAGGAGAAAGGATGCCGATTCCTGGAAGCAAAGAAAGAACAGAAAAAAACATGAAGGCAAATCTCTCTCCTCTCAGCAAGCGTTTTACTCTGCTGTAGGAAAGGGATGGCTCTGTAGCAAAATGGTAGGCAGCAGTGACCAACCAAGCTGTTCAAATGGAAGGGGTTAAGCGGGCTGCGTTAGGGAGGGATGTTCCCAACACCGGTGCCCGTATCACGATGTCCCCAGCAGCAGCAGCAGCAGCAGCAGCAGCAGCAGCCGCAGGAGCAGCAGCAGCAGCAGCAGCAGCAGCAGCAGCAGCAGCAGCAGCAGCCGCAGGAGCAGCAGCAGCAGCAGCAGCAGGGCTGCCAGGGCTCAGTTTGTGTCCCCTGGTGTGGTGCAGAGCTGGGCAGTGGGGCTGGGGCACACTCACGATGCTGTGTGCTGGGACAAGCACGGGCTGGAAGTGCCGCTCTGCAGAGCAGCAGGAGCAGCGACTGGCACATGCGGGGAGGTGCAGTACAATCGTCTCCATCTGCATGGTACAGCTTTGAATCCCTTCCTTTACAGCTCAATAGGTGCATCTGCTGCCCCTCTGCTAATCCTCAACATCGTTTAAAATGCAGATCAGTGGAGATCATGCTTTTTCTTCCCCATTACAGGCCATACCCTAAAAGAGCTTTAATCACACAGACAATATTCTATCTCTTACAGGGTCTGCTGCTTCATTCTTTCCTCTTGCCTTTGTTTGGAAGCCAGATCTTTGTCAGGCACTAGCAGCAGCAGCAGAATATAATTTTGCAGTGCAAGGTTTGAAGCTAGTTGAAGCAACTATAACCTTTCCCAAAACTGTGGCAATGTAATTAGAAGACTGTGACTGCAAAATATATAAACAGCAGGGAACTCGGGTCATAAGAACCTCCTGAGAAAATGCATCCTAAACCCCTGGATATGTTGCATGATTTTAAATGTAAAAAGCAGCATCAGCAGACTTCCTTACTTGTCTTTGTCTCCCTAGCACTAATGCACCATGACATTTTTTTAGATGTCAGAAAGTACAAGAGTTAAAGAGGAAAGCTATGATTGGTTACATGACTGTAGGCTGAGAAAGATATTTAATTTATTTCATAGAAGGAGCATATTCAGGAACATACATATGTGTAAATGCTAACCTGAAATAACTAGTTCTTCCGAGGCATTTCTACTGCCAAATGAATGACCCTGTAAGCTGAAAAGCTGTTCTTGCTGTGATGAGAAGGAGATCATGCAAGTCATCATTATAGAAATAAGAGCATAAGAACCATTGTAGCTGAGCACTGGTCCAGCTCTGAATCTTCTAAGAAGTGACATCCTAGAGTCCTCCTTTCTATAGCAATTGCCATCAGTGCATTTCATAGGGCAGGACCAGCCTGGAATTCTCCTCATTTATGTTTATCAAATTGATTTTCTTCTCTAGCAACCCTAGATTCCACAAATAATTGTATGGCATAATACAACAAATCTTGTCTTTCCCTCTGTCTATAAACCACAGGAAGAAAGATAAGCAAACAGATTATTTTACCAATCAGGGTATGTCTGTCTTTCACAAATGTACAACATATGGTAGAGAGGAGGGCAAAGGAATTCTTCCTGTGCTCTTACCTTCTAAGAAATATGTTCATGGCATGGTGATAAAACATAGCACAGCACTTCTCCTACCACAGAGAGCAGGATAGATACTGAAAGATTAAAAAATACCAAGGGATATGACTAAGAGGGATGTACTCCTTGCCATGAATACTTCTTGAGACCAGGATTCCCAAGAGACCAGCTGAGGACAATTCACTGCTTGCAAGAGTTGGAGATGCTACCTGGACTTTGGTAAGCCCCAGACTCTTCCTTCCTGAAATTGCAGCTGCTCTGCAGTAACTCTGCTCTATCAGAGCTAACTGGGCATCACAGAGGGTCTTGAATGGCATGACCCTATGGGCAGACACAGCCCACAGCCATACATCTCATTCCTCATCATAATTATATATGCTCTGCCCATTTCTTAAGCCCAGGCAGGTGCTGTGCTAACCACTGACTTCCTAGACAGCAGGAAACCCAACACGTTCTGCCTGACTTACACATCTGTACATTAATTATTGGAAGCAGCAGTCCCATCCTTCAGTGCCTCATTCATTTGAACTCATGGGAGTCCCCAACAGTAGGCCTGTGTGTGCTGGATTTGCTGATCAAGGACAGCCCAGCACGTGGTCCTCCTCTGCCAGTTGGCATCGTAGCAATTAAAGGGGGGAAAAGACTATGGGACGAGTCATTCCACCGGTGCACAAATGCATTTATTATTTAACTCATTATGGAGACACAATGTGATTTTCAATTAGCTGTCCAACAGTATGATTGAACACAAGATACTTTAATTATGTATTTCATGGACATGCTTCAAAGGCGCCATTTCACTCTCAAAATAATTAGCTGCATGCAGAGGCAACTTAGAGAGTTCCAGAGAGCCCGTGGTTACTTTCCTTTAGGAAACAGAAGAGTTATAGGAGTTTCCTGAAGTGCAAAGGCCTCCTGGTTGCAAGGTGACTGCACGTAATCTATCTGTCCAGTGTCGCAGGTGTCTGTGTGTGCATCTACGGCTGTGCTCCCAAGGAAACATGGACAGTGGTCAGTGGCTGCCAGACGTAGACGTCATCCTTGAGAAGCAGCCCCCGTGACCACTAGGTCCTGCAAGGGAGTCTTTGATGAAGCATCCCAGGATGCACACCCACACCTCCACACGGACTTTCCAAACCAAGTCCAGGAAAGTAAAAGTGAAGCAGGATAAAGCAAAAGGTAGGGAAAGGCTGGAGAAAAACAACAGTGATTTCTCTCACCGAATAGCAACGCTGACCTACAGCAGCAGTGTTTCATTTGGTATTTGTATAAGCAGTAGTCAATTACTACCTCCTGATGAAAAAGGCAAGGAAGATGCTATGAAACAAGTTTTCTCCAATTAACAAAGCCTCCCAGGACTATTTACACACTGTCCCCTCCTAATGAGGGCACCCAAAGTCATAATCCAGTTCTCCTTTATAATTAATGTCTGTAATTACTGGTGTACAACTCTATGCCTTAACTAATGCCACGACTCACAACATCAAACATTTATATCTGTACTTTTTGTGCATATCAGATGCAAAGAATGCAAGTTTCATAGCTAAAATATATTTTAAAATTTTTTCTCTCATATAGGAATACCAGATTTCCATTTCAACCACTGGCTTAAGTGTCTAAGTACTCCGAAGAGAGAAGGTTAAATTTTGGCACCCTTCACAAACATATGTGAATAGAACTGGTTTTCTTGCTACAAACAGCAATGACTTGAAGGACCACACCTGCCAATGATATCTACCAAGGTGACCAGCTGACATACACTTCAACATATGTAGAATCTCTTTCCTTACACATCTGTCCTGGAGCTGCTGAAAATAGTGCCAAAAGGAATTAGAAACATTAACTGAAAGGGTTAAAATGGCAAATGTAAATGTTGCTAGGGGATACTTATTGTTCCCACCACAAAAATGCCATATGACATCTCTCCCAAGAAACAGTCAACCTGAACACTAACTCCCAATAATGCCATTATCTGTGTCAATGTCAAGACAGGGCTCTGCCCCTTCAGATCCATTGTCATATACGTTTATCTCCTGTATCACAGCAGTCCTGCTGGCCTTAGAAAAGAGATCCCTTGGTGGAAATGAGGCCTGACAGCAAAACAAAGAACAGATTTTGAATGCAGAGGCAACTTTTGTAATTAAGGAGCTTGGGTGTTTCTCCTGCAGGTGTTTGAGAGGTTAATTTGTTTGTGAAACTACTAAGCTTCAGGGAATCATTTAAAAATTGTTGGTTCTTCAAATTTAGAGAGATTTTTCCACCACTGAGTTTTCTGTTAATCATTACTTAGGGACTGGAAGGTGGTAGCATGTACCCTCAGAACATGCAAAATGCTGATGGGTACCACACAGGCAGAAAACTAAAATTTCTCCATGGATCCTTGCAGTCTCACAGCCTGATTAGCTGGGTGATCCTCAGCACCAGTGAAAATGTCAGTGAATCTTACTAATATTAAGTGCCTGTTTACATGAAGGATGGGTAATTCAGTATGTAAGACAGTTAATAAAGCAGAGAAAAAATAACTTAGCAACTTTAATCTCTGGACAGGGTCATGTGTTGTAGTTCTACATACAATTTAAACTCACAGAAACTGTCCTTTGGGAACACTCATTCAAGTGCATCAGTCAACACAGACCTAATTACCCCAAAGTCTTTATGAATTCGGGCCTCAATCTTCCTATGTCTTTGTTTTTTCCTCTGGTACTATAAATCTGCCACACAGAAATACTAAGGATTAATGTACTGGGGTTGGGGAAATGTCAGAAGTACTTCGAAGGTGTTTCCATAAAGGCTCCTTTTCTTTCTCCTCAGAACTGTGCAGGAAAGATAATTTGCTGACCTTGCCATTTCTAAGTCTGGTACAGCGGCAGACGTGGAGAGCCCATCAATTCCCAGTGACGGCTCCACACTTGTAACATGTCCCCACCAAGTTCATAATTCAATCTTTGCATAACACTTCCCTCTGAATGTATTATGCCCTTTCATACTAGAGTGGGTCAGTAAATGGAGTAAGCATATGTGTCCCTTTTTGCAAAAATTTATACCTTCTCTTAAGCAAGTTACTCTCCTTTCAAACTCAGGTAACAGGCGGACTGCACATGGCTAAGTCCGGTCTAATACTACATGTGCCATTTTTAATTGCTTTACTTGATGGATTATTTACTTCAGTGATTTTGCTTCAAAGTCACCTCTTAAAAATAAATGTGTATTTCACAAAACAGCAGTTAGTCTGTGGTGGCCAGCATCTCTGAGCACATGCCACTGTGAGACAGAAACATTCCTTTGTCCTTCAGACACAACTCTGAGATCCCCAGTTACATAAACCACAACCATGCTGTGTGAGTTATTATGACAGCAAATGTTCTTGTCACTTGTCCTTTACCATTTATTCCTATTGTCTGTATCAGAAGTCCTTCCCCATCATACCAGGAAATCAGCAATTTCCTTTCCAAACAGCACACTAGAATTTATAGCTATGTATTGAAGCATGTATCAACCTTTGTAACCTATGCATTTATGTTGGAGATACCAACAGCAGTAAAACAAGGGAGTTCAAGTCAATAAACAAAACAGATGCAAGTGAAAAAAAAATAAATTATCTGATCTTGGTTAAAAGCATATGATCAAGGATAAAACTAACTGAGATTAGTGGAACTACTTATGGGTTAAATCAGTACTAGCAAGGAAGGACTGCAGTCACCCTTTGCAAGCAACTGAGAACACAGACTATCACTGCACTGCCTGACAAGTTGATATCTTCTGAGTGGAAAGAAACTATGCCAAAGATTTTAACCAGCTGAGAAAGCCAAGGGCCTAAAAAGTGCATATATTTCATTCACTTACAGAATGGGAAATCCACTTTTAGACCTCTACCTCCTATTGCTCAGTCTACAGATTAATTTTAAGCTTATTTCGAATTTTAAAGCATCCCAAGGATATACACTTCAGTCTACAGAGCAGAAAAGCATCACCAATTAATGACTGGGATCCCTTTACTGGAGACAGTTAAGCTCTAAGCCTTCTCTGAAGGATATGGAGTGCATACACACACACAAAAGATTATGCAAATCAAAAACCCATCACATTATGCAAACAAAAATTACTCTACTACACACAAGCTCATGTTAGTCTTCATGACAGTCGCACACCACAGGAAACTCAACTTCTACCAAATTAAAAAGAAAAAAGAAAAATCATAATTTTTGTGCTGCTGCAGGAAATCCTACAGCTACACAAACATCCCATCCCAACCAAGCTGCAAACCACAGCTCTAAAGGCTGTTTACCACAGTGTGATTTTCACCAGAACTGCAACCAAACATGAGGCAGTAAGGACCATGAGATGCTATCCATTACACCAGCGTAAAGCTAGAATAACTCCGAGTTTGCAGAAGAGCAGCACTGAATCTATTCAAAGACTGTGCCATGGGTTTTCCTGTTCCCTCACAATGATTTTCATATCAAAATTATAACACTAATAACGGTGTGCTTCTGACCCCCTTGTGTCATTATCAGTAATCCTCATTTCAGGGAAAGGTTTGGGGGAGATTCTTTGGCTTTTGAGCATTCCAGTCATCTGTCCCCCCAACCCTAGGTCTCTTTAAAGTAGATAGGCTGATTTCTCATTGGCTGATGTAAAAATCGGAACTATCCATGCCACCTGTCTCAACTCTGAGGTACCATGAACTTTTAATGACATGGTCCTAATGAAAGTAGCTGCAGCTGTTCATAAAGTGGTTTCTTAATGGGCCCCAAAGCATATGACTGAGCTCATAGCTTTGTACCAGTTTTATGCAGGGTTTCCCTTCATTAAGCCACTTCTTTAGTATAAGCTGTCATATTCAAAGTCCTTTATGAATTAGGAGCCTTCTCCACTGACTTCAACAGCATCTGGCTTCATGGAAGGAATCAGGTCCCTGCTGTGAAGTGTTTCAGCCCAGTAGCTCTGTCTAAAATCTGTCAAAATTGGACAGGACCCCTGAGAATTTTATTAGGATTGGGCACAAACAACACCTTGAGTGCAAGCTAGATGAACCTAAGGCCCGTGAGGTAAGATATACTACTGAGTAAATCACCAGACATTCTGAATTGCTATAGAAGAGAGGTTCTCTATCTAGGTTTCAGAAAGCAGAATTCAGTCCAGATCCATGTGTATTTGCTGAAAAAATAAACAAAATAAACACTGAGTTCTACTCAATGAACAGCATTTGAAAGGAAGCATTATAAGAGAGAATCTTTAAAACAAAACTAAACCAAAACAATAACCATGAGTCGAACTTTCTACTTCTAATAAAATTTGCTGGTGGAGGTTACCCTCAAAACCAATGTTATGCTTCTAGCATTTCAGTACTCTGGATACCATCTAATTCTCCATCAATTCTCAAATTTCCCCTGAGTTTAACAAAATGTTTACACTAAAAAACAGAAAAACAAAGCCCGCCAACAACAGCAACAAAACCCTGAAAAAAAAAATACCTACATTTCTGGCAATGTCCTCCTACTTGTCAAGTACCAGGAAAGACTGCCAGATATTAAAGTAACTTAAGAGTGCTCCATTTGATCTGCATATCATACTAAAGAAGCATCACTAAATCTATGTCCAGTCCATGGAAATCACACTGGCAGGAAATCTTCCCTTCAGGCAAACTCAGCTAAAAGGCTTCAGTAGCACTCAACATCTTTTGGTCAGTCTACCAAGCTCAGTGTTTTCTGTACAAAAGTGCCTAAATAATAAAGCCAGTGAATAGGTAGAAGAAGCAGCTAGGAAAAGAGTTTTCACAGTGAAAAGCGTGAAAAATGGCCCAGGAGTCACAAACTTCCTTTTCCTTTGGTGTTAACTGGGGGCTGCACATCTGTGCTTCCTTTGGAGAGACTGGATTTTTCTGTCTCCTGTCCCTAAACATCTTCCTTCCAGCCTCTAGAAATGCAAACCTCTAACAGCTCCAGGCCTCCCCACTACACTCTGACACAACTGCCTTTGCCCAAGTTGTACTCTGGATGCTCTCAAAGCTGCTTAAAGGTCCCCTTAAAAGAAAAGTGATATAATTTAAAATTCTAAATCATATGAATAAACTGAAGTGGTGCTACACATCCTGATGAAAAGAGGGAATCAGAATACATTGCCTCAAACTCAGATTTCTACAAGTCAAGGTAGAAAAATAAGGATCTGTCTCTGGCAAGTGGGCAGGGTATCAGGGTATCTACTGCCTGCATGTAACAGTGTAAATCCACCCTGAAACCCAGCTAATAAGCAGAGTGAGAACCAGAAAGAAACAGTTCAGTTTTCCAGACAGATGAATGGCCAACTGAGCCATTTTTCAGGATTTTACCTTCCAAACGAAAAAAAGCAATTCCAAGGGCTGGAGGTAAAAAAAAAAAAAGAAGACAAGAAAGAAAGAAAGAAAGAAAGAAGACAAGAAAGAAAGAAAGAAAGAAAGAAAGAAAGAAAGAAAGAAAGAAAGAAAGAAAGAAAGAAAGAAAGAAAGAAAGAAAGAAAGAAAGAAATAAAGAAAGAAAGAAAGAAAGAAAGAAAGAAAGAAAGAAAGAAAGAAAGAAAGAAAGAAAAGAAATAAAGAAAGAAAGAAAGAAAGAAAGAAAGAAAGAAAGAAAGAAAGAAAGAAAGAAGAAAGAAAGAAAGAAAGAAAGAAAGAAAGAAAGAAAGAAAGAAAGAAAGAAGAAAGAAAGAAAGAAAGAAAGAAAGAAAGAAAGAAAGAAAGAAAGAAAGAAAGAAAGAAAGAAAGAAAGAAAGAAAGAAAGAAAGAAAGAAAGAAAGAAAGAAAGAAAGAAAGAAAGAAAGAAAGAAAGAAAGAAAGAAAGAAAGAAAGAAAGAAAGAAAGAAAGAAAGAAAGAAAGAAAGAAAGAAAGACCCTCAGCAGCTCAGCAGTAGCTGTTCAAAGAGATATCTTAAAATCTCTTATGAATAAAGTTATTTTTGTCTAAAAAGAGGCTGTTCTTTTTCTATTGCCTCCCAGCCTCCTTCCAAATATGCTGACAAAGAAAGATGAATGGGAACTGCAGTACCAGAAAGTGCCTACAAGGACTTGAGTTTTGCAGGTGGAGATGTAAGATCGAGGAACTAGGGGGTCAAATCACTGCACCATATACTCGAATGAAACATTAGATTAAAAATTCTCTTTCTGGACTTGGTGCCTGGAAATGCTTGTATGAAGCAGAGGTGATGGATAATGGCAGATCAGCATTCTCAATCTATTCCCTGTTCTGACCTGATGTTAAGAAAAATGGCTGGGGGACTCCTATCCACTGATGAATAAATGTGAGCTTAACTCAGCAATATATTTAACCAAATTTCAATCTGTGGCACTTGGAGATAAGCAGTCCTGTAAATTAATAGCTTTGCTTTCCTAAAATCAGAACAAAGGAGCTCTCTAGCTAATGATGAACAACACATTTCAGTCGAGATTATTTTTCACAATCCAGTCTGCAGATTTGGTAACAATAAGATACTTTCAAATTCACATCTTTCTGTCAAACAGTTTAGAACATTATTTAAAATAATAAATTGAAAAACATGTCCTTTCTGAAATCTATTTTTACATTTATTTCTGCCCAGAACATGCTTATCAGTACCACTGACATTTCACAAGCATGATTTAAAGTGTCTAATTTTACTACTTTTCCATTATTTTGGCTCTCTCCTCTGCTTGACAAGCCTAAAGAATAATAGATGTAAGGGGAAAAAAATAATCTATGTTGCTAGTACAGTGTCTGATAAAATAAAGCCAATTCAGATAGAAGGCTTTTTTCTTTTTTTACCCTACAACATGCAATAGGATTAATGTTCTCCCTAGAAAGATGTACTTTTCTTCTAGGTTACAAGGCCATCTGACTGTAATTCGACTCAAAAACAAGCCCTCCAACTCCTGACCACCTCACAGTATAGTACTGGAAAACATCTAGGTCACATAATCCTGTCTCATCCAATTTGGATGCAGTTCTTCCAAGGATATAAATTCATTAGAGAGACAGATTGTAAACAAATATATACACACACAAGAAAAAAAAATATGCAGACAGATCCTGCCTGCTCACCCTGCATATATATGACTACTTGACCCAGAAACTAAAGGTATCCCCATCTAGTCACTGGGTCAGAGTCGTTCACCTATATAAATAACTCGAGAAATTTAGCCTCCCTACCACATCATAGAATGTCACAGCATTTCAGAGGAGATTGTGGTTCCCTCCAATTTGTTGTTTATTTAGTTATTCTTAAAAAGCCAAGCTGCCAAGTCTTACAGTGAATTAATGTTTCACTTCACTGAGAGCCCCAGTGGATTCCTGGTGACATCTCTCAAGGGATGATGGTAAGCAAATGGTACCAAAGACATCAGCAGCAGATTATTATGGATTATTTCTGAGAGATTTAATCAGTCCACAGTAAATTAAAATTGTACTGAATACACAAACCACAGATATTGGTTAGCTGTGTTTTCCTTAAGAGTTAGACCCCCATCAGTTGATCCCCTATAAAATACCTTACTTCCTCCAGTCAGCTGAGCACAGGTTTCAAATTTAGAAGGTCAAAAGGAAAAGTCTGGGCCTTTGAACCTCTCATGGAAATCTACAACTTTGTGAAGTAGGAAACAATGTCATGTTAGGCATTTAAAAGTACTTCCATTTTTTTTTTTTCTTTTAGTCACATGTGCAGTGTCCAAGACATGAACTTTAAAAACCATCAAGCTGCAAGATGCTGTCAACCAAAAAAGAATACAGATCTGGTCTTCCTCTTGCAACCTGCAGTCAAAATCACCTTGCATACCTGGGCCATTGCAATTGCAAAGGTATTTTTTATCACTAGTATGTCCATTAAATTCCCTCTGTGCCAGCTTCCCAGGGAGCTTCAATCTAACCACTACATCATGCACAGCTCTGCCATGTGGATTACTGAATTTATTGGTTTGTTATTTTCTGTCATCATTACAACCAGAGACACAAAGTAATTAATTGGGCAGACACAGCACTCTTGCTCATGCTGCTGTCTAGCACAATTAATTACCTGTGCCAGGTTTGGAAAAGCTGATCATCTCGCTATTCCCTGTCCCACAGAAAGCATATCACTCAGTAAATAATTCTGAACAAACACAGGAAGCACGTTAAGTCAATATTCTGCAGTTCTACATACATTTAATTCATGATAACAAAAAAGAAAGAGGAGCAAGTGAAAACCAAAGCTCCTATATTTGTCCATAGTAATTTAAAGGCCAAGAAATCATTTAACTGAAGATAAACAGATGTGTTTCCTTAGTACATGCAGCACTTTCTAATATTTCCCATAGAAAATTCCTGAAACCTATGAATAGTGACTTTTATTCAATCCAAATTTGTTATCCAAAACAAACTCCACTTCTCTGCCATATGCTCAAGGAGCACAGGGAATCCTACACTGCCAACATTAGGCGCTCATCCGTTGTTGCAGTAAGCCTGAGATACCACAGGATGCATTCCCATCTGCTTTTCAATTTTGCTTCAGCTAGCAAGGCTAATAAATTCCCCAGTTTTCCCCCTCGATTCCTTTAGGAGCAGTATGTGTCTCAAATCCAACGTGGCCAGCACTTTCTGTCAGTGGTTCAGAGCAGCAGGGGCGTAAGGATGGAAAGAATGGGCATGAGATACCTGATGGAAGACATCTCTCCTGCAGCATTCCCAGTCCTAGTCAGGAACACTGCTCCTAAGGATGGCTGTCTCTGGGGACGGTGGGACCCCGCAGGCTCAGCACCCCTGTACCGCTAACAGCCCTCTGGGGCAAAGACAGCATTAGTTAAAATACTTTGGGAACAAGCCAATGGAACAACGGCCTTCGTCAAAAACTACTGTTTTCCCAATTCCCCCTGCTCTGACAAGAACCAGAAATTCCCATCAAGTACAGTGACTGTTTCCCTGTAAGCTCCTGGGTGGCTCGCAGACCATAATGTCCATGTCTGTATGGCCGGGCCTAAGACCTCCAGGCACTTAAATCAGTGACAATCTCCTAGGTGCAAAATTAAATACAGTTTCAAACTGTGTTTCTCATCTCTGTTCCTTGCTCTTACACATGAACAAATTGCATACATATAAAATAAAAAACCTGTATATAACCGCTCTATTTTTCTTGTACATCACAGGGCAGATTCAGGCTTCCTGAATTTAACCCCAAAAAGGTTTTATAACTATATGATGAAGTAATGAACAGATCAGTCCAGAACATTCAAAGGAACTTTTAAAAATACAATTTTTGTATGCTTTCCTAAATTTAATTAAAAATAAAATAAATGCACATTTTGCTTTTTCTTTACAATAACGAATACACTGGAGGCTTGATGACCTCTGTTATCACTGTGAGAATTTAAGTTTATGGTAGCAATGTTGTTCTTTTTTCCTCTTCAAAAAGATATTCACAAACCAGAGGAGGAACTCTTTGAAGTATGCAGTGGGACTCCTTCTGCCCACCCGCTGTGCATAACTCTTCCAACACAGTCTGACCGCGGCGCAGTTTTCCCGCTGCAGCCCTTGGCAGAGGACTCTTGCATCAGTCGGATGTGGTGGATCCCACAGCCCTGCACCTTAGATCCACTGAAGGGAGTGAGCAGAGCCCAGGAACTCTCCAGGGTCCCTGGGAGTTCTGAGCACCACAGCAGCCTGGCAGCAGCACGGGCAGCTGAAAGCAGAGCTCAGCCCCTCATGTGATTTGACTCTGACCCATCACAGACCTCTTCTTGACACATAAACTAAGGTGGCAGCAAAACAAGTGGGGAGGGCATGAATAATTCCTGAAAATGTTTCAATTTAACTTTCACTGTAAATAATTTATTCCAGAGACGAAAGCTTGAGACCAAGGTGGAACTTCATGTAAGTCACTGAAACTGTGCCAAAGGAGTCCAAATAAATTATGCCAGAATACACACCTAGACATGGGGATAAAAAGGGCTGGGGTGACCCTTTGCTAAGCATCTCTAATGCAAATTTTAAAGTTCATGAGTGACAGGCACTTGAAAATATGTGATCCTGGACCCAGCAAAAGGAGAAAGCATTCAGATCCTGATCCAGCAAAACATTCAGACACGTTTATGCAGGAACATGTGAAAGTCCATGGCCACGAAACAATTCAAGTGAGCAACTGGCTTTGATCCCTCACACAGAATGCAACAGTGCAACATTAGCTGGGATGATCTGGGGCAGTGAGTACAACTTCTGATTTGATTTCATGAACTGTCTTGCAATTCTTGTGCTGAAGAGACGAAGGAGTGGCATTTGTACGTGCACTCTGCATAGAGGGATGGTTTTGGTTTAAATTAAAGGAATTTCATACAGGTCATCAGGGCTCACTTTTAAAAACTCAGAGGGATTCTCACAGGAAGAGGAGGTGCAGATAAATCTGAGAGAGGCAAAGGGACTAGTTTTCATAGTGGGGATGGGGAAGAGAAAAAAGTAGCAGCAGCTTAGTCTACATAATTTCTGCTACAAAATGTTTTCTACGCCATGCTTAAAGAACCCCCCATTGAGAAGACAAAAATCTTATGGTGTCAGACCAGCTCTTCTTCCTGCTGTGCCTCCTACCAGGAAAAAGGTGATCACTACTTTCATGAAAGCAACTTTCTAAAAACCATTGCTGGATCAACCACCTCTGGATTGTACTGGCTCTAAATGCAGACCTTCCCATACTTAGGCCAGTGTCCAAACTTAAATTCTCCCACATTAGTTGTAAGGACACTTCAGAAAATGCGAGCATTTTAAACGAAATTAATGCATGAGGAGCTCTCTGTCCTGTTCCTGCAATTCCTGTAGGACACAACAATGTCTCAAATGGATATCTGAAATCTTGGGTTCCTATATCCTGATCAGCAATTATGATTTGCAATCCCAAATTATTTTTTGATTGTCCTTGGGCTATTTGGCAATGAAATACGAGGCAGAAAGACAGAAGCCCAGTTCCCAGGAGCCAGGCTGATGCTTCAGGGCTGAGGGTAGCAGAAACAAGTTTTGACAGGTTAGCCATGCAAATATTATGTGCCAGTCATTGAGCAAGTATCTCTGTGCTGCTCCCCTCAGCCAGTGTCACAGAGACTGACACATTGTGACAACTTTCATACCCGGAGTTAGGCTAAACTCATTTCAATCATGCTTTAAACCGAACAGAATTAACAGCAAAATCCTAAAACTTTAGCAAAATAAATACTGTTTAGAGAAGCAAAGCATTTACAAGCAAATCCAGATAGGCACTGAAGTGTGAATCCCAAAGCCATCTGCTCATTCACACGAAGAGCCGTGGAGTCATCATCAGTCCAGCACAGCTTTAACCTTTCTCTGTGAGAATCCTACCCTGGCTGAAGAAAAGTGCAGGTAAAGTGTTGCAGAACTTCAATGTAGGCAGGATTGAGGGCATTAAATATGCACACAGCACCCAAGATAGCACAGCCCTGCTTTCCCTTCATGAACGCTGAGATATTGCCATACTATAAAAAAACTATTCTAGCAGTCAGCTAGAAACAGTAATAGGAATCCTGCAATAAGTACATCAGTTGTCATGCTATAATTAGCCATGTACAGTTTAAATAAAATCCTGATTAATGAACATTTGCCAGGAGGACCTCACATTTCAGTGCTATTCCAGCCAATGCTGAAATCATATAGCTGTTAGATGGAGAATGAAATAGGTCGTTTGGGTGACACTTCCTCGTAGGGCAGAATATCATTGTAAACAAAAAAACAAAACAGAAACAAGGGTTACAGTGATTAAAAATCGTGTACAGAGAGCAGAGACCATGTCTCAACCTCTCCAGTTTCTACTGAAGGTCCCTTTCTTTGGGTGGAGTGGGAAAAGGTTCATACCCTGAGCTCCCTGCACTTCTCCAGGTCCTGGCCAGAGTGTTTAGACATGGAAATAACAGCTGTACTTCACACAGAAGCCTTACACACTTCACACACCATGTTTCCAGCAGTGGAAGCACATGCTACTTTGTAAGGCCAGCATGGAGACTCAAATGGATGCTTTGAAATTTTTGCCCTTCAGAGGTGAGGCTGAAATCCACTGTCACCATTTCACTCTGTCATAGAGAGCAGATAGTCTGTCACAGCCAGAAATAAGGCAAGCTCCCTCCCTATGCCTATCAGTGATGGACACTTAACTCCATTTCATTCAAAATGGGGGAAAAACCTGATGCTATGGCTTTCCACTTGAAATGGCAACATGCTGCTTACAGCAAAGATGTCAACACCCACAGCTGTCAGACACAGCCACAGAAATACAAGAAAGCCACAGACAGACAAGGAAGTTCCCAAAAGAAATACTATTTCTCAGTAGTATACTTACCTGTTATTTGCCTTCTAGAACTAACTGTAATGAAGTTTGAATTGGTGGGGTTTTTCCATCCTGAGCTTGTTATAAACACCCAAAGTATAGTCCAAAGAAGTTTAAAATATAGTCTTTACCAAACATGACAAGGAAAGGTTTTCATGCCACCCGAGGTTTCCGTCTACATTGTCCAAGTGGGACGTGAGGGAGCCAACAGCAGCAGGTACAGTGAAAGCCTGCCTTGACTCATATCAGTTAGTACAGATAAACTGCCCCATATCCTCTTTATATAGAAAAAAGCTGTCCACAAAATATCACTGGCAGCAGCAGTCTTATTTATATTGCAGAGATGAGAGGACAAACCACAAATGCATAAAATAATAGGGCAGACAAGAAAATATTTTATACCTGGTAGTAAATTCTTCCTAGCTCAACAGCTTAGCTTTTGAATAGGTGTAAGAAGAAAAAATCAAAAGGAACAGAGATGTGTGATAGGCTCAAGAAAAGAAAGGAGAATGAGGAAGACCAACAATTTCCAGTTATATTAACCTACTTCTGCTTCAAAGATCTTTATTTTAAACTGTTGAGGTGTATTAGAAGGCTCCAGCTTGGTTTCCCATTACATTCTCCCTGTGTCATTGCACCTAATAACACAGAAGGCTTTAGAAATGTTTCTGCTTTCATTATTTTATCCTACTGGATGCCTAGTTGTTTAATAACTTTATCATTTTACAGTTATTTGTATTCAAAATCATCTGTAAATCAAATTCAAATATAACAGCTCAAAATGGGGGCAAAGAAATATAATTTTTTGGTATGTCCTGGAGTAATAACTCAGCTAAATGTGACAGAATTGACAAAAGAAAATGTAGGTTAAGTAGCAGGGACCATTTCCTAACAGCAAGACCTATCAGACTGAAAAAACCAACCTCCCTGCAGAAAAGGTGGCATCTTTCTCACTTCCTTTTGAAACAGGACAGATGATGGCAGTGGAGCATATAACATAAGGAATCACCTGAGAAAAGAAAATTACCTAGAACAGCTTCCATTCCTATCCTTTTAGAGTGATTCACAACTGAAGGCTAAAACTCTTGTACACATTCTGTACCACCCCAGTCAAAAAAGCCAGTCACAGCCCAAGCACTGGTGAGCCAACGTTTATGGAACCCTAATGAGAAACTGTATTTTTATTTTGCTCTTCCTGCATTTTAGGAGTCTACCTGGGAAACTGCTCCGGCCATGAATGGACGTAAGGATCCAAGCCAAATTTACTGAAATTGCAGACGTTTACTTATATATTCACTTTAAGCTTGTTTCTAACTTCTACGCCAAATAGAGACAAATTTCCTGTTGAGCTCTCCTGAACTGGGGCTCTTCTGTATAAGCAGCTTACAGCAGGAACAACATACTGTGCATATCCATGCAATATATGTATATATTAATAAATTATTACTCAAGTTACTATTACTCTCAAATGATATAGTATTTATTTGCTATAGATGCCATTTTTGTTTTCCAATTCATTGAAGGAAAGAGTCTATTAAAAACATTTTTTCAAACTCTAAGAATTTCATTAATCAAGTAAAACCACATCTGAAATGAAGAATACATTGCAGCAGTCTATCAGAGCAAAATAATATTTTACTTTGCATGTGAAGCTATTTCAATTCTTCAACAGATTTTAACTAATTCCAGAATAGCCACATGAATTTTCACCCTCATTTCACAGGTGACAAGACTCAGGCTCACAAAGATTAGATGATTTGCCCAAGCTCATACTCTAAAGCTAGCAACAAAGATTCATGTGTAGTTAGGAACACATCTAATTTATTTCTATCTATGTTTTTATTGCACTCAGGAGCATGCTATTTCAGTTCCTTACAGTACTCACAATCAATAAATCCTTGTATTTTTCCTGTCAGAAGGGATTTGTGACTTTCACCATTACAGAAGCCAAGAAATGAAGATACAAGGAAATATGCTGACTTGGCCAAAGCAACTCACCCAGGGGAGTGAATGCTCAAGGCAAGAACAGAATCTGGGCCCCTGGAGTCCCAGCTCTTACCTTCATAGTCCTCCTTTCCTATGAGATTTCCTTCTTTTTTCCCCCTCACTTGCTTTTTCTATCTTAAATGGGTCAGTTTAGATGTCAATGAGCTTTTATTGGAGATTCTCTAATAGTACTTTTCACCAAAAGGGAGTCAATATGTACTAGAAATGAAGCCAACTGAGCCAATAAAACTGTGCAAAAACCATCTTGATTCAAGAATTAACACCACCAGAAAA